>NW_006912896.1:1775501-2057174 GCF_000585585.1 Capronia coronata CBS 617.96 | reverse complement strand
CCCCCACCCCCACAGGCTAAGTGAAAGATGGCTCACAGGACAGGTGTTGCCGCCAACAGGCGACATGTTACGACGACTCTGACAGGTCTCGCTGACTCGGCCCTAAATGCAGTGTGATTCCCAGCATGATAACTGATGCTGGTACTGCTTAGGGATGGAATGGGGACGATTTTCTGTATACCCGGGCCATAGCTTAGATAGCGGGTGTCGGGCGACTGGTAGCCTGGTCAGCAATAAGGCCATAATGTGCTTGGTCCACTCCCTCAAAAGTTTCGCATATCATAATGTCATTCCGATATCATAGTCCTATTCAGTTTCTGTCCGTGCTCTCTATATCTCGATCAATATACCAGTATGCTGTTGAGGGTTCTCAGATCCGACCCTGCTTATGTTCCTCTCCTCTCCCTCCAGGCATCATCCAAATCCTCCTGGGTGACCTGATATGCCCAATGATGACAAGTCTGATGCATGACGGGGCTGACATTTTTGCTACCATCACCATCGCCGTCGAAATCGTCGTCGAAGATACTTCTGACCCCCAGCTCGACATATTTCTTCAACAAAAGGCGTTTCCACCTCCCCCTCGGACCAACACACCTCACCCACCTCCCGACCTGTCTCTCGTCCTCGCCATCCTCGCACCGGCGGCCAAGCCAAAAGCGAATATACCACTCAAACCAGCCGCGAGGGTCATGGGTGAAATTGATCCACCCGGCATCTTCCCACTGCGTCAGCGTCTGGCCACATACCACCCCGTACCTGTTCAGCGAGGCATCGTAGATCGGCGACGTCAGATACTTTGTCACGGGCTGGAGCTGGGCCAGCCACGCCGCCGGCAGCGTTTTCTGGTGGTCGCCTTGGAGGGTCAGGCCGAGTGTGCGGCTGTGCCAGGGGGAGAAGTAGTGGCCGCCAAAAGCGCCCTCGAGCAATATCGACAGGGGGGATTTGTTTGGCTTGAACGTCGGGTGCGATGGGAATTGGTATGTGCCGTCAGGAAATAGGGTGGGCTCTGGGGCCGTGGGGGTCCAGTTGTTGTATCGATCCAGGAGGGTGGACAGGTCCGATTCGGCATATGGTGGTGGTGGTGGTGATGGTTGCTGTTGAAGTCGGCTGGATATGGTATGCTTTCGCTTGGATGTCTGTGGTATCCTGTTCGCCTTGAGAGCGGGCTCCGGAGCAGTCTCATGTCGCTCTTCGGTGTATGATACCCTGGTGCCGCTAGCTGCTATCCTTGCAGAGGTCCTTGATGGTAAGGAAGTGGAAGTGGAAGTGGACGTGGAGGGGTTCAGACGCCGTCGTTTGCCGCGTTGTGGTATTTCCGGTTCATCGATCCTGGTCGATCTGGATCTGGATCTGGATCTGGTGGGCTCCGAGTGGAGATTGAGATTGAGATTGAGTTCTTCTAGCAGTCTTTGCTTCTGTTGCAGGTTCTTCAGGCGCTGCGCTTCGAGGCCGACAGGTACGGACATCGTAGCCACTTGGGTTGTGTAGATGCGCCGTGGGAGTCGGGGCTAGAGCGAAACGAGACACGGAGATGCAGGAAAAACAAACAGATTGGACCTACTCAGAGTACAGCAGCTGTAGATTGATCCTTGTAGCAATGATAGCAGTTATCCTTGCTTTCATGGTCAAGGTCAAGGTCAAGGTCAACGCCGTCCCGCGTCGCGAGAACCGCGTTGCGCGTTGCAGGCGTTCAAATTGTACGCCTGTGGCCTTGAGTTCTTGGTGACGTCAATGATCTTTGCAGTCGACAGGAAGCGACATTGTTAGAATGAGAACATCATGATTAATTGACAGCTGCAACGGAAGTGGACGGGATCGTGAGAGAAGCCTGTTGCCAACAGAATAAAAGAACATCTCCTTACGCCTGGTGGCTGCGCCGACTGCATATAGCCGGGGAGGTCAATGGCGGTCACATAGTACTGCGTAGTATTCAAGCGAGATTCAGAGATGCGCCTGGCGGGCAGATCAAATCTAGTGCCTGGAGTGAGACTTGCTCCTGGCGTACCTATCACTGTATAGTACTACGTACTAGTAGGTAATAACTTCTATGGTAGGGAAATAATATGCGGGACAACGACCCCGTCCCTCTCCTCATCGTAGCCTGCGATCACCTTGATCGAGACCTTGCATGGGGAGCAGACTGCTAGGTGTTCCTCATCACCGCTCGTTCTCTCGTTCTCTTGCTGTTCCCATCGGCCGTGATCTGTTCTATGTTCAGTCTTATGTTCGCCGACTGGACTGCTACCGAGATACTTCACACAGTCCCTGACCGCTGCCACAGACCGCATCCCGACCTTTAGCCACGATCGATCCAACTGGAGCTTGAGGCTTTCTCTGATTTGACTTGCCATCGACCCGTCATCATCTGGCTCCCGTTGTTCGCGTCAAAGTCGGCTGCCCATGCCACTGGCTCGAAGGCAACTTGACGTGCGTCGTCTCTCGCAGTGACCAAGCCTGAGAACCCTATGTACAGGAACTTGAACATTCGCTCGATCGGTGCACATCGGACATGATCACTGCATCATCTGTCATCGACGAGTCGCCTGTCCTCTCCTCAGCCTCGCATCATCCCCACGATGTCCACACGCAACCGTCGTTGTCGGCCCGGGGCCTTTTGTCTGACCGCGATTCCCCAGACCCCTCGGTAACATACTCGACCGAGGAACTGCTGCGCGCGCTCCAGCAGGAACAAGATATGCCTGCGAGTACTTTGGCTTCTGTGAATGGACTCGACGGGGCACAGAAAGAGTTACCTCGACTACAAACCAATGGTCAACTAGACAATGGACAGCTGGACAACGGCGACCGCCTAGAGCCGGTGCTGGAGGACGATCCCGCTTCGTTCGATCTCGTCTCACCGCCACCGCCAGGTTATAAAGAGCAATTCTCCTTGGAAAAGCAGACGCAGGCACTCTTTTCCAGAGGTCATCTACAAGTCATCTTCGCCGAGCCCACCTTCCTTTTCAAATTCACGTCCTTCCTCGGCGTGCATCGACCACAGTCCGTACCCCTCCTCGTCCACTATCTTGATTCTCTCAAATCGTTGCGAGCCATACATTACGCGAACGCCATCTGTGAAGGACTCGACCCTGTCGAGGGATTGGACTTCACTCTCAAGCCGGTCAAACCGACCATCAACACGTCGTTGGAAGAGAGGGCATACAAAGCTTTTGATGTCTTGGTCGCGGAAGAACTGCCGGCCTATATCACACACCAATATGTTCAGATTGTTACTGCTAGCATAACTGCCAGGGTCACGGGGGCTCTGTCGCCTCACCTGCGGGAGGCTTCGGACGGGTTGGCGGAGGTGTTCTGTCTGACGGATCCGGCAAGGCACGACAATCCCATTGTCTTTACTTCTGAAGGTCGGCTGGGTCTCGAAATGTTACCATGTACAAACAGACATCTAATTGTCGGCAGAATTCAATCGTACCACCCAGTATGGGCTGAATTATGTTCTCGGTCGAAACTGCAGGTTCCTACAAGGGCCGATGACCAACCCACACAGCGTGAGGAGGTTGAAGGAGGCAGTCCAGACCGGGAAACAACACCAGGAGGTCCTGCTGAACTAGTACGTGCCACCGCCCATGCAGTGCGGGATGCCGTCGGATACTGACAGGGTACAGTCGCCGAGATGGGTCGCCGTTCGTGAACCTGCTGATGATCGCGCCTCTGGCCGACAGCCGCGGCGTGGTTCGATATTACATCGGCGCGCAAGTTGATGTCAGCGGGCTCGTCAAGGACTGTGCAGAGATGGAATCGCTGCAGAGGCTAGTCGACCTGCGCGCCAGGGGTGAAGACCCGCCTCTGCCGGAGAAGCCGTCTCCCGAGAAGAACGACGAACTGCGCGAGTTGAGTGAGATGCTCAACCAAGGCGAGCTGAACACCATCCGCCGCCATGGTGGGAAGATGCATCGCGAAGTGATGGAAGACGATTCGGAAAGCGTGGCCTCCCACCAGCCACGGTTGCTGCTCAAAGATCCAGATACATTGACGGCTTCGTCTGGCAGCATCAATGGCAAACTCAGTGGCATCTACCAACATGTAAGTTTCACCGCGGGCACCTCGGTCCATCCGCGTATTGACCTGTTCTCCCCGCAGTATATGCTGGTACGACCGTATCCTTCGTTACGGATCTTGTTTGCCAGCCCTTCGCAAAGACTTCCCGGTGTTCTTCAGTCGCCATTCTTGAACAAGATCGGCGGCTCCAATCGTGTGCGGGAGGAGCTGACGGCCGCCTTCGCCGAGGGCAGAGGAGTGACGGCGAAAGTACGTTGGATCACACGAAGCGATGATCAAGGTAAGAACAAATGGATCCATTGCACGCCCCTGGTGGGCAATGGAGGCCAGATCGGAGTGTGGATGGTGGTCATTGTTGACGACGACCAAAAGACCGGCCCTGAAAGGTGGCCGTCCGGACGCGTCCCGCCGACCGTAGCCACGCCCGACGCAGACAGGAGCCGGACTCCTGTTAGTGGCTATCGTGGACAGCCCTCGAGTCATGTCAGATCCTCCCAAGCCAACGGCACAGCTTACGACGGACAGAGCGGCGGCAGTCTGGCGAGTGGTTCTGGCAGTGTGACGAGCTTCAGGATCGGGTAAGGAGGGTGGAATGTTATTCGACATGTGCCAGCATCGTCAACTCAGCTTGTTGATGACGGCACAGATACCTTTATAATTGTATTTATTTTAGGGAAGACCATCGATGCTTTTGAGCGAGAGGCGTGCACGGGGTGGGTTTTGTATACAGGACGATGGTTTGGGAACATTACAGAGTATCTATCTGGCATCGAAAAGCCTGGTTGTATGCGATGCTCACGCCGTGTCAGGGGTCTTGAATAGAAATATTGAGTGGGAGGTCCATTCGGTACCACAGTAAATACCTGTATCTTACCCACCAAGCGAACATGATGGCCTTTCCAACCCTCACAATGACCAATATGACTTGCCCTGACATGAAATGACGATATACTGATACCCATCACTGCAAGGGCTCTGCCACCCTTTGGTACCTACAGGTACTGTACATAAGATAACAGGCACACCTGCTGCACTCTGTAACTGCCTTCGAAGGTTAGTAGTATGGCACTTGCACTGCAAGCCACGTCGTGCTAAGCTTTTCTTCTGTCTTCCTGCGGCACTGCAGTCAGCCACCCGTCAAACCCCTGTCATGATCTGATTTTGGGATTGTTGACAGCGTCAACATTGAGAACCTTGACATCTGACAGCGACAGGGACCAAGTTTTGCTCTTCCACGCGTCTCTTTTGTCTCATTCTCCTGTCTATCAGTCTCCCTCTTTTCCCCACCAGGCGGAGTCGATTGCACGCCGCACGGCCCTATAGCATGATACTGGGGGACGGGAGGGACCTGGAGCGGCAAAACCACCTACCACCTACCACTACCACAGCTACAGACGCATCCTGAATTCGTCATCGCTCCTGCTCAGGCCGGCAGTGGGCTCAAAGCCGTGTGTTTCATCGACGACGACTGTGGAGCTGCATGTCGGCCAATGTCCTTTGTCCAGGGAGCAGTTTTGTTTGTGTGAGACCCGGAAGAACATACTCTGTAAACGCTATTGACGATCCGAGTCCCTGTTTTTGAGCGTCTTGCATCTTCCTTTGGGTGAGTGCCTAGCCTACTACCTCGCAGGACATCTCGACCCCATACCAGGATGTCTGTTTGATCATCCCTTTTCCAACACTAAAAATACACCACATTTCGAGCTGACTGGTTCTCTTTCCTTTTTCTTCAGTCCTTCGACTGGATTCCATGGTGCCTTTTGGACCACCGCAGCGATTGTGGTCACATCCGTTGGGTTGTGACTCTGTTCAACGTGAAAGGAGAGAAGAGCACGGGAGAGTCTTATTCCATTCAACAACCTCACGCCTGAGGACGACCGGACACAGGCAGTGGCCGACCCATGACACCCTCTCCGCATATTCAACAGTGATTGTCGAATGAGTTCTCGGTGGCAACCAATTTTTTGTACATATCTCGGCCATGCTCCACGCAAGGCGTGCTGTCGTCTGCCTTGCTGTGGCGACCCTCCTTAGTCTGTTGATTTACTATCGCTCGGCCAGTGCTTCCATCACAGTCAACTCCTTGCGCAGCACCGTTCCTCAGGTCATTGGTCTGGGAGACTATTTCAATACTGCGGACAAGGATGTCGGGTCACAGAATTCAACCACCTCACAGCCAGAGTATCCTCATGCCTCGAAACCACCAGCTGATGCCGGACCATCCGAGTCGGGAGGCTCAGTTGTTCCGACGAGCAGACCTCCCAAAGCGAACTTCACTCGGAGTCTGGTCATGGCACGGACGATGAAGGAAAGTGTCGAGTGGTTAGATGAAGTGGACCTGGGCCCGGGCATCACCAAGCAGATATATGTCGCCGACGATCCAAATGCTCCTTTGCATACCCCCAAAAACAAAGGCCACGAAGTCATGGTCTATCTGACATACATCCTGGACAACTACGACAACCTGCCCGATGTCAGTATTTTCATGCACGCGCATCGCTACGCCTGGCATAACGACGACCTGTTGAACTTCGACGCCTCGGAAATGATCCAACGGCTCAGCAGTGAGCGGGTGCAGCGACAGGGATACATGAATATGCGCTGCCACTGGATGCCTGGCTGTCCGGAATGGATTCATCCCGGCCAAATCGAAGAAGATCGAGAAAAACTGGAGCAATCCCTGATGGCGGATGCCTGGGCCGAGCTGTTCCCGCTCAAACCTATCCCCAATGTCCTAGCTCAACCCTGCTGTTCTCAATTCGCATTGAGTCGCGACAAGATCCGGGAGCAGCCACGAGAGCGGTACTTGCATTTTCGAGATTGGCTCTTGAGGTCTCAGATCAGGGATACAATGAGTGGTAGAATCTTCGAGTACCTCTGGCAAGTGATATTCACCGATGAAAGCACCTTCTGTCCCAACCAACGCACCTGCTACTGTGACGGGTTCGGCGTCTGTTTCGAGTCCGAGGAAACCTTCGACAAATGGTTCGAGATCAGGCATCACATGAGAAACGCCGAGACCGAGCTTCGTGAGTGGGAAGACAAGGCCAAAGAGATTGAGGCTTACCGAAAAGATGGCAAGCTGCAAGGAATCGAGGCGGGAGATGTACAGGTTCCGGCATTTGGGCAGAAAGAGCAGTTGGCCACGCTCATTCGAGAGCTGTCGGCAGACCTCGAACACAGGAGAACGGAAGCCATCCAGAGAGGGACTGACGCCAAAATCCGAGCGGAAAGCGATGGACGCACTTGGAAAGAGGGCGATGGCTATTGAGGCCGATTGAGCATGGCGATTGGAATCACCCACGGGCATCTGGGACTGGGCATTTGATGGGACAGGACTTGGTCTTGTGCAAATTATGGCAAAAGTACAAAAGAGCATATCAGTGTCAGCGACTGTCTGCGTTTCTGGGACGGGCTCGACCTGATGAGGCATTGGCGTCTGGAGTTTGGCTGGCTGTCAGCATGAAGCTGGCATAGGCAGATTGTTACCAACACATCATAAGAGTGAGGTGAAGGTGATAGACATGCATTAGATCTCTGGGACATAACGGTACATAGTAAACAGATATTACAGCACTCTAGTAGTGGAACTTTGAGGCGATACAGCAATAGAGAAGAGGTGATACTGCGACGGTGTGGTCGATGGATAAATTGCACTCTCGCTCGTGTGACGCCATTTCCTGTCTGCGGAGGAGGATTCAAGTTGGAGACGAACAGAACACGGTGCAGTCAGTCAGTAGTACGTTGCTGCTGCTGCTGGTGGTGGTTTGTAACCAACTTGAACTCCAAGTTGCTTGTAACTTGGTGCCTGTGATAATCAGGAAACTGAACACCTTTGTCGTTCCTCCACTGCACCATCCACCAGCTAGACTGATGCCAACTGCACTTCCTGTCTTCTGTCTTCATTTGGTTATCACGTCAGTCCCTCGAATGTCTGTCTTGTGACTAGGAGTGGGATCATTCACTGATCCTCATTTCTACCTCGTCATCCGCGTATAGGGATGGCCCCGATCATCCAAGTCCAACGTCGATAACTCTGAGCGAGCGACAAGCCTGTTTCGCGTGTTTCGCAACCAACCAACAGCGACAATGCCTGTCAGGATGAGGATGAGATGGACCGCTTACGCCGGGGTAAGTTATGACATTGCGCTGATCCATGGCGACCAGAGGGTGTGTCTGAGAGTGTATGGACTAACATGAGATCGCAGGCGTCTACTGCCCTGGCCGCGGGGGTCATTCTCAAAGCTCTCACGCAGCGCCCGAACTTCTACTCGGCCGCCGTCTACCTCTCGCAGTCCTCTGCCAACCTCATGATCCTGACCAACCTGCTCTTCGTCGTCGCCTGCACCTTCCTCCTCGGACTACAGAAACTCCTGTATGGCAGCCTTCGGCCGATCGAGATTGAACAGCTGTATGAGAAAGCATGGTTCGCCGTGACCGAAACATGTCTGGCCATGACCGTCTTCCGAGGCGAAGTAGGCCTCCCCTTCCTCGCCATGTTCTTTGCCCTCTTGACGGGCAAGGTCTGGGGCTGGATCGGCGAGGGCCGAGTTGAAGTGCTGGAGCAGCAACCACCGCGCAATCCACGGCTGTTCCATACACGGCTCGCTTTGAGTCTCGGGTTGAGCGTCGCTTTCGACCTGACCATGCTCGAATACGTGGTCAAACAGGTCATGAGGATGGCTCGGCCAGACATGATGGTCATGTTTGGTTTCGAGTTTGCCGTCTTGTCCGTCATGAGTATCAGCACTGCGATGAGGTATGCCATTGACCTGGTGGAAATCGGCATCGTCCGCGAACAAAAGAGACTCCGCATCGAAGAGATCAAGAGGGAGAGAGTGCAGACAGCTGTGGCGGAGTTCCAGGAGGCGCAGAATGCCGTGGTCACCGCCAGTGATGCGGACACCCCGACGACACCGACGCCGACACAACGAACTCTGGAGCAGGTGTCCGAGGACGTCTTCAACCAACCGGTGGACGAGAATGAGGTGGAGGTGGAAGGCTGGGAGGAGAAGGGCCGTTACATGTTCTACCTGAACCTCACCACGGACTTCTTCAAGCTCGTCATTTACCTGACATTCTTCTTCATCCTCCTTGTGTTCTACGGTCTACCCATACACATTTTGCGGGACGTTTTCTTGACGATGCGGTCGTTCCTGAAACGAATTTCCGACTTCATTAAATACCGAGCCGCGACCAGGGACATGAATGCGCGGTATCCAGACGCGACGGAGGAAGATATTGGCCGAGAAGATGTCTGTATAATATGCAGGGAGGAAATGCGGCCATATCAACCCCCAGTCGCCGAGCCTGGTCAACCACGCCCTCGGGGTACTCCGGTGGCGGAGCGGATGCGGCCCAAGAAACTACCGTGTGGACACGTCCTGCACTTTTCTTGTCTGAGGAGTTGGCTCGAAAGGCAACAGATCTGTCCCACTTGCAGAGCAAATGTGGTCCGGAGTGGGAGGGCCCGAGGTGACGCGGGAGCGGCCGGTCAACCCGGAGGTGCGCGAGGAGGAGACGGGCAGGCTCGACCGGCGGGTAGACAAGGCCCACGGGTGTACCAGTTTGGACCGCTCCGAATTGGTGTTGGCGCCGTCAGAGGGAACAATATGTTCGAAGATCTGCAGCAACAGTTGGAGGAAGTGCGGCAGGCCGGGGGCCCCGGCCAGGCTCCAGGTCCTGCGGGTGACGATGTCAATGCTCCTCGTCAATTTGGTATTGGATATCGATGGCAGACTGGTGCTCGGCGTCAGCGTACAGGAGAAGCGCAGGATATGACGACCCAAGAACAGCTTGACGCCTTGCGTGGCCAGCTTGATCGTGAGATGCACGAGCTTGCGCACAACTCGGCCGAACTCAGTGTGCTCCGGTCGATGCAGGCGGAGATGCAGCGACTGAGAAACATCAGACCTGGGGAGACTCTGGATCATGCGAATACAGAAGCACCGGGCGCCAATCCGGCCGCGACTTTTGCTGCTGCTCCAGCTCCGGCACCACCTCCACAACCCAGTGGCGGTCAACGGGCTGCCCGGACGACACAATTTCTGTCGGCCGGCGGTCCGCACGAGGTCATCTACGCAGGAAGCGACAGGCTGCCGCCAGGCCTCACACTACCGGAAGGATGGAGTATCATGCCTCTACGGTCGACCACCATTGAGGGTCTTCGGCCGGCGTCGGCGGCGTCGGTGCGGAACCTCGCCGCGGGACTCGAGATGATGCAGAGACAGTTTCCAAACCAACACTTTGGATGGTTTCCGCAGCCTCAGCCATTCCAGCATCCAACAGGACTGAATGGAGGCGGTCAAGGACAAACAGCTACCTTTCACCTACATCCCCAAGGCTTGCAGGAGCAACCCCAACCTCATTATCAACCTCGACCACAACCTCAACCCGCACATCAAAACCACCCCTTATCAGTAGCTGGAGCACATCTTTTCCCGCCCTTGCAGCGGCCGGCTGAAAACAGCAACCAACAGCCCAGTGGTCCGACCGAGGCTTCGACCACTGTGCAACCCACTGTGAATGGAGCAAGTGTGGCAGCCACACCTGGCCTTCCCGGTGTTGATCGAGGCGTGTCTGATGTGGCAGTACCTCCTACTACTCAAGAACCCCAGCATTCACCTACTCTGTTTTCTATGCCTCTACTACCCACTACCAACACAGCCGTGCCAGCTCCAGAACACCAGCAACCGCCGCCGTTCTCGCCTGGTGCTCCAGAAACCAGGGGACAAGGCCTGCCTGCTTGGGGCCGTGTCGCCATGAGCAATGGTGAGAACAGCACTACACAACCAGTGAATGGTGGCAGCGGCGCGAGCACTGCCGAAGATGCCGAGCCAAGTCTTTCGAGAACAGGGAATGGCGATATCAGCCACACTGCATTGGATGATGGCCACAGACACGATGCCGAAGACGAGAATCAGGGCCACGTCAGCGCTGCTTTCGCGTCTGACAGCGCTCTCTCTGAGCGACGTACTCCAGGTCCATCTTCTGAGCAGTCGGCAGCGAAAGACAGGCACGTCACGGTGGAGGACGTGGTGGGTGATCCCGACTGACATTGGGAGACGCAAGCGTGAGCGTGGACGTGGACAATGGACAAATGCATTGAATACTAGGAGCATGTTTGAGTGTAGCGGGCCGAATGAATTTGAGCCTCTCTCTTTTCTGTGTTCGGTTGGTCCTTAGACTTTCAGGCAAAAAAGTCAACACAGAACTACCTTAGGTACCTAGGTAGTCATGGCAAGTCGTTTCTTGTTCCTTTCCTGTGGTGACTTGATAGCATGAAGTATCCTGGCGCAGGTGGTGCAGAGTATCTCGAAAGCATACCTACCTCTACCTAAGGTAGGTTACGAGCATCGAGATAGATACTAGAACGAGGTGATTCGGTGCCTGGTACTTCATAGATGTAACCAGAGAGTTAGATAAACCAGTAACATAAAACGAGTAGTTCCTATATACCGAGGTACCTTAGGTCGGTATACTACTACTATGTACCCAGGTATGTAGTAGTAGTAGTAGATATGTACTAGGTACCTATACTCTATATATATATCATCCCGACAAGAGTCCTTTTGCACAGGTTTCAAATGCATGCGTGAAGCGGGTCCGAAACAAGCTTCAAACACTCGCTGTGTTGGCTGGCATCATCGCCATCCATCGCCATCATGACGCTTCATCTGCCTCGCTGCCTATCTCTGTACGTACTTGTCATAAGAACTTCCCCTGTTGCTGCGCCACTCTCCCCCAAACAATCGACGGGCGATCAACCAACTTCTGGGTACCCAGCAAGCCTTGGTAGATACTCTAGGTACAGAGCAGGTGAACGTGTAACTACACTGCTACGTTGGTTTGATGTGGATTGTTTCTGCTCCTTTCATCTTCTGAATGAACACATATTCCTCGACGTGTGCTTGCGATCTCTCGTTTGAACACTTTGCAACTACGTGCGAGGCTCGTCATAACTAGGTACTCATATACTCGTATACCGTGCAGTGGTACAACTGCTTGACACCTGACAACTTTGACAAACCGAACCTGACAGCCGGCTTGGCCACCCTCAGACAACTGAAGGAGAAACCGACTGCGTCGCTGCCTATCGTGCCTGCAACCCCCTGCGTCCGTCTGCCCGGCCAGTCTCCGTTGCACTTGGTGTCCCAGTTTCACTTTGAGCGTCCCATTGCATAATACTACCTACCTCAGGTGGTGCTCAACAAACACTACCTACCTAACACAGAACAAGGCCAAACCATCGAGCAGTCTGTTGTTGGTAGACACGACGACGCAGAAGTCTTACTTCATTTCCATCCTCAGACGCCACAAGTCGAGTCGAATCCAGGCCTCTCTTCAAGTTGTTGACTGCACGTCAACGCGGAAGGTCGCCTTCTCTCCTCTCCACGTCGAGTCCTCTTTCCTCGAATACACATTGAAATCCTGGAGGGTACCACTGCACTGGTCATCTACCGCTCATCGACCTTGGCTTGGTTCACCATCTTACAGAGTCGCGTTGGACGGTCGAAGGACGTTTTGGAAGAACCACGAGTCCTGCCAGGTCTTAGAGGACCATAATCGAGAACTGTGGTCTACAACATCCAAAGTACCATCCGAGACAATTGGCACGTTTGCAATCCAACGAAGAGCAGTCTTAGACATTCCGTCGTGGGTACAAAAATACAATCTTCGAGAATCCGGACTGGACATAAACGATACAGACAATGGATACACCGAGGATATTCCGTCGTCAACTCACCACGGACACCGACTCCGACACCAACACCGATTCCGACACCAACAATAATGGGAATAATGGCAATCCCAACAACTACTACTGGTGGTATGGTTCGGTACGTATATTCTAGTTGAACTCGGAATATCACTGACCAGGCTGGCTGTGACAGACTGCCGAGGCCATCAAATGGGCTGTGATTGCGGCCGTCTTGGTGCTCGTGTTTGTCTACTTGATCGGAGGTTACCTACACGCCAGGAGACGGATGCGAAAGGGTCTTCCTCCTTTAGCATATCATCGGGTATGTACCTTCAGCAGTGCTGTTGCCGGCGAATATGAAGGGTGAAGGGTCTGTACTAACTTGACCGATGTAGTGGCTTGTTCCTCGTCGACAGCGCATGGCCTTCGCGCAGCAACATCCCCAATACGCCAACCAATTCTCTTTCTACCGAAACAGACAGTCTCCCTACGCCTACGGTCACGGTCAGGCATACCCAATGGCCGCCTACGGACCGCCTCCTCCAGGTCAGTTTTCTCCCGTGCGACCTTGAGTTGGATCTATCTGACCTTATTATACAGCCTACAACGAGCCAGACTACGTGCCCGCGTACACCCCCGCCGCTCCAAACAAGGTCGATCCCGATCAGAACTACACCGCGCCACCCGGGCCACCGCCGAGTGCTGGCTATTCGGTCCCACCGCCCACTGATGGTCCGAGTCAGCCTCCCAGAGCTCATGTTGGAGGTTAATCACAATATGGGTTGTTTGGAACAAGTGCAGCACAATATGGTTTATTTCGAGACAAGCGCAGCATGGAGTAACGGGACATGAATCATGGAAAGTGGTTGGCGGACAAGCACCCAGGGCGACCCTCAAGGCTAATGTATATGTATGACAACTTGGAATTCAAATGGGTATCTGTGGTACGCAATAGCAAATCATTTCCCTCTGGGCCTCTGGGGAGACCAACATATTCAATACTGGCATCGTCAATCCTCTATCCAATTTCCATGGCGTCTGCATCTAGTTCTTCGTCGTCTGCTGGGGCCGTATCTTCGTATATTGCATCATCCAGGTCAATCTCGGGCGCCGTACCGCCGGTCTCGCGCAGTGCCTCTTGTCTTTGTGTTTCTCTGAGTTCTTCTGCCTGTTTCTCCCTGGCCCGGGCGCGGGCTGCGACGATAGCCTTTCTCACCGCATCCATCTCCTCCGGAACAGTGATACTGGTCGGTTCGCGGTACAAGACTAACGCGCTGCTGAGGTTCTCCGGCGGCGCGGCGGGCGCCCGATGCCGCAGCACTCGGGACGGTATGGCGGACACCTTCTTGTCTATATCCGGCAGAAAGACGGCCGACGCAGCGGCGGCCTCGTCGGCCTCGATCTGGGCGATCTCGGCGTCAAGATTGCTGATGATGACCCGGGTGGGCGTCTCGTCCACAGGCATGAAATCCCCATCGGACATTGTAGGCATCTTGACGTAAGGTGCAGAGGAGGAGGAGGAGGAGTCATATTGTGCGGAAGTGGAAGGATGGGTCGTCGCAGCGCCCACATTGGGAGGAATGCTGTTCTCCGGCCGGAATGAGACGGCGGCGGTGGTGGTGCTAGGTGATATCTGCGGTGAACTCGAAGGAAATGATGCACTGCCAGGGTGCGGCACGGCTTGGTTCAGCCGGAGTTTCTTGAAATGTGACGATATATTAGACTGGGATTCCAGGTCGTCTTCCGCTCTGCGCTTCCCGGTGAAATGGTTCCGGAGCTCATTCACCGGCAGCCATTCTGCCGTGGCGTAGGATGCCATTGCTGGTAATCAATCATATATGAAAGCGGAGGAGAAGGTGTGTTGCAAAGTGTACAATATACCTTGGAAGGTAGGTCGGTAGGTAGGTAGGTAGAGAGAGAGAGGTAGATGGTACTTCTGTCGCTCTGTAGGGATACGGATCACAGCGGGGCGCAATTAGGATTCAGGTGTTGTAGGCGTTACAAGGTGGTGTGCACCGGTGCGGCTTCTCCAATTTTTGAGTGGCACTGCAGTTCAACGCTTGCGGGTAAAGTACCTAACTATTATTTCCGTCTTTCCTCTTTACTTCTCTCTGCAGCGTCGGGCCCAGCTTGGTTCGCAGTTGGAGACGTGGCTTGTCATTCTTGTCGATGTCGTGAACTGGATAAGACGCCCTCGGACTCTTCGGCGAATTGATACATATAAAAGGAGTGGGAAGTGTTGAGCGTCGCGATCGATCGGCCTGGGGAGGTGGTTCTGTTAGGTCTGGAAACTACGAGAACAGCGAGGGATCCAGGTGAATTGGATGCGAAGAGGCTGCCAGTGCAGCGGAGCAGCTGCGGCGAGTTGGAGAGCTGCCACTTCTACTGCCAGTGGCAGACTGCGCTTCTCCTCGACCACAGCACCACGACCAGCACCACCAGCATTGGTCCACCACACCTCGCCGCCTATCACTGCGACTTTTACCACTGCTACTCGCGTTCCCCGATTCAGAAATTCTGGCTTGACTCACGACCCTCACCGACGATTCACTCCGGCCCTGCGCACACTTGTCCAGGAGCCCTCTACAAAGCGGACGCATTCGTGTCTGGCGCATATTGATTTTCCTGCCAGAAATTGCAGTAGCCGAGGACCCCTCCTTCGAGACTTATCGACTGCCACTGTTCTGCGCACAACCAAAGTGCGGCAGCACACAACTTTAAGAATGGCGTCGACAACATCGGGAGTTCCGCAGCAATGGACTGCCACCAAGGTCAGAGATACCTTTCTGCAGTACTTCGAAGACCGCGGACACACTTTCGGTGAGTATACTCTCGCACGAGCTGCTTTGCGCAGTTTTTGCTGACCGGGTGGTGAATTAACAGTCAAATCCTCCCCTGTGGTCCCCCTATCTGATCCGACGCTTCTCTTCACCAATGCCGGAATGAACCAGTTCAAGCCTATTTTCCTGGGCACCGTCGATCCTACGAGCAAAGAGGGCCAATTAAAGCGGGCGGTCAACTCGCAGAAATGCATACGTGCGGGCGGCAAGCACAACGATCTCGACGACGTGGGTAAAGACAGCTACCACCATACCTTTTTCGAGATGTTGGGCAACTGGTCGTTCGGAGACTACTTCAAGAAAGAGGCCATCACTTACTCGTGGGAGTTGTTGACCAAAGAGTTCGGACTCGACCCGGATCGATTGTACGTCACCTACTTCGAGGGCAACGAGGCTGGGGGGTTGGAACCGGACATTGAAGCCAAGGAGCTGTGGAAGAGCGTCGGCGTTGCGGAAGACCACATCCTGCCGGGAAACATGAAGGACAACTTCTGGGAAATGGGTGATCAGGGCCCGTGTGGACCTTGTTCGGAAGTCCACTACGATCGTATTGGTGGTCGGAATGCCGCCAGTCTCGTCAACCAGGATGACCCTAATGTCTTGGAAATCTGGAACAACGTGTTCATCCAGTACAATCGAGAGCCTGACAAGAGTCTGCGGCCGCTTCCCAACAAACATGTCGACACGGGTATGGGGTTCGAACGACTGGTCAGTGTGCTCCAGGACAAGCCGTCGAACTACGATACCGATGTTTTCACGCCTCTGTTCGATCGAATCCAGGAAATCACTGATGCTCGACCATACGCTGGCAAATTCGGAGACGAGGACGAGGATGGCGTCGATACCGCCTACCGAGTCGTGGCGGACCATGTCAGGATGTTGACTTTTGCCATCAGTGACGGTGGCATTCCCAACAACGAAGGACGGGGCTATGTGGTGCGAAGAGTGCTGCGACGGGGTGCCCGATATGCCCGAAAATACTTCAATGTCGAGATTGGCAACTTCTTCTCCAAGATCGTGCCAACGCTGGTGGCGCAGATGGGCGGCATGTTCAAGGAAATTGTTGCGAAGGAGGAAGAAGTCAAGGAAATTCTGGATGAGGAGGAAATCTCCTTTGCCAAAACCCTGGATCGTGGCGAGCGGCAATTTGAAGTGTACGCTCAGAAAAGCCAGGCCCAAGGGCTGAAGAAGCTGCATGGTGCCGACGTCTGGAGACTGTACGACACCTTTGGCTTCCCGGTGGACTTGACAAGGCTCATGGCCGAAGAGAGACATCTCACTATTGACGACAACGAGTTCGAGACGGCCAGACTGCAAGCGAAGGAAGCTAGTAAAGGAGAAAAGAAGGCCGCGAGCGACCTGCTCAAGCTGGATGTGCACGATCTCGGCGAATTGGAGAAGATGCCCGGTGTGACCAAGACCGATGACAGTGCCAAATTCGGACGCGAGAACATCAATGGGACCATCCAGGCCATCTACCACGCCAAAAAGTTCCATGAGGACACCCGGAATATCCCGGAGGGTGAACAGATCGGAATCATCCTCGACAAGACCAACTTCTATGCCGAGCAAGGTGGTCAAGAAAATGATACTGGCCGGATCGTCATTGATGGACAGGCCGAGCTTGATGTGGAAAATGTGCAGCTTTATGCGGGCTACGTGCTGCATACGGGGTACATGAAATACGGCCATTTCTCGACGGGCGATGTGGCGATTTGCGAGTACGACGAATTAAGGAGGTGGCCGATCCGAAACAATCATACCGGGACGCACGTTCTCAACTTCGCGCTGCGGGAAGTTCTCGGAGACGGTGTGGACCAGAAAGGATCTCTGGTCGCTCCGGAAAAGCTGAGGTTCGATTTCAGCCACAAGGCGGCCGTGTCAGATGCGGACTTGAAGAAGGTTGAGGAGATCTCGACCGAGTACATCAGACAGAATTGCCCCGTGTACGGCAAAGAAGTGCCTTTGGTCATCGCCCGGGAGATTACCGGCGTCCGTGCCGTCTTTGGCGAGACGTATCCAGACCCTGTGCGGGTGGTCTCGGTGGGCGTTGAGGTGGATGAAATCCTAAAGAATGTCAAGGACGAGCGATGGCGAACGGTCAGCATCGAGTTCTGCGGTGGCACTCACGTCAAGAGCACCGGGGACATCAAAGATCTTGTCATCCTCGAGGAAGGCGGGATTGCCAAGGGTATCCGCCGAATCATTGCCGTCACCGGTGAAGATGCCCACGCCGTCCAACGCGCGGCGAACGAGTTCGAAAAGAAACTCGACCATCTGGAACAGATGCCGTTCGGACCCGCCAAGGAACAAGAATCCAAAGCCGTCCAGCTGGAGTTGAGCACCTTGTCGATCTCGGCGCTGAAGAAATCCCAGTTCCGCGACCGATTCGCCAAGATCAGCAAGGAGATCCTCGACCAGCAGAAGAAGTTCCAGAAGGAAGAAACCAAGAAAGCCATCGATACCATCACCGAGTTCTTTGCGAAGAACGACAAAGCATCAGGCGCGGTGTTGAAGCTGCCGATTGGTGGGAACCCCAAGATCATTCCGGACGTCATCAAACATGTGCAGACCAAGATCAAGGATAAGAGTGTCTATATCCTGGTTGCCGATGAGAAGGATGCCGAGGGAAAAGTGTTCCACGGGTGTTTTGTCAGTCAGGTAAGTCGATTCAGTCGAGTTGTGGTTTGGTTGAAGAACTCCTTGTTGTTATGGTTGGGTCGAGTAGTGGAGCTACGCATGCTAATATTCTGTCTGTATTCCAGGCTCATACCAAAGCCGGACTGACGCCGGCAGACTGGTCTGCCACCGTGTCGAAATTGGTAGGTGGCAAGGCTGGTGGGAAAGCCCCTGTTGCTATCGGTACAGGGACAGAACCGGCGAAAGTCGACGAGGCGGTGACTGCTGCGACTGAGCTGTTGGAGAAGTTCAAGCTGTGATACCCTTGTTGCCTGAAGAATGGTGACGCATGATGCGAATCTGTGACTTTCTTCGTGACCTGCCTTGCCTCGAGCCAGGAGCATAGATCCAAGCAGGATCTGCTTGAGGCTGGTTCGTGTGGCTGTTGCTTGCTGCACTCACCGTTGTGTTAGTGGCCCGACATTGGACCAGCGGTGCTGTTTTCGACAGTCGCGCTTCCGCATACCCATACAGAGGCTTTTTGCTTCGGACGCGTGTCCTGTCTAGATCCGGCTGGGCTGCTGTGACGGTCAAATTAAGGTTCTGAATCTGGTTCTGGTTCTGGTTCAGCGTCTGGGTCGGTGGCATTCCTTCTTCGTCGCTATCTCACTATGGTGGAGGGGAATGGTCAAACACTAGAAAGATCTCTTTGATCCTACTCATGGGCGTCGAGCGGGAAGAATGGTAAATAGCTACAGTACAGACAGACACTAAGCCGCCTCTGGGGGCATATTTCATGTCATGTCATGTCATGTCAAGCGGAGGATGGCTTGTGCAGTGCTATCGCGGTTTCTCGACAGGCACAGGCCCTGTGGGATATGGCAACTCATGCAGTCGGGGTTTCACACTGGCGTGGATAGATAGATACCTAGATGCCTAGGTAGCTGGCGGCTTTGGTTGTCAAATGTACCATCACGGCCAACCTGGAACTCAAGGATCCTAAAACCGATACTGAATCTCCCCAAACCCATCCGCAGCAAAGACATAAAACCACGTCAACTCCCGCTCAGGGTCGGTGTTGCGGATCCCATGTTTCGCGTTGCCGGGAATATACACCACCGTCCCGGCCTGCACGGCCGACTCGACGCCGTCGATCTCGACGACGCCGTGCCCTTGGGTGACATGGTAGATCTCTGCCTGTCGGTGGCGATGGGGGCACAGATGGCCTGTTCTCGGTGGACACGTCGCGATCCCGGCCGTGAGGGAGTCGGTCCTGGTCTGCGGCGCCGAGATGAGTGTTTTCCAGGTGACTTGGCCGCGGCCGCCGTCGACGCCCAGACCTAGGCTTGGTTCAACTTCAAGGTCAAGGTCAACTTCGGGGAAGGACTCGGGCTCTTGCTTGGCTATTGACTCCGGACTGATGATCAAGGGTGAGATGAGTGGTTTGTCATTGTCATTGTCATTGTCATTGTCGGTCTTCACGGTTGGAGGACTCATGACGGACTTTGAATCGACCGACCGACGGGGGTGTCGTTGATGGGTTCTCGAGATTGGGGTCAGGGTCAGGGTCAAGTGCACCACACCAGAGTAGGTGTAGGTTTCTAGTATGGTATATGGTACACGGCGCGGCAGTATGAATGCCAGTAAGTAGGTATCTTTCTTTATCAAGCTGAATGGGCTGTTTCACGAGAAAGTATAGTAGGTGGTGCCTTGGTAGTTTGATTTAGGTCAAGTGGTCAAGTACCTTATATATACACACTAATACGATTATATGGGATATTCTGACTACCTACAGTACTAGGTAGGTACTGGTATCCAGGGCTACCTACCTACCTAGATATGCCGAGAATAGTATCTTTCCCCCCAGATCGAGGACATACATGAACCCAGAACTAGAACTAAAAAGCCTCGTTGTTACTATTTTCAACTCTGAAGTTCGAATCATTCGGCCTGGTCTGCGCCGTCTGTTTTGTATTCCTAGTTTTCATCATATCCTAGTATTCGGTGCGTTATTCTTGTTTCTCGTGGATCTGGGAGGCTCGCCATCGCTATCTTCCCTTACGCCGCCACACCTTGTTGTATTTTTATACCTAAGGGCAGTATTGTCATGGGTGGCTTCCTGTGACCACCAGCCTTCAGAGTATCACAACTCTCGATAGCCATGTGGGTCCTCATTAACGGCTTGCGTGCTCCAGGAGGGCAACGGTGTCGTATCACCTACTCCTGAATCTTCTGCTTGTGGAAGATACCTAGCAAAGCAAGGTTAGCCAAAATTTGAGTCGGTGCATGCCATTGCCGCGCCATCAGACATACCAGGGACTTCGGGCATCCACGAATCCCGCTTGCTGCAGAAGAACTCGCCCTTTGGTGGAAGTTCTGTGGGATGGTCAAGAGTGCCGTAGAAGATGTAGATGTTGTCTCCCGCGTTTGCCTGTTTCATTTGCCCACCTATTAGCCTTTTCGCTTCTCACATTACACCACACCACTTCACAACAACCGAAATATGTGGTCAGACTCACCCCATACTCCAGAAGCCCGCTGCCACACTCTGAACAGAATTCGCGATGCAGAATGACTCCGGCACCATTGTCGGCCTCGTGGGTCTTGATTACCTCCTGGCCTGCGGTGACCTTGTAGCTTGACTTTGGAATCTTGGTCGTGATGCCGAACGGGCCACCAGTGAATTTCTGCACAAGTCAAGAGTGGTCAATTAGAAGCCATACATATGACTCCAGTAAGACCCAGGAACGACGAGAGTCTTAGAGACCCGATATTGGTCTGGAACCAACTCACCTTGCAGTTCCGGCAATGGCATAAACTCGTTCTAGCTTGATCTTTGTCCTCTAGGTCGATCTCATACCGGACCTTCCCGCAGTAACATCCGCCTGGGAACTTCATCTTGACTGCGGCCGAAGTTGAGAACTGTCTCAATGAATCCGAGCTAGACGGTGTGGGAAGAGTCTTGGAGACGACAGGTAGTCGCAGAGCCAGACGCCCAGGTTGCGAGATGAAAGAGTACGATGGGGCTTGGGTGAAGTGAGAGATCACAGCCCTCGTGCGTCGAAGGGCAGTAGCTGTCGGAAGTGGAGATGGTGCTCGTGCCTAACTTTCGCGTGGTGTTGCCGGTGGTAAGAGAGAACAGATTTCGCATGTCCTCCACTGGCAAATGGTCAAGTCTTTTCTTTCCTCCAAAGAAGGAGGTATTTGAGGTGGATGAGGGACGTTGATCAGTATCAGTAGTTCTACGACACACTTTGATACTGAAAGGAAACGGAAGATCAAATAGAGATTATAATCAAATCTCGTCTGCCAGTCTCACTCTCTGCTGTAGAGGAATCGTCATATCGTCGTCGTCGAAGTCATTCGAGCTTGTTTGTACACAGCGACGTCATTTCCCCTCGCATCCCTCAAAGCGTCATGCCTTCCTGATTCGGCGGGCGGGACTCTCTGTGATTGGCTGACAGTGGGCAAGTTGGGACATTCATCCGATTGGTGGCCTTGTGGGTCAGTACTTTGTACGTGTTGCGAGTTGACCTGTATCTCCATCTTACCTTACCCTACCTGCTACCTCATGTACCCAGGTAGTTGAACTTCCTGCTGTAAAACTGTACCGTTACCGTCACTCGCCACATCTCAACTGTGACCCCCCAGCCCGCGAGCAGAACATATCCCACCCGATCTCAGTGGACACAGACATGAAGACAAGTTGATATAAGCCTGTGACGAGACTGAGGTTATCCATTCGCTGTTGAGATCTTTGGCTATTGGTGCAACATTCTGAGCAAGCACCTCCGAGCCGGTGTTTGTCGCGTTGGCTGGACTGAGTTGGGGAACATGGCGGACACCCGGCCACCAGCTTTGAGCGATGGACTAGGTGAGTATGTCCAGATTGTGGCGAGGAATCAAAGCAGCCCATGATCTCCCTACTCAAGGACTTTGAAATGCTCGCTTGGGCTCGGCTCGGCTCCACACTGGCCATCACCAAAAGTCTCCAGACTCCAAGGCCAGACGCCCATGTCTCGCGCTGAGCTATGCTTCAGTCCAGTGACAGCCTGCGTTCGGACTGGCCCATCATGCGCCTGGGCTCACACCACCTTTTGTTGTGATGTCCCAAACGACGTCAGGTTGGGCCAATCTAAATTTCACACAGAGGGTCAGTCTCGGCATCCAGTCACCCATCTGCTGACAAAGCATGGGGAAAACTCACCAAAGACAGTATGCTCGGCATTGCACTTTGTCACGAACGCCTCGGCGCCGACATGTATCGCCTTACCCAGATCAGTGGGAGTCGAGCAGAATCCATACCTCCCAAAGACAGGACTATATTTTGCACCCTTATCGACTCTTCGATCTTTATTGAGTTTCTTCCACACCTGCCCTTGATCACCTTCACACGGCTTGCCCGTGGCATAGTCGACAGTGATACTCTGGCATCTATAGCAATTGGCAGTCAATGGCATCTTAACGCGAGTATTGTCACTGACAGTAAACGTCAACTCGGCCCAATAATCTTCCGCGAAGGGCCCCGAACTCCCAGAGACCACGATGTTCGGCCTGAACTTGGTCACGTCCATCACTTGGCCATTCGCGAAGCGGGACGATACCTGGTCGTTCGACTCCTTGGTCACGACCAGGTAATGCGCAATGTCGTTAAACACCAATCTTTCGGCAGGCAGGATCCTGGCGTTGATGAAAGAAGGAAGTCGGGCACGGATGAAACGCCATGGCCATGACGATTCCGGAATGGCATCTTTGCTATGTGGTGCGATTGAACCCAGTACCGCTCGGGAATTGGGGCCGATATATGTCAAGCGTACATCGAATCCTAAGTGGCGTGAGAAGAAAGATGCCTGTTCGTCGCCCATGTCGTAAGCCAGCGTCGGACTGCCGTGCAGACTGACCTCGATGGTCTTGAGAGCGGTCAGATCTGGCTTCACGGGAAATCTGGTCTGGTTCTGTGTTTGATTGTCGGAGTCCGGTCCTGAGAAATTTCCTGAGTCGCTACCAGTGCCGTCTCCACTACCGGTCCAGGTCACTAGTATATTCGAGGCTCTCCTCTCGTCTCCTTCGATCTCGAGGCACGTTGAGAACAGGGCCAGTCGGAGGTGATATCCAATATACATGGTCTCGTATTTCGGGCTCTTCGAGTCCGAGCCCGTTCCGGTGTAGTCGTGCTCGACCTTCTGAAGACAAAATGTGCGGTCCCCTTCGAATCCGTATTGACCGACGGTCGCCTTGGGTAATGAGCATCCTCGGAGGCCTTTGACAGGGTAGATATACAGCTAAAAGCACAAAAGGGTGGATGTTAGAACTCGGTGTCTTAGTCATGAATCACGACCCATGCCTAGCTGGGGCATGCAGTTGTTGGAGTGAGACCTACAGCTTCGACTTTGAGCTTCTCCAAAGGCTTGAACTTCATCCGCCATGATAGCAATAAGCCTGAGATGATGGTAAGAACGAGAGCGATGCTGAGATAAGTCGACTTATGGTCCAAATTGAAGAGATGTTGTAGTAGCATCGCTTCCGAGGACATGATTGCTATAGCGACGGCGACCCGACACCAATTTTAGCAGTGATTCTTCTTTCTTCTGGATTTGTGAGACGAGTAGGTGTTTGTTCTCGAGCCTCAAGGACGGATGCAGACTCGTGCTCTTTTGAAGCTGGTTTGAGAGCGGGTGAAGTTAAAACATATCCAAGCCTCTTGGCCGCCTGCCAGTTGTATGTTGTGTATACACATGATAACCCCGGATAGATAAGGATCTGAATCGCGTGCTGTTGACCATGACCTTGTCAACGACCCTGCCACACCGATGTCGCATTTCTTTCATACACTTTCTTGGAGTGCTTGTCTTCGCATTCGGGTTTAGCGATGCAGGAGGGATAAGTGCAAAACTGGTTAACCGGTGCGTGCGGCGGCTGGATTGAGAGTGAATGAAAGTGGCTGCTTAGGTATGTTGAACGGATTTACGCGACCCGAGAGCGCGACATGTCCACCCTCCTTACCCCAACTGGCGGACGCTATCTGTTCAGGCTATCGTCCAGTGAGATACCATCGAACTAATCCGTAAGGTCCACTGATTATTGAGAGTCGAATCTCTCTCAGAGGTTCATGGAGGTGCTGAAAGATGGTGGGTCGTATTAGTGTGGCATATCAACCTTACCTTTTTATCAATATGTGTTCTTCTCAAAAGTGCCCTCCTCCATCGCTAGTTTACAGGCTGATAGAAGAACTCTGACCGAGCCCGGAATGGCGACCACCAAGGCTGCCCATGGCCTGAGCCAGGACACAATATTGGTTCTGATGCCATGTGACCCTATAAAGGACTTCACCGATCGCCTCGAGGCCAAGTTTCCAGGAGTCACGATCCGCTGGCAGAATACAAAAGTGGCATCAGGCCTCTTGATGACGAAAGACATGCCTGCCGAGTTGTTTGACGGGGTCACCATCGTGTGTGCTTTTCAGATTCCCGATGCATCGCTGGTGCCGAAGCTGCGCTTTGTACAATTGACGTCGGCGGGAGCCGACCAGTGCGCCGAGAACGCCCATTACAAGAACCCAGATATCCCCTTTTGCACGTCCAATGGTGCTCATCCGTGAGTGACTGTTCTTCTGTCCCATCACGCAGAGTAGAAGTTAGCTGACTGAGTTTGAATCTTCGTCGAAGACCGCAAATCGCCGAATGGGTCATTGGGAGTTGGCTGTCTCACCAGCACCAATTTCCCAAGTTCCGCGATTACATGAAGGATGGCTATTGGGAGCCTCCATATCAAACCCGCGTTCAAGACTCACCTGGCCTTCGCATGTAAGTGGTAGCTCGCGGGAAATAGGCTCAAAGAAGAGTAAGAGTTCTGATGGAAAACAGGGGGGTTCTAGGCTATGGCGCTATTGGGCGGCAGTGTGCCAATCTCGCGCGAGCTCTGGGGATGGATGTCGTGGCTTTCACCATGCGTGAGAGGCCGACGCCAGAGTCCCGGAAAGATGATAGTTACTGCGTACCAGGGACTGGTGATCCGGACGGAGTCGTCCCATCCAAGTGGTTTCACGGAACGACTAAGGCAGCGTTGAATGAGTTCTTGGCCCAGGACCTGGATCTCTTGGTCATTTGTCTTCCACTGACAGCGTTGACGCGTAACATGATTTCGAGGGAGCAGTTTGAGATCCTGGCGAAGAGGCAGGCCTTTCTGTCTAACGTCGGCCGCGGCGGGCATGTGAATACCAAGGATTTGATTGAAGCTCTGGAGCAGGGACTGATTCGTGGGGCTGCTCTGGATGTCACTGAGCCCGAGCCGCTGCCGAAAGACCATCCACTGTGGAAGGCCCCGAATCTGTTGATCACTCCTCATGTGAGCTGGGTCTGTGGTGACATTACGAGGCGGATCCTTCAGATCTTCGAGCAGAACTTGACAGCTCTGAGTAGCGGCACGCCATTTGTGAATCAGGTCAACAAAGAGCATCATTATTAGACCGGGCACTGTGAAGATGAATTTATCACTAGACATACTTCAGCGTTGATAGAAACATCTATAGAAGCACTGCAACTGATGCCGTGACCGGAGACGGAGAATACATTTATCCGTCGCCTTGGCCATAGTACTAGTAGTTCCTTCGACGTCAGGAACTTCAACTGCCACTGCCACTGCCACTGCCACTACAGGACTTGAAGCTGAACAACACCGCGATGAGCAGTGTCAATCACTGCATCGTATCTTGCCATTATGAATTCAGAGCTGCGAAGGCAAGTCATCAATGTATACAAAGGTGTGGCCTGACTCGAGCAACCTGCGGTCCACACGTCTGTTTACTGACTGCAGGCAGAACTCCTGGAGATGGGGAAACACTATCCTCTAGGTTATGAGTACTTCCGGCCTCGCCTACACAAAGCTTTCATGTCCAAGGCACACTTGACGGACGAGGCCCAGATTCGGCAAGGCATTGAGAGGGCCGAGTTTGTCAAAAAGGAAATCGAGGCGCTCTACTTCCTCAAGAAATATCGATCGATGAAGCATCGCTACTCGTGACGACGACAACGGTTTCTCGTCAACTTCTCAACATAGAGGACGGCCCTCCTGAGTTTTGACGTAAACATATTATTCCAAGCTATCTGAGCCTTGACTGCCTGCATGTTTGCAGGGTAATTGGAGTAGTCTGACCAGGTTGCGCTGGGATTTCGGCATGGCAGGGTCCATCAAAAGGGCCACAGCCCAAAACGAACTGAGACACACAAGAAGCGTACTTGTGTCACTTGCCCATACTCCATCCTAAGCAAGTAAAAGGAAAACAGCATCTCCAGATCCTTGCTTGTCACCTTCCAGTGTCCTACCCAAACAAAGAACCACCGGCTTTCCTCTTTCCTCCCTCGGCTTCGACAGCAGCAATGAATTGTTCCAGCATAGTACTCGTCGTGAAAGCAGCACTTGTTGTCAGATAGGTGTCCTTGAAAAGCTTCCACAAACCCATGTCCTTTGGGTCAGTGGAGATGGGGCGAGGATAGTAGGGGTCGTTGAAGTAGAAAGCACGTTCCAGTTGTTTGATTTCATTCCCATCTTGTGTAAAGCTTTTGCATTGGTCAAAGTCCAAAAGCCAGATGCCGATCGACCGCTGATAGAAGTCGATTTTGATGCTCAGACTTTCCACATCCTGTTCGGTTGATGCCGCAATTTCCGCTGCTGAAGCTCGCATCCCTACTTGAGGCGCTCTCCCGAGAACAAACTCCACATCATTGGCATCTAGTTTGGCCTTCCAGTGGATGACTGCCAAGGTCTCAGCCATTGTTTGAGCATATAGCTCCGTAGGAAGTCGCAGAAGTTCCATCTCATTCACAGTCATGTCGAAATTGCGGAGTCTGAAGGTGTTTGTTGCTGACCTTGGTTGTCTTCGCCCAACGTAAATGCGGCTCAAGCAGTCTTTTTGCTCGGGCTGCGAAAGGAAGCTTGCTTTGTTCCTTTTGATATTTTCAAGGCCGAAAACGTCGACGAGAGCACCGCGGATTGCTGTTGGCAGGGGGAGGATTCGCTCGGACAAAATGCTATGTCTGGCGGGTTGCGTAGCTGGTGGAAAGCGGTTCCCGTATTCATTCCAGAACCTTTCATTGCGAGGGCCAATCCAGGCACCGAGACGAGGGAGGTTGATATTTCTTCTGTATTTCATGAAGGTCTCCTGGAGAGCTTCTTCGACCAATGCATGTTGGCAATGGTCATTGTACAGCTGATGTTCTTTGCCCTTATTCGTGACCTTCAGGACATTTTCACCGGTTAAAGCGTATACTGTGCCGCACTGACCCTACCCACTTGTGTGAAAGGCGTGCGATCGGATGTCTTGTCAGCAAGGGAGGGCGGCATAGACATATAGCAATTGGTCGACAGCATATGATGAAGGAACTCCTCCGAGCTATATTGTTGTCGTTCTGAGGCACCGATCATAGTCACGATGGGCACCTGATCGGTACAACGAGACCTACAAGCCATGATGGGTGCTTTCGGAATCGCTGACAAAATAGGATCCGTACAGAGGAACAGCGTTGCCAATACACAAAGATCAAGCCTGAATAGGGGCCAACACCACAAGTGAATCGCAGCGGCTTCTCTTATAGGAAATCATATTGAGGACCTGATCAGGACACCTCTCGAAAGGAAAGAGAGTTTGAAAACATCTGGAAGTCCCTACCAGAAACGCCGTAGCTTACCTTGGAGACGCAGAACCACCATAGAACCCTTTTCCAGTAGAATCTGTGGGCGGGTGGTTGCCTAGTACTCAAACAGAGAATGCTTGTTGATTCTGTTGTTCCTCTCCCAACTCAAAGTTGGCAGCGAATATCATATTCTTCTTTAAGTTATAGGCTTTGCAATTCTTTGGCCTGGTTGTTTGAATCTTCAGGATCATTCCCTCACTCGATGTACACCTGGTCATTATGAATAAGAAGACACCTTGTCTTGAAAGAGTGGTTGTATATATCGTATCACAGAAGTCGAAGGGTGAACAGAAGAGTGAGTAGAGACATAGGTGAGCGGAGTTGGGCGGAGTGTCCTCTTTACTAAAGCGGCAACGGATACTAAAAGCGGCAAAGAAGGAAGGACAATCACGTGCAGTCAGATCAATAACTATACTCACTAGTGCAGATTGCTAGCTCCTTCTGGTATTACTAGTGCCACTAGTACCAGACTATACTCTCTAATACTCGCCTTAACTGCCAAGAGTATGGTGATGGGTGGCCCAGGCGTGCGAGTTGAAAGAGAACAGCATCGTCCAGTCAAAGTGCCTTGCTCCTGGTATCCCACGGCACCGTGTCCTTCAAACTCATTCACCATCGCTCATTAACCATCACATCTCCATTGATATCTTTGCCCATATCACTTTGATATCCAGTCAACAGCCGACTACTACTCACCCTTGGTCTAAACACCAGTCACTGCACCGACTTGTCCCGGCTGCCCCAAATTGTCTTCGAGCTCAGAGTCGCAGCCCGACCCCAACCACCCGCAGCACAAACCATCCGGCCACAAGTCTCGACAGAAAGCTTCGGCGCCAGATACTCGCGATCCTGAAGCCTTGCGCGACCTTACTCTCGACATTGAGCTCTACATAGGGTCTCATGTTGAAGAAACGAAGACTCGATCTACCTTCCACCCGCACCCTCGTCACCCACGAAGCCGTCCCAGCCCCTCCGCTCTCCTTCCTCAGCGCATCACCCTTGCAAACTCGGACAGAATCCACGCAAACCGCCCTGCCTCGTTAGATGGCAGATGGTGCATTCCGGTTCCATCAGCCTGGAGCCGGGCAGTTTTATCCCACACAGCACAACAATCATCGAAATCAGAATCGAGCTACTTCACCATCCGGCGGTCGGCGACCCTTCACGAACGATACACCCTCTCCCTCGCGGTCACCCGTGAACCCGTCTCTTGGCCACAATTTCACCATGTACTCTCAAAATGGATATCAGACTCAACACGGGTTGATGAATGGGGCTCAGAATCATCAGCGTTATGGCAACCTCCAAATGCCGAAATATCAGCCGCAGCACCATGTTCACCATAACGCGGCGCAACATCATGTGCAACATCATCATGCCGGGCAGCTAGGGCACCAGCATACCATTTCGTCAGGCGGCTTCCCATCTGCGACCCCTCACCTTCCCTCGTACGCGCACGAGCACATGCAGAACGGCAACGGCAACGGATTACCCTCCGATGATGCGGATGAGCTGGATAATGAGTACTGGCGAGAGCAGAGACATTTTTGGGAAGAGAGCAAGGAGATGACTGGACAACATCACCGCGCGAAGACTGTTGCACAACACTCCAAAGGGGTCAATTACGTGCCGCTGGGAGCAGCTGCGGAGGATCTTCAATCAGATAGTCACCGGACTGCCACCTCGAATGGACAAACCGTGAGCAAACAAACCTGGGATGAACTCGACCTGGGTGGACAAGGCCTTTGTGCACTTTCCCCCGTACTATTCAATCCGTCATACCATTTCCTCAAACGGCTCGACCTAATGTACAACCAATTAGAGACTCTGCCACCTGAGATCGGTCGATTAAGGAATTTGGAGTACCTGGACGTGTCATTCAACCAACTTACCGAGCTTCCAGAGGAGATAGGGATGCTTACGAACCTCAAACATCTGCTTCTCTTCAACAACCATATTCAAACCCTTTGTTACGAACTGGGATTCCTGTACAAACTGGAAATGCTTGGTGTGTATGGCAACCCCTTGGAGCAAGGACAACGAGACAAGATCACGGAGGGTGGCACTAGAAAATTGATCGAATATCTCCGTGAGAGCATGCCAGGTTTGTTTTTACCTTCGGTGGATTCTACCCAGAAGACTGACAATAGACCAGAACCCCCACCACCCCGCGAAAGAGAGTGGCACCAGCTTGAGGAGGTGTCGGAGACCGACGTGGATACCATCAAAGTCTTGAATTACAATATCTTGTGCGATCGCTACGCCACCCAACAGCAGTACGGCTATGTGCCGGAGCGCGTTTTGGGATGGGGCTTCCGCAAGACGTTGATACTTGAAGAAATCCGCGAAATCAATGCCGACATTGTGTGCCTGCAAGAGTTGGACCGCTGCAGCTACGATGACTTCTTCCGCGGGGAGCTGTCAATCTCGGGCTATAAAGGGTACTATGCGCAGAAGAGCCGCGCCGAGACACTGGGCGACAATGCCAAGTTCGTCGATGGATGTGGCACGTTCTGGAAAGACAAGAAATATGTGCTTCTCGACACCCAGCATCTTGTTCTCGGAAGAAAGGCTGTCGAGCGGCCTGGCGCCAAAGCATCGGCTGATATGCTGAACCGAGTCTGGCAGAGGGATGACATCGCAACCGTGGTCTTCTTGGAAAACCGCGTGACGGGTTCGAGGCTCATCGTGGTCAACGCTCACATCTACTGGGACCCGGCATTCAAAGACGTGAAACTCATTCAAGCAGCCGTCCTGATGGAAGAACTCCAGAAGCTTGCCGACAAATACACGAAGGTTCCGCCGGCGACAAACAAACAAGTCTTCCGATTCTCAGACGCGGACGATACGCCACATCCTGATCCCGGCCCTTCTCTGGCATACACATCGGGAACTCAGATCCCGCTGATCATTTGCGGTGACTTCAACTCTGGGGCTGGTTCCGCAGTATACGATCTATTCACCAAGAAGGGGATGAACGCTGAGCATGCCGACCTGGACGGCAGGGATTACGGCGCCTTCTCCCGGGCCGGCATGCAACATCAGTTCACGCTCAAATCCTCCTACGGCGCCATTGACGAAGAAATGCCCTTCACCAATTACACGCCTTCCTTTGTCGACGTGCTGGACTACATCTGGTACTCGAGCAACTCCTTGAGGGTGGTGGGCTTGCTGGGCGCCGTGGACCCGGAATACCTGAAACGAGTGCCCGGGTTCCCCAACTTCCATTTCCCCAGTGACCACATCGCCATCGTGGCCGAGTTCAAGGTTGAGAAGCAGCGGAATGTGCAGAAGGCCGTGGAGGCCGACTTCGGACCCTCGAGCAAGAAGTAGTACCTTCGCAGTCTCGTATGAGGTTTGAGTGTTGGTGGGCATGAAACGGATTGTGCAGGGGGTTGCACTGGATGGATCTCGGGCGACGTGTTTTCTGTCTAGGTCACGGCGTTTCATTCAGTTGAGGAGCAAGGCAAGACGGCGCAGTCAGCAAACGCATTGAGAGAAAGGTACTGGGCGGGGAAGGGGAGGCAGGCTTGCCAGTGATGGTCAAAAAAAGTGGATGACTATTTGGGATAAACCCCCTTGGAATGGGCGGGGTTTGGCCATCTATATTCTGCAGTTCACCAAGCCTCTGTGTGTTTTACTCTTTCTATGCCTGTTCTTCTCCTCCCTTGCTTTTCTTCTTTGTCTCACTTATTGCTTTCGCCGCTGCTTGTTCTGTTCTCACTGATGGACGTGTCTCTGTGACAGACTTCCCCCGGGAGACGGAAGACGGAAGACGGAAGACAACAGTCGTACCCGCATATCCCATCCTCGCATCGTGTCGATGACCCCGTTTCTAGAATACGGCCGAGGAGCCAACAATCTCCTCTCTGTTTCTTAGTGTAATATGTCAATGATGGACGATGTTGGCGGCCTCCAAAGAATGAATGCAACTTGTTCGGCAACTTTGGACCACTTTGAAAAGGGCAGGCCAGTGGAGATTGGAAAAGAGGGAAACGGGCAAAGCAACGAGGACCGCCAAAGTCAGAAACGGCAAAGTCAAGAGCTGTGTATGAATTGCGTGAGCTTCAGCTACGAGCTATCTTTTTGTCATTCCATGGCTTCTTGTTGTGTTCCGAAGATTTTGTTTTGAACATGTGCTGCATTTGAAGAAGACAACAGAAACATTCCACAAAAGACCATACACCAAATGACTCTCCTCTTCTTCCGGACTTTGCTTGCTCTTGGTTGATGCTCTTGGTGGATAAGCTCATATCACCCCTCACGTCGCCACTGGCCGTAAATTGTCTCAGGTGTTCTCACATTTTCTGTGGCGTGAGAGTCACCGGTGTGTCCTTACTGCCCTCTGCGCAGTCTTTGCTGGCCGAGATCCTTTTCCGGTGCCCTTGTCTAAGCCGTAGTGGCTTTTATGACTGCCGCCGTGTTTCTTTGTCGACCGGGCTCTTGTTTCCCGCAGCAGCGTCCTTGACATGCCCTGCCATTTCTTCAGGGCAAGCCTTGACCTAGGTAAAGCAGCAGACAGATGTGTGACCGGTCATATCGACCATGCGTACCCAATGCCCTGTTCCACGGATCTAGCAGATGGTCGTTCTTCTCTTGTTTAGAAAGGCAGGGTGTCATGATGGGGGTTTCTTCGGCGTCCACGCCTAAAGTCAGGGCCGTAGACCGGTTTGAGTGAAGTCAACCCTCCATCAATGATCTCCGGGTCACTTGTTCATTTCGAACTCCTTCTTTTCCGCCTCTTCTTCGGCCCTCCTACGCTGGCTTTCACGGAGTTCCCGGATCTTGCCCTCCAGCTGGATCTTTTGGCCGATGAGATGTCCGCGCTTGGTCTCGAGCGCTTGGATGGACTTGGCATACTCCGCCATTGTGCTCTGCTGGAGACTCTTTTCTCCAGGGTGATCCTGTTGCTGGGCCTGAGCCTGGTGGAGAGCCTGGGTCAGAATCACTGATGACACGCATACCGAAGGGAGTTGTCTATACCTTTTGCGCTTCTTCCTGATGGCTGATCTTCAGCACGGCACCGATCAACGCCCCGGAGCCAACTATCCCGGCGACGCCAATCGCATAGACCAGCGGCTTGATCCTCCGGAAACTTGGAGGAAGACGGTTGGTAAGGTTCTGATCGGGTCTCGATGGGTGGCCCGGCGGTGGTTGTGCATGTCTAGTGGACGATGCGGGCAGCGAGAAACGAGGGTCGGACATGTTCTTCGCCGCTCTCGTCTATGGTATTGGAGCCATGGGTTTGTATGTGCTAGCAGTGCGAGTTTGCTATGCCAGTTGCCGGACGGGGGTCTTGCGAGGTCAACTCATGGAGAGATTGTTCGATCAACTGCATGCTGCAACGAGCGAGGCAGGTGCGGCGACCTTCGTGAAGGGTCTGGACGATAGAGCGGCGAGTGACGGGCACCCGTTACTACTCTGTAGCGACGCTGCTTTAACTCGTCTTTGCCGGTACTAGCCCTGGGCTGATGGCTGATGCTTCACTCGGTCGGTCTTCCGTGCAGCGTACTGTAAGATAGCCTGTGTTTAGTGGGCGGCTGTGTACAGAGGTTGATATCACGATCATAGCAGATGACTCATATTCGAACTCGACACGACTCTGGAGAGTCACGCATAGACTACTAGTAGTACAACGGAACGAGAGTGCAATTATTAGGGGTTGTATGAGAGCGCTGAGTTGTTCCCCAACGAGGTATGGACCCAGGGGAACTCTGTGCATTTCTGTACTCTTAGTACTATGTCACACTAGATACCTAGTAGTGGCTGTGTGCAAAGTCGAAAGAGACAGTAGCATTACAACGGCTCTCATCATTGATTGAGCCCGCCATGTAGGATTCTGCCGCGATTCTGCCTGGTGGGAGGTAGACTCATTGAAACAAAGGCGTTTGGCAGCCGGTGACCAAGTGTCAAGAAAACGGTTGGTTGAGAGGCCTAGTTATTGGAGGCTAATCAGGCTGTGCAGTATTAGCTGTCATCCAGGGGCGTGCTACTCCCTAATGGCCTTGAAACACCTGACCATACCTTAACTATCGGCTTGCCGCTTCGACATGGTTCGCCTCGGGTTGCTGTAAACCGTAAGGTAACTGGGACCATGCGCAAGGCTGTTTGGGTGCGTCACAGCCGAAACCTCCAGTGACAGTGACACCGGCAGCATAAAAGTGGCAGTGTTAGTGGCCGGCCGGGAGATCAGAGCTCGGGTGCCAGGTGGTAGACAACCCTGCAATCCGTCTCCAGACACGTTTGTCAATGAAACGAGGGAAAGCTAGCCAAACAACCAGCAACTCTCACTGGCGGTTTAACGACGGTGTGCGGTAGGCACGGAGTACCAGGTACGCAGCAACAGCGGTAGAGTCCCCGTAGGATAGGTACCTTCCTTTTACCTACAGGTACCCACTACTACCTAAATACCTATTGTGGTAGGTACTTCTGTGGAGGTCGAGCGACCATTTCTCCGGCCAGGGCTCCACGTTCCTGACGTGACTGCAGTGCCTGCTCGGAAGAGCTAAGGGCCACAGCCTAGCAGTCCCTTAGCTAGGAGCATTGTAGCCCTGGGGAGCCTATAAGGCGCGTGCTAGGTGGCATCAAGTGCTCCACGCACGGCAAGGAACAGGGAACCCCACCCACGATCACTCATAAACATCCCCTCCAAACACCAGCAATCGCCGGCGACCTTCTGTGTCTGTGCCCTGCTATGTACCCGCACCTCAACCTCCCACCATCACCCATAGCAAATATACCTAGGTACATCTACATAGGTAGCGACGATACTGGCACCATTGCTCGAACCAAATGGCGCTGATCTTCTAAGAGACCGCACTGCCTCTTCATATCCACGGTCGCACGGCACGGTATCCTTCAAGCTGGCCATTAGCCGCCGAACCGCCGACCTCGATCTGGCGATAGTAGCTGACCGTCTCCCGCTCGCAGACATCCATCTCCTTTCCATCTTACCGTACTGTTCGCCGGAAACATTCATGTCACCGACCTTCTCTGCTCCTATATCCCTTGATTCTGCCTACCGGTCTGCCCGATGACGCCAGTCCGACCCTTCGATCGCGCTGAAGTCTGATACCTCCGATCTTCCTTCAGCCTCCCCTCTGCCCCGCGACCAGTCACATTGTCCCCAGTCTCTGTCCGACACACACCAAGGGACCCGGCTGCCCCAGTGCTACAGATTGACTGTCCCTTTCTTGACCTTCTCCGCCTTGTCTCTCATCTTCTGAAGAAACGCTTACTTTGTACGGCTCCGATTGTATCGAAATCTTTCAACGCATGGTGGGCCGTTCCCTGTGCGCAACACCTTTGATTGAACCTCAAGCGCAACGAGCTGGGGCTTATTGCTTTGTCTGATCAAGCGGAAGGTCTAGCCCAGAGTCAGGTCCCATCCTTGCTTAATTCCAGGTCCCGGTCGGCGATAGTCTCGCTCGCCAGCCTGCTCAAGTCCACAGCCTCTCGTCAGGCAACCGATTCCTAGGCCATGAATCAACGCCTCACTCCCGTGGCCCCGAAGAGACCTTTCCCAGTTTGGATCAGAGCGCAGTAGAAGGAATCACCTCTTCCTGCGACCTCCTGCGGTCGAACATCACGAGAAAGCATGTCGCTCTCGAACACACAATCTCCTAGTCCTCGGAGGCCTGTTCAGCACGTTCCTTTGTTGACTACACCCAAGTCATTCCCACCGACCTCATCACTGAATGGGAGCCACCGCCGCGGCGCAAGCATAACATCAAATCCTATCCACATCTTAGAAAAAACGCAGCAGGTCAGCGACGAGCTGGACTGCTGGCCTTCAGATCCGACCTTCAATCTCCCAGTTGCCAGCCCCGGAGCGATACAGCAACCCACAAACCTGTTCAGCTTCGAAGAGGACACATCTCATCACGACTCTTCCTTTGACGACTTCCTGACTACAGAATGCTCGTCGGACAACCACGTCAGCGAACATACTACCCCTCAAGAGCTTATTTGGGAACGGCAGTTTGTGTTCCAAGAGACGTCTCAACCTCAAATGAGTGATTATGGCCACCGCGGATACGTGACGGGCCAAGGGCTCCAAAGAGATGACTACCCCGAATTGCGAGGAATCTCCAACAAGGTTGTATCTGGACAAGAGTTGCCGAATCCAAAGTTGGGTATATCGACGGTACACTCTCCGCGTGTGTCAGGGGATGCATCATTGATCGAGAATCCATCCGTGCCCGGCTCCTTCATGCTCTTTGGTCAGAAAGGAGCGTCTCAAAACCTGACGGTCGCGACGACTGTGGGTCGCGTCCAATCTCCCAATCACGAAGGAGCTCGTTGGCAAGCTCCCTCGCCCAATCTCCGTGCTCCTAGTCCGGTCGTGATGGTGTCCAGCTATGAGGCGACCGACGCAGATCATGATGTGCTGTCATATGAGGTTCAAAGTTCCAGTAAGCGCAGCCGTGACGCCGAGGGCTTCGAGAATGAAGATAACGGAGCCGGTGCCGAAATGGGTTGTGGAGACATTGCCGACTCATCTCACTTGGTGCTCCCCTGCCCGGTTGATAGTAGCAGTGCACGTACTGATCTCACGCAAAGGACCGGTCTGGAGCCATCCCAACGAAGCGACGACGTGGTTCTGTCAATTAAAGATATCGACGAGCAACGCCAACGAGATGAACGCAACGCCGAGGTGCAAACTTGGCTTGAAACAAGCGATGCTGGCAGCGAACCGGACAAGGATTCTTCTGCAGGATATATACGCCGCCTACCTTCTGGTACGCGGCGCCGTGCTCATACCACCGGCCGCGTGGATGTTCTTGGCCGGGTCTACTGTGACCAGGACATCCCTGGGCCGGGTGTACTGGTGGAGGTGGAATCGGACGATGAGTACTCGGACGAAGTGTCCGTAACCTCGTCGCAGGTCATGGGCCATACTGCGCATATTCTTGATGCTTATTACAAGTCGGACTCGCCACAGATGTCGCCGCAGGCGCTTTATAGCCGTGACTCGCCGGAGAAGACTTCCTTGCCTACGCTTGAGGACGAAATACCCCCGGAGATGCAAGAGCCTCTTCCCCGACAATTCTACAGACGCGGCCCATGGCAGGATCCTGTGCGAGGTCCAGTGAGTGATGTGAGAGATCAACCATACACATCGAATGCGGCTGCCTATAGGTTCAATCAAGAAGTAGTCAAGTGGGAGACCGCCTCGAGAGCGGCCACGTGGGGAACGCGACGGCGTCTAAGCGAAAGCGAGATACGCTCCATCGTGGAGGGGAGTCAAGTGCGACATCTGTCTCTCTCGAAGCGCGGGCGGGAACGAGGCAATAGTATCCTGAACAAGGCTCGAGGGCTGTTGCCCCGCCGCAGCAGCAGCAATGTGAAGCCAGAGCCGTCGGGAGAAGCTTCGGAATCCTCCCCGAAAGGACATGCTCATCGAACCTCGTTCGGGACCATTAAACATGTGCAAAGGAAGCCCAGTTTCGGTAACAAACCGAAGTCACCCCCACTGAACACGGGCAGCGCGTTGATGGCAATGACCGGGCAGCTCGCCGCAATTGGGCGAGGCACCCCAATGACGCAGGATCCCGAGTCATATCACTCCTCGGGACCGTTGCAAGCTCTGAAAAAACAACGCTCCAAGAGTGACGTGTCCAAGCACGGCAAGACTTCTACACCAGGGTTGACGGAACTGATGACAAGACACGGGGGACCACCCATCCCAACACTGGCATCTCCCATGCATGAACGCGAACCCATCGTTGCTGCGCAGGTAATTGACAACGAAGATGCGGCTGCGGACGACGACGATGACGATCAGGCGGACGAGGTCGCCATCCGAATGGACCTCGAGATCCGCGCCGAGGACATCACACCAACTCTGGAGGGCTTCAAAGACCATGTGCGGAGGCTCAATCCTCGTCTGGAGCCATATCTGATTGAGCGGGTTGGACAGGAGCAGACCCGACGGTACAAGAAGCTGGTGGAGAACAAGATCAAACACACCCGGGCTGTTCAAATGAGCCACAAGTGTCCATCTGGGAAGTTTTGTTTTGAACTGGGAGGGGAGGCGGTGCTTCTGGCACCTCGAGCAAGCTCGAAGGACCGGGACGCGACTCTCACCCAATTCCAAGTGTACAATCTTGGCGACCACGAGATTGATGAGTCGAACTTTACGGAAGGGATTGTCACTCCTGCCCTCTTCCCTCCCGGGATCCCGTTACCGCCGGCCAACCGACTGCCGGCGGAATTTGAATGTTCGCTGTGTTTCAAGGTGAAGAAATTCCAGAAGCCGTCGGACTGGACCAAGCATGTGCATGAAGACATCCAGCCCTTCTCCTGTACCTTTCCCCATTGCACGGAATCCAAGTCATTCAAACGCAAAGCGGACTGGGTGCGGCACGAAAACGAACGACACCGTCACTTGGAATGGTGGAAGTGCAGCATCCAGGAATGTTCGCACACGTGCTTCCGGAAGGACAATTTTGTGCAACACCTTGTACGCGAGCATAAGATGAAGGAGCCTAAGGTCCGAAGCCGGGGATCTGGCAGCAGCAAGAACAAGGCCGTGAACAATACCGCCTGGTCGATCGGGCAAGAGGACACGGAGCTGTGGAGCTTCGTTGACTCTTGCCACCGGGAGACCAGCAACAAGTCCCGGGACGAACCCTGTCGGTTCTGTGGGAATGTGTGTTCGAGTTTCAAAAAGCTGTCGGTACACATGGGCAAACATATGGAACAGATTGCCATGCCTGTGCTGAAACTAGTCAATATGCGTGAAGTGGCGCCCGACACCATCATCAGTCCTATTGACCAGACGCCGACGACAGCCTTCACGTTTGCAACAGGCCCCGGGGCGATGCACACGATGGACGGCAACAGTCTTTCTCCGTATCCTGCGAGTGCGGCCTCGGCGTACCAGACATCGTCAGCAGGACAGTCGCCCGCATCGGTGCCTCGGCGGACTCGAAACGGGGGATATCATTTCGAGCGTGGCTTTTACAGTCCGCACGCGTTGCCCTCGGTGGTGCAAGGGCACATGACAGGTCAATCCTATGAAGGTCCGGTCGGTCCGGCATCACAGTCGCACGTGTACATTGGGCCTTCAAACTACATGCAGCCCGGGGACGTGGGACACCAGCACGACTACAATGTCTCCCCGCAGAGTGCGACGGTGACTCCACGTTCGCAGCTGGTCACGAGCGGATATAACCAACACTTCTTCGATCTAACGGGCTCAGATTACGCGCAAGGGCCAATGGCCGGTGTGTACCCGAGTGTGCATGTGACGCCCGGGTTTGGCGCGCAATACGGCTCGCCGATGCTGCACGACCCTTCAGGCCATTCGCCCATGGCAGTGGACAGCAGGTCCGGGCTCGGGTTACAGACGATGAATCAGAACTATACATTCGGAACGGCTGGCCATGAGGACGCAGGTCCGCACATTCAGTACACACAGTGACGGGCCTTCTATCGAGGAGGGGGGGCGCAACATCCGAGGGGATGTAAGAGAAGGAAGGCTCAGGGCAACGGGGCGGGATGAGGAGCCTCACTCGTAGCAGGTTGAAGCCTGGGGTGTTTTTCCTTTCCGGACTTTCTGCTCTACCTGCCCATATGTATTTGGATACCCAGGATCTATGTTTATTTGTTTGTTATTCTCGCGTGATGAACTGTTGAGAGGTTCAATATTACGAGCCGCACTACAATGATACCATGATGATGATTGTTCGACTCCAAGAAGTTTGCATAGCTTGTATGAATACTACTAGTAGTATGCTGTTACACCGGGGCCTTTCTAAATGATTGAACACCAAACGCCGTCTTGTAAAGGTTGCGTACCTACGTTGCAAGTAGATCAGACCGAATCCGACGACAGCCAAGATACCTTGTGCAGAAGGCATAGTTTACAGAGTTACGGAAGTTTTGTGTGGCATGGGAGACGGCAACACGACTGACTACCTTGGGTAACCTACCACGGGGGCGTAGACAGGGGATAGGGATGGCATGTTTGTTCCATGACATTATTGGCTGGTGGTGGTGATCCCAGCGTGGAATCGATGAGAGGATGGACGAGGGGGGATGAGATACTAGTAGTAGGGGATGGCTCTCAGCTGCAGGGGTGAGATAGAAGAGTTGGAAGAGTTGTAGAGTGGAAGGGATGCGAGGTGAATGGTGAAGGATGAATGGATGATGGATGATGGAATGCCAGCCTCATCTTCGTCTTCGTCTTCGGGAGGAAGCGCCCGTGGTATCAGAGTTACCAAAGTTACCAAAGTTACCAAAGTTACCGGGTGCCGTACCAGGCAAACAGTGAGATCTTGGCCGAATTGGGGGCCAGTGCTTACCGTGTTTGGACTAGGGCAAGGCAGACATTCAGGATAATGCCAGAATTCCCCAATCATGTGTACTACCCTCGACGTTAGTATGTATTACGGTATTTCTGTTCTTTACCTAGGTACTGTAAGTTGTCCAAGGTAGGTACCTAATACCTGACTACGTGGGCGGTACTATCGGTCTTTGCCCACTTGTGCACTACTACTACCTTACCTACAAATAGAAGCGAGCGCCCTATGTCATTTACTTGGCATTGCACTCGTGCGGTATCCGTGGGGTACCTGAGGGATGACAGTGGCCGTGGAAGTGATAGTCCGGGACAGCACTGCCAGCATTTACTCAGGTGCCAGTGGTGGATGCCCTGTGCCGAGTTTGACAAATCCGTTGATAACCGTGGTGGAGGGTGAAGGAGTCGTGGTTCAAGTCTAGGTGCCGAGAGCACCTATTAGTTAGGTACCTAAGGTACCTATTACTACTATAGATGGCGCATCTAATAAACACCGAATACACCGAATACCATCTGTGACGTAGCTATCTTGAGATACAAGTACTAGGTAGGTATTGTGTATTCCAATGGAAGGAAGGTACGGTATACCAGGTTTCATCCTCACGTCTGCCTGCTTGTTCAACTTGTTCACCTGCTCACCGGTTACAACAATCCACAACGGAAAGCATTGCAAGCGACTCGATTCCCCTTCTCATCCCTTTCCTCTCTTCTCTCTTCTCTCTAGATCCAACCCACGGCACAGTCTATCCGTTGGAATCATACCGCATCTTGCCGCTCACCCTCCATCGACCGACCATCTCAATCCGTCACCTTCAAGTTCGCTCGCTGTTAGCACAAGTGTCCAACCATCCACTCTTCCAGTATGGTCTACTAGTACAGCCTCATCCTGTCCGAGACCCCCACGAACATGACTCCTCGATAACAAAGCAAAACTCGCAGTCTTGGAAAGGAGAGGGACTCGGGTCGGCAACCTCATAAAGCCCAAGGTGAGTCTGCTCTGCTCTTCTTCTCTCGTCCTGCACCGCCTCCTTGTCTGTCGACCCAGATCAACTGGATTCAGCTCTCCTCCTGACACCTGCCCGATTACTCTCCTCTCTTCTCTCTTGTCTCCCTTGTCGACTTACCGCCAAATCCCTCTCGACACCGCTAATCCCAGTTAGCTGTGCCCCCTCCGCCTCATTTTATCGTCGGGCAACAGCCATGCTGGACCAGTACAACCTTGCTTTCTGATTGGCTGGCCTTGCCTATTGAACGTCGAGGCGTTTTCCAGTCAGAAACATCGTGGGCTGTGCTTTTGCCAGTACCATCGAAACACCTTCAGGACCTAGGGAGCTCTTGCTCTCTACTCGTTGCACTCGAACAATCGTCACTCGCCTAAGCTTCGTGGTTGGAGCGGGGAAGCCGGCCGAAGTAAGTGTTTCCATTCCCTCCTCCCGCCTCATTACGACTCCTTCACCGACTGTGGCTTTCCTGTCATCAAACATTTCTGTTGACTTCAGCGTAGAAACGGCTCTATTTCAACGTCCAACGGCCCTCAAAATGGCTGAGACCCTCTCCCAGCCGCATCAGTCTGCCACCCGCCGGGTGCGAGCTGTAAGATCAAATGTAGCTCCCGCACTGCCATCCTGCCTTGTGTACGCCCGTTCATTCTAAGCTCTTCTTGCAGGCATCAATCGCTCTATCGCATGCTGGCGGCGCGACTGCCCTGCACACAGCCCACCATTCTCCTTCAGACTTGACCGACCTCCAGGCCGATTTATCCGCCCTCACTTCTGCCAGTGATCGTACTCCGAGGTTTCTGTTTCCATCTTTGGACGACAATCATGTTGGCGTTGCCGGATCATTCGTGTCTTTGCCATTCGGAGATTCATTCCCAGCAGACTCTCAATATTGCCTTTTCAGCCGGACATCAAACTCTCTTGCCTACGCAGATATTGAAAATGCCGTTGTCGATGTGGACAGCGTAAACAGTCATACAACGAGCCAGTTGGACCCTGAACTCCAGACCACCGCCCCTTGGACCCATCTCTCTTTCGGTGAAGGAAGAACTTCCCCGTTGTCCACTAGTTTCGGACTCAACGACTTTGGAAAGCCCCAGCAACTGGGAGTCTCCGTTCGTCACCGTGCAAATTCTTCGGCCAGTGGACAGGAATCCTTTCGAGATTCAGCTTATGGCACCGGGTCTGGAAAATCGCAACATGAAGTCGAATCTGTGAACGAGCTACCCACGGAAGCCATGGATCGGTGCTCTCCACTCTACCCAGCCACCTTTTTCCACCATGATCATGTCCCAGAGTACAGTCCCTTACACCCGTCGAGAAGTGCTCCGGAGGCTGCCACCAGCAATACTGCACTATCCGACTCTGGCGAGACTACCAATACTGTACAGAGAACTCAAAGGTCTCAGCCTTTACTGTGCCGCGAGTGTAACTATCAGGCGAAGACCAGGTCGGACCTCAAGTGAGCAAAGATCTGTGATACCTATCATTGCTGGTTGCTGACAGTGACAGGAAACATAACGCCCGTCACGAACGAGAACACAGGTGCCATTTTCCTACGTGTATGCGCAAATCGAAGGGGTTTGCCACCAAGAACGACCTCGACAGACATTTGAAATCGGTGCATCATATTAACAGCCGCGGCACCAAATACTACAAGTGTCTGGCCGAAGGCTGCCCAAGGGCAGACCGGAAATGGCCCCGTCTGGACAATTTCAAGCAGCACCTTCAAAAAATGCATAAAGATCAAGATCCCGATCATCTGCTTGAGCTGTCGGAATCCTGGTATAATCAACAGCAACGACTGCCCCAAGGTCAACGAGAGGATGGCGCAGAGTCGATCGACTTCGATATCGTACTTCCCTCTGACTCCGTGACACCTACGATGGCTCCGCAAAAGCAATATGAGAACATGTGTCCGTCTTCCGATCCCTCCTGCGACACCTCCATGACCACAGATAACCCGATGGCACGATCCTTGAGCTTTGGTAACCACCTTTTGGATCCCGACCTTGTTTCGGGTACGACGGCAGGCTTTCCTGTGCCGCAACATGTTCATCGTCGGAACATCTCGATCCCTGGTGATGTCTCGACATCACAGAAGCAATTCTACATGGGCGATCTCACATCACCACAAATCCCCATGCAACGAACACACTCTCAAGTGGACTATCCAATCTATTCCAACCATATGCATCAGGAAAACTTGTTTGATACCATGACGAACTTCCAGCTCTCTCAATCTGATCCCTGGGCGGTCCATGATCGGTCCATCCCGTTGTCGAACCTGAATCATTTCTTGTACGATGCCGGCAGGGATCAGATCCGTCGGGTCAAAGCGCCCCATACCGTTGCCGTCCTTGATAGCGACAGGATGGTAGACTTGACCTCTCCGCAAGAGGTCCTACCAGTCATGTCGAACGATCTCGGTGGCAGGCAAGACGAACTGCTGCTTAATATTGGCGCCAGCACGAGCAATACGACGGCAGACACTGGTGGCGGCCTTGATACTTCACCTCTTCAGACGTTTATGGTCAATGTCTTTCCCCCGGAGAACCAACCCAAAATCCCCGAGACATCAATGGGCAAGCTTCTCGAGGATGAAATCAACAGTTTTCTGCTCGAACATAACTCCAAGGCTGACAAGGATCGAGTTTCTATGTCACAAGAAGAAATCATCAACCTTGTTCGGATGAGCCTAAGGTCCTTTTCGTCCGCCACAGCCAGTGGAAGGGTACGTTCTGTTGGGCCTTCGGCGGCTGCACCCATTTTCGACACCCTGACCGGCAACCAGTGTCCGGACGGTGAGAAAACACAGTTTCGCTGCACGGTGGAGGGTTGCAACAAGGTGAAATCGCGGCAAAGCGACCTCAGAAAGCACATGGCCCGCCATGATAAGCCGTTCGGATGCACTTCGGACGGGTGCAACAAGACGTTCGGCAGCAAGAACGACTGGAAACGACACGAGCAGAACCAGCATAAACAGGCGGAATGCTGGTTATGTGTGGACTGTCACGAAGTCTTTTATTACTCGCAAGACAACTATCTCCGACATTTGCATGAAGTGCATCCGACGTATCGGTTCCAAGATGGCCATCACAATGCGAAACACTTCCATATCGCCGCCAATTACGAAGGACATTACTGGTGTGGTTTCTGCAACAAGATCATGCGACAGAACAAGCATGGCGTCGAGGCTGTCAATGCCCGATTCAACCATATCGGCGACCACTTCAGCAAGCACAAAATGGCTGCCAAAACATGGATCGAACTGACCGGCCACGGGAGACGGAAAGAGGAAGCTGTGCAGACCCCTGCGAATCACATTCAAACTGACGAAACGCCCGGAGAGGAGGCTGAGAGTAGCCTTTCTTCCTCCTCTTCCTCCTCATCTGCTTCGGCGTCGTCCCCTTCCTTTTCTCTTCAGGGCACGTCGCCAGCCCAACACCAACACCAACACCAACACCAACCTACTTACTCGATCCCGACCAGTCCAAACATCGAACGTCACCAAGCTCAGCGACAAGATCAGGCTCAATCTCAAGCAAACATGAATTGCCATCCAACCCACATACAGACGCAGACCGCAGGACTGCGCATGAGGCAGCAACGCCGTTCGCCGCGTGGGTTCCGTCCTGCCAATGCAATCATCTGCTGCCAATGCAACACTCCGTCCGCCCTTGGCCTGAGCTATGATCGCTGCATGGATCCGAGTTGTTTCCATGAGTTTTGCAAGGTGGGGTGTACCAGGACCTACAATGCTGATACTTCGAAAGCATGAAGTATCAGAGCACGAAGGATGAACAGACCAAAGGGCCAGAAGAGAAGCCAAGAGACGGATGTTGTGACGATGCAAGAGATGAGATGAGATGAGAAGATACAACTGTGATGATATTTTGATATTACGTCCAAGAGGCGAACGACATGATTTTGGTTCACGAGTCGACGTTATTCTGATGGTTTGATTGATTGAATGGTTGGGCGCTTTTTGGTATTACTGACCGGGTTTTTGTGACCTCTGTATGTTTCTGTCGCTATCATCGGTTCTTGTTGTCGCCGTTGGGTACTTGGGTCTGTACTCCATGGTGCATATTGCATGTCTTTGATTTGTATTTCTCAATCAGCGCGGACATGAGTCATATACCGGCAACATACTAGGTACCTATCTAGGTACCGAAGGCAATACAACACTGAATAACAAATGACTCGAGGTCAAAGACACGCTGCCATCACCATCGCGCCAGTAGGCCACCTATGTACGTACCTACATGCGCGACAGCTACGTACCACGATCACTTCCTTCATCCCAGACTTGCGGTGGAATATGAATGAGAAGAACCTTAAGCAGATGCAGTGGCCCGTTTCATGACCGTGCATGTATGTTACCAGTACGTAGCGAGTCTGATGGTTGAATGAACGATGAACAAATGGCAGACAGTATACTACTCATCCATCAGTGTGGTGTAGTAGACATAGTTCAGACCACGCACCAGGATCTTATAAGCCCATCCACACCGTCTTCGCGATACAGTCGACCCCGGGTTTACGTTTGCTCGGTTTGACGAAGCCCAAGTACCTCAGGTCCGCGAGCGCCCGGTAGAACAGAGCCAGAGCCTGGCGTTCCACAGCTTCAGACGTTGCATTGTCATCTTCTTCCTCTTCTTCCCCTGCTTGATCTTCCTCATCCTGACTCGCCGAGGACCTAGCATCATCTTCTTCCTCTCTATCTCGGGTACCGTGTGTCAAGATTCCCTTCTTCGACTTCCCAGCAAGCGCCGGCGTGACCATGTCACGGAACGTCTCCCACAAGTCCCGCACGTTGATCACGTGTCCGGCTTCATTGAGCATGCTGAGCAGCAGACTCGTCGGCGGCAGTGTCGCGCGTTCGGACACCTCGCCCCCAGGTTTACTCGACGTGGCAGAAGGAGTGCAGCATTCACAGCCCAGATAGTCGGCAGGCCGCGTCAGCGCTCGTTCCAGACTATATCGAGCTCGTGGGTGCAGGATGGAACTCAGTGGTGACTTTAAAGTATGTGAGAAGGCCTCGCTCATGAAATCATGGAACGGGCTTGTTCCGGGGATCTGTGGAGTTTGTGGTGTCTCGCTTTTGGGCGGCAATGTTCGTGACTGGATGTATCGTCTGAGGATGGTCAAGAAGGCTTCGGTGAGGTTGTGGGACCCGTCGTTTCCCATGGTACGATCGGCGTTGCCTCTCGCTGTGGCTGTGACTGCGACTGCTTTTTCGATGTCGGACAACGTTTCTAGCTTCTCTGTAGTCGTGGGAGAAGACTGAGTGCTTTCGAAAAGTTTCACGTCTTCCAAGGCTGATGCTGCGTCCTCGAGGAACGCTTGGAATTGCGGGAGGTCCATTTCCTTGATCGCTTGCTCGATGCTCTCGAACAAGTCTGTCTGCTCGAGATCGGGGAGCGCCGCAAGGAGCTGTGCCTCGGTCTCCAAAGAAGTGTATTCTTGGGAGTTGAGGAGGCGGCACGAGAGACCCTTGAGCGTTTGGAAGGCAGCAAGGCTAGCTCGCAGCCGATGCTGCCCTGTGCGGACCGCTTCCATGGACTCCGCCTCCAAAGCCTCGTCCGAGAGAAGTAGTTCCCGAGCTCTCTGTCGCCAAGCCTTGTCCCCTTTGGCCAGTGTTTCGCAATGGATTTTGAATCCCCTTGTATTACGGATAGCCTGGCACAGGGCCGAGTGTTCGGAGATCTTGAAGTCGGATGGTGAGGACAACACAGACAGAGGATTCGCAAAGAAGTGCGACATGTAGACATACTTCAAGGCGCGCGTGAACGTCTCGGCCGTCGTGCTCTGGTCATCTGCCAATTCAGCCAGGATACCCACCACAGAAGGACCAAAGAACACCTGTGCTTCCTCCCTGTATTGGACTGCCTCGTAGAGAGCGGACAGCGGATCAAGCCGTGTCTGCGACTGGCGCGATTCGAACACATCAGCGTCCAAGAGCGACACTGTCGACCTGGACAAGCGAGACTCGAAAAGCTCCACCGTCGTCGATATCGTGATCAACAAGACAAACGGGATTCGGTCGGCCCAAGAACTGAACATCGAGATCAGTTCGGAGAGGATGCCTGTGTCGAACGTCTCGACTTCCGACACGGACACCAGGACTCTCTGGATCCCATGCTTCTGCACGTATTTCTGGAGCAGATCCAGGTCGAAGTTCATCGGGATCATGGTCTTGTGTTGGACCAGAAAATCCGTGTATGCCTTCATCCCACCCTCCTGGGAGATGGCCATGCGGATCACATTCTTCAGCGCGGTTTGTAAGTTGGGCGCGTGCGTGGGCGAGAGTACGACCAACAGCTCCTTTGCGTCCTGCTCGCTTGTGGTCGATCGTCCGCTCTTCCAGCCCTGAAGGAGGTCGCGCTGTGCATTGTGCCCGGGCGTCGAGAGGAGTAGCCCGGTCCTGATCCTGCCTTGACCTTGACCTTGAGCGCTGCCCTCCTCTTGTCGAGCGTAGGTCAAGACGTCGCTCACAAATGTTTCGTCCACTTGGTTCAGGATCTCGTCGATCGCGGCCTGGTATTTCTTCCATTCTGTTTCAAATTGCTGGCGCCGTAGTCGTATCGCGACTTTAGACTCCTCGCCTGCAAGAAGAGCAGGCCAGGTGTATTCATCGTGACCGTGACCAATGATGGTTTCGGACTGCGACTGCGACTTGGTCGTCTTTCTTCGCTTCTTCGGTCGGTCGTCTATCTCGGCCTCGTCGTGCTCCGCCGCAAGTTTGAAGATGTAGCATCCCTGTTTGAGTAACGATTAATGAGAGAACACCGACAATTGGGAGGACCAGCTTACAGTATGAGCATTGTCATCTATTTGGGCGTCTTCGAGATCCATTTAATCACAGGATTTGAACTGGTAAAGCAATGAATGAATCATGCAATTGCCTGTGCGAAAGCCCGTTAAAGTGGTAGAACACGACGCGGTTGGAGGCTTGAAGTCCACCGCGTTTCTCTCTGTCTTTCTGTCTTTCTCCGCATTTTCTTTTTTGGCCTCTACAACTTTTTGGAGGCTTCACCATATTGAATAACTACATGTATATTTTGCAACCACTATTCAACCTCGTTCTGCACATTGGAACAATCCCTTCATCAACCTCCTGTATAGTCTGTGTTCTTCTTTTCTGCCTTACCCATCTATGCGGAGCATTTGCCATCTCTCTCGAAGATGGCACCAGCAATTCTGTCTGTCTCCCAGCTTCGGTGGCCATCAGATCTGCCTGCAACTTCTTCAACCTATTAGTATCCGGCACTATCGACAACCGCCTCGCCCTCGGCCTCGAACCCAGCGTAGCGCTCCGAGCGCACCTACTGAACACCTTGATATACGGGAGTTTGAGCAACAGGGTCAAGATGCTACAACAAGAGTCCCGATACACGACTACCTCGAGACAGAAGGGCACCAAGTCCGGGCGGAGCTGGAACAATTGGACCGAGAGCTGGCCATCATGCGCGAAGGGCCGTTTGGGCCACATAGCGAGTTCATACGCTCATTCCCAGCCAGCGAAAGAGAGGCTCTTCTGAAGGCGCTGGAAGAGGAGGGAGTCGTGCCGGGGGAAGACATGGATCTGATCACCGACGAGGAACTGGAGGAATTGGCCAAAGACGACAAAGTACTCAAGCGCGAAGCCCAGGAGAAATCGTCGCTGAAGGTCACGCTGAGTATACCTGCAAGGGACAAGATCTATGTCAAGAGGTTCAACTTGGCGTTGCAGGAGGCGGAGAAAGGACCGCCCAACGAGCGTCTCTACTTCGCCCTTTGGAAGTGGTACCTTCGGTGCCAACAGCATGTGGCCAACTTCTCCGTCATCATCCCTGAGGATGTTTGGCATTTCCTCTGGAAGACTCAGAGCACCAAGTACTACAGGCCCCAACATCTGGAAATGCTGGCCAAAGACATGATCAAGGCCGACGTGCCGTTGGAGGACAGAGAGTGGATTCAGTACATTGACGCCCTTCAAGCCAACGGCGACCTTGCAGCCGCTGCTGAGACCTGGGAGTTACAGAGACCTCGGTTAGGGCCCAAGGATGAGCTTGCCGAAGAGTTCTGGGTCACTGGCATCCAGATCTACGTTGCGCTAGGACGGCCGCAGAAGGCACAAACGCTGGCCTTTGCATGTTACGACCACAGCACCGTCATCGACCCGAGTGTTTTGGTCATGGTGATTTCTGCTTGGGCCAAGAGCAAGAACCCGGCTGCCGCAGAAAGGGCATGGTTCTGCTATTTGGAGCTACGCCGACGGCTGGATAGCGCCGAAAACGATGATACAATCTTGAGCGTCCTAGGTCGCCTCAGCAGCGCTTTACTTGAGGCGGGCCGCACAGAGCTTGCTCTCGCCGTCTTCAAGGATATGTTCATGCTGAAGGCCAAATCATCGAGCGATTCCTGGCGCGTCTTCCAAGAAGTCACCCAAGACGCCTTGGGCACGCTGTCCCCGAGCGAAGATGTAGTCAGTGAAATTGGACTGGCGACACTGGCTGTCACCCCCCGATCGTTTCACAACAAGTACTTCTTTGCATCGTGGATCAAATGGCTACTAGGAGAGGACAAGGTGGATGAAGCCGCGTTGGTGGTGGAGCTGATGTATGAGCGTGGAGTCAAACCTGATGCTAGACATCTGAACGGTCTCATTGCAGCATGGCTGCGCCAGGGGTCTCCCAGTGCCCGACGAAAGGCCGAAAGTACTGCGTGGGCGATGATTCACGCTCGTATTGATCTGGTACAGAAGCGCAATACTCAGGACTCTGACCCGAATTCAGCCAACAAACCGACCATTCCTCCCGAGTCGAAGCAGACGCCGTTTTTCCTTCGGCGCGGTGCACCGGCTGCAACCATCGAGACCTTCTCTATACTCCTCTCGCACTACACGCGGCGGTCAGACTTGGACAACGCAAATCAGTTGACGGAAATCATGACTGTCTCTGCCGAGATCAAACCCAATTCCTTCATCATGAACCATTGGCTGTATGCCTCCCTCCGATCAGGCCAGATCCCAGACATATGGAGGAAATACTGCACGCTCAAGCAATCCATTGCGCCCGACCTGGAGACCTTCGCGGCACTGTGGGACACGGCAAAGGCGCACTACGGATCGCCTGCCGCGCATAACCAAAAGTTCCCCGACGCTCGCACCTTGTTTGCAGAGATGCAGGCGTGGCTCGACTCGCTGGACAAGAAGAGGAGGAAGTCCGTCAAGGGCGACTTCTCGTCGGAATTCTACGAGCAGATAGTTCGATGTTTCTGCCTGTCCTACGATCTGCATGGCACACTCTGCGCGCTGTACGGGCTACGAGACTCGTTCGACATGTTGCCGCACGAGGAAATCACCCGTCTGGTCATCATGCAAGTCGCTCGCTCGTTTGCAGCGGACTTTGCTCAACCCTCTTCAAAGGGTCGCAACCGGCGCGTCTCCAAGACCGCGCAGTATCAGAGCGCGGTGAAGACGTTGACTGAGATTGTGGTGGCCATGATGGACAGAAAGATGGAAGAGACCGATGTCGACCCGGAGGCATTTGCCGATCTCGAGAGCCGCGAGGCCCAGCAGCTGCGGTTGGATGTCTTGACATCGTTCCTCGGCATGGTGATAGAGAGGAAATCGGAAGGAGGCCACGTCGACGGCGACGGCGACGGGGACGGTCTCGTGCAACAGGTTTCAAACGTGGCTGCGCAGATGAAGACTACTGTTCCCACAGATCTCCTTGTCCGGCGCGACTGGGATGACGCCGAAGTGTAAGGAAACAGAGCCATCTCTGCGGGATCTGCCTGTGAAAGGGGCGAAATAGTACGGAGACCATCTATTTGTATCATCAGGCATGAAAATGAAGCATGTCCCCTCTCCATCTAGAAGTTGTACATAAGACGCTTGCATGGCGAGGGAAGCAGAAGAATAGAACTTCCCTCGGCCGCTTTTGTGGATGCTCAAAACCCTCGTTTCTTTTGCAATCATGCCAGACATGGTGAGTACGAGTTACGCAGACAAGTCATCATCTGTTCATCTCCTGCCTTTCTTTTTCTTGTTTTTCCCACCACCTCCTCCGCCGGTTGTTGTGGTTGTAGTTGTAGCTGCTGTCCCGGACACTTCAGCACCGGGAGACTCAACAATGACAGCATCGTCATCACTATTCGCAGCCGCAGCTCTCGCCGCAGCTCTAGCAGCCGTCTCCGCCATTTGAGACTGAAACTGAGACAGAGCCTGAGGCTGAGGCTGCTGCGTTGGTCCCTTCCCAGCTGCACCAGCAACGGTAGTGGTTTGAGCATGTATTGATCTTACACCGGCGGCGGCATCATGTGTCGCTTTATCCACCGCATCCCCCTCCAATTCCCTTCTCGATTTCTCGCGCTGCGCATCCCAGGCCGCCTTCTCCGCCGGTAACGTGGCCTTGATGGCATCCAACTTGTCCCTCAGAATCTTGTTCTGCACCATCTCATTCGCACTCTGGAAGATGGTGCGGCCCCAGTCCGGCGCGAGGGCATTGGCCTCGGCCACGACGTCCTTGAGCTCGAGTTCGAGTTCCTGCTCGGCGCGCTGGAGACGCTGGAAGATTTCGTCGCCGACGACGCCGCGCTGGAGGAGCTGTGCGAGCGCGGGCTTGCGGGTCCGGACCTCCATGATGCGCTGGATGTCTTCGACCGCACGGGCGAGTAGGGCCGCTCGTAATACGCCGTCGGGGACTTTGGTCGTGCTGGCCGCCGCCCCCGAAGAGTCGCCTGGCTGGTCTTGTAGGTGGAGCAGGGATAGATAGATGTTGCGTGTCGTGTGGGGGCCGAAGTAAGGCGCGAGACGGAGTTTCGAGGTCACCTGTCGTTGGCGGTATAGGTGGGAGAACGTCGCCATCGACCCGATCAGGATGCCTAGGTAGGCGATCGGGATGAGGAGCGAGTAGTATTCCATTGTGACGCGAGGTGATGTGATCCGATGGCAGTAAGGGAGCAGGGAGACTCTGTCGTTCGCGATCGCTCTCAAATCTCAGGAGTTCATGAGTGATGAGGCAGGTGGGAAGGTAGGTAGGTAGCGACAAGCAAGGACCGGGGCGGAATTCTGGGAAAGGCAGCGCTTGAGTGCCTCAGCCTCAATTCTTCTTGCACTTGGTTTTGAACACTGTCTCTGCAGAGGACAGCACAGGTTTAGTGGGCGGGAGACAGTATCTTGTATCTTGTATCTTGTATCTTGTCGTGGACCGTAGGCGTAGACGCAGACGCAGCCTGACTACTACGTACTGAAGAGGACAACTCTCGCGAAACAACCCTCCTCCCCAAAACTTTTGACACAACGCGCCGAGTAAAAGTGCTAAAGTGCCAGAGGAGATCTTATCGATACCACTACCAACTTGCACCAACCCCAAGGCAGTATAAGCTTCATGCCGCTTTACCAAAATGCATGGTCTCTACAGCCTTGCGCAGCCTTGCACTTTGAACCTGAGGGTGTTGACGGCGCTGTCTGATACCCCCGTTTAGTTAGGCTTGGCAATACGACAAAAGAAGCTTAGCGTCGTAACTATCAGTAATACCTTACCTACCTCCTAGGCACTCTCCTGGGCACTCTCCTAGGCACTCTCCTAGGCGCTAATAGGTACTCGCGAGTACTCACGAGCACCTACGAGCACTAGTAATTATCCGCGAGTACGAGCACCTATAAGTACCCGGGAGTACGAGCGAGCACCTACGAGTACCTATAGAGAGCGCCTACCTAGAGAGTGCCTACCTAGAGAGTGTCTACCTGGAGAGTGTCTACCTGGAGAGTGCCTACCAGGAGAGTGCCTATCTGGAGAGTGCCGGAGGGTGCCTATCTGGAGGGTGCCGGAGGGTGCCTAGACATCTAGAGACTCGGAGTGCCTAGAACTAAGGTATCGTAATCTAGGTATTTTACCTGCCAACATCGCCAAGCCTAACTAAACGCGGGTATCAGACAGCGCCGTATACAACCTCCTTTGAACCTTACTACCTTGAATCAAGCAACTTGACCCTGGCGCAGTCGAATCAATTCTTTCGACAACGACGCCTGTCTATGCTTTCGACCCCCAGCAACGCACGCACGCACGCACGCACGCACCACATACGCTGTAACTCAGAGTTGGGAGCTGGTACATGGCACCTGGCACCTGGCACCTGGCACCTGTAGATTGAATGATTGACACTACTATCCGGGGGATGAGGAAATATATTGATTGACTTTGTTGTGGTGCACAGGTCTGCGCAGGTCTGTGCTGGTTTGGGTAATCGTACCCAATATGTGGTAAGTGCACGTTTTGTCATTATGGTGGGGGACAGGAGTCAATCCAGCGGAAACCATGGCGGAATCAGACATCGAACGGAAGAGGTTTTTGAACAGTAGAGCTGGGCTTTCATCGTGATAGACATCGTTGTCCAGCTCACAGACTGGAAAGCGAGATGCCTTGGTGATTCTTGGACACTGCCGAGACAGAAGAACAGTTCACTGACATCACTGCCTGGGTTGAGGAAGGGCACAAGTAGACTCGTGTACGTGGGCGAGGCTGTAGATTTCCTATATGGCCAGATCTAGGTCGGTTGGAGTGGTCTAGCCTTAATACTTGCGGGATATCGGACGAGCCTTTCTCACATATGAAAACTGATCTACGTATATACACACAGCACAGACAACACAAGTCCAACCTCGAATGTTGCGCCGATGTGCTCGAGGAGCGTCTGCGGTGCTAAAGGCAAACCGCCATATGTGAGATTGTGGTCATGAACTTGTACGAAATGAAATAAGACAAATAAAATTAATACTTATGAGACCACCATATACACGACCAGAACCACTCAACCAGCCATGCTTGGATGGCGTCGTCGTTGCAGGTCAAGGTGATCACATGAGCTCTATCATATTAAGACGACATGGATTAATTTCATGGTTTTTTTGTTTTGGCGCTGCTGTGGAAGACAATACATGGTAATGGTCGGTCGGGTTCGAGTCTCACCCGCTTGTTCCATAGCTTGCACCCCATTAGCTCGAATTATGAAATAACAACAAAGATCAAGCGCTTCCGGCAGCTATTCTTTCTGCCCGACACCGAAAGCCAGATCCGTTCTCCCATTATGGCAAGGAATTTACTCCTGAAATAGCAGGTTAGCATTGAAATGAACAAAGAGGGAATATGAGTAGGACTTACGTCTTCTTCTTCACCAGTCGCTCTGGAACCCAACACCCATTTGGACTTGCCGTGGACATCAGTCTCGTGCTCGAGGGCGACGCGACCAAGGTGTCCAAGAATGTTCTCCATAGTAGTGTCGGCATGGCTGCGCGTGGCACGGCCGAGGTTGTCAATCCATTGCATGCTGGTGAGGAGGTAGTAGACGATAGCAACCACGATCGTAACACCAATCGAGTAACACCAGATGACGACGACGGTGACGATGGAGGTTTGGATACTCCAGTGGTGTTCCAAGTAGCTGTTATGGGGAACGGTGTAGTTTTCGTGTTTGGCGCCAGAAAGCCAGCCGAAGACACAGAAAAGTGTGGAAAGGACATCGACGATGAAGATGGCAGCAACCAATTTCCAGGATGGCCACGTCTGTCCACCACGGGTAACGAAAATAAGCCAGTTCTCAACCAGTGAGACTTGCAAGAAGAGCATAAGTTGAATGTTGCCAAAGTTCTGGACCAGACCACCGTTGGGCAGGTAGAAAGTACCACGCATGATCCAGGTGGAAATGGCAAGCAGGGTTCCGAGAATGACTGAGATCACCCAGATCTTGGGCAATTGCCACTCGACAGGGCGAGGTTCGTAGTGGGCGTTGTCGTAGGCAACCGCAATGGTGGCAAGATCGGCGAACAAGGCCAAGAAGACAACCAAGTCGGTACGGATGGTCTCGTTGATGATGATCATGGAGGTGGTGAGGTAGAGTTCCAAGTGCAAGCAGAGAGCGATACGGTATTGAACGTATGCCTTCATGCGCTGGAAAATTTGACGAGCAACCTTGATAGCATCCACGATGGTGCTGAGACCAGGGGCAAGGAAAACGATATCGGCAGCGGCTTGAGCGGCTTCGGTGGCACCTTCGACAGCAATACCACAGTCAGACTTCTTCAGAGATGGAGCATCGTTGACACCGTCACCAGTCATGGCAGTCAAGTGACCACGTTGTTGAAGCATCTCCACGACCTGGTACTTGTGCTCTGGGAAGACTTCGGCAAAACCATCAGCCTGCTCGACCAGATCATACTGAGTAGCACCGGTGACACCGCCAGCGATGAGACGTTGCGAGTTATAGACCTTGGTACCAAGCGCGAGTTGTTTACAAGTTTCCTTGGCGATGGCGATGGCGTCACCAGTCAACATCTTGACACTGAGACCAAGGTTCTGGGCCTCCAGGATTGTGTGCGCGGTATCCTCACGAGGGGGGTCGAACATGGGCAACATGCCAATGATCTTCCATGGTTCATCACCGCGCTTGGAGGCAACACCGAGAGATCGGAAACCACGACGAGCGAACTCGGCGGCGGTGTCACGGTAGTGCTTGGCAGTGGCTTCATCGCACTCGGCAATGGACAAGACAGCCTTTGGTGCACCCTTGCAGAACATCCATCGCTCACCCTTGAGCGTGCAAATGGTGGTGATACGCTTCGAGACAGGGTCGAAGGGCAGGAACTTCTCAGTCTTCCAGCCTTGTTGCAGAATCTCACGAGCCTTCGGGTATCTCTTCAGGGTCAGGATGGTGATCTTGTCGATAGGGTCGAGATTCTTGAGGTTGTGGGAGGAAGCCAAAGCAGCAGAAGCCATCAGCCAGTTGACATCTTCACCCTCGGCGACGTAGGGTTCACGAATAGTAAGTTGGTTGGCAGTCAAGGTACCAGTCTTGTCCGAGCAGAGGACATCGACACCAGCCAGAGACTCGATGGCAGTCAGCTTCTGGACAATGGCCTTTTGCTTAGCGAGATAAGCAGCTCCGACAGCCAGGGTGGTGGTGGTGACGACAGGAAGACCGACGGGAACACCGATGATGAGGAGAATAAGGGCGTAATGAAGCAAGTTGACTGAGCTGTCCTCCGGCGTAGCGATCTTGATGTGATGGAAGAAACCACCAACCCAAGCGGCGAGAATGAAGAACACGACGAGAACGAGCAGAGCCGTACCGATGGAGTCCATGATGGCCTTGAAATGACCGGAATCCTTGGCACCTTGCACGAGGGATGCAGTCTTGCCGACGAAAGAGCCACGAGCGGACTCGGTGACAACGGCGTAGGCCTTGCCTCGCTTGCAGCCAGTGGTGTAGTAGCAGATGTCACCCATGTACTTGTCGACAGCCAGAGACTCTCCGGTGATGGCAGACTGATCGGTGGCAACAATCGAGCTACCAACGTGGTGCTCCTCGTCGTCATCAGAGTCCGTGTGGTTCTTGGAGTGATATCCTTCGGGGTCGGTCATCATCTCCTTGTACTCCTCGAACCCAGCTGGGTTGTCGAAGTCACAGATCAAACGGCATTCACCGGCAACAACGGAACCTTCCTCGAGAATGAGCTGTGAATTCAAGTATTAGCGATGGGTACAGACGGGAGTGGGAGAAAGGTAGCTCACAATGTCACCAGGCACAAGTTCACGGGCCTTGATCTCCTGGATTCTACCATCACGCATAACTTCAGCCTTCATGGCGATGTCACCCTTCAAACTAGCCACGACATCGGCGGCTTGCTTTTCTTGATACCAACCGACGACGGCGTTGAGCATCAGGATACCGATAATGACACCGAAATCGATCCAGTCACGCAGACCGGCAGCCAAAAGGACGGCAAGTTCCATGACTGCATTCTGTCAGATGTTGCTTCTTTCAAGTATAGGTGACGGCAGTAGCTTACCGTAAAGAATAGGTCCTCTGAAGTAGCCGATGAACTTGATGAACATGTTCTCTTTCTCCGTGGTCAACTCATTGAAGCCAGCCTTCTTGCGTCGTGCCTCAACCTCAGCTGATGACAAGCCCGTGCGGATGTCGGTTTGCAGCCACTCCTCTGGTACCTGGTAGAGGTCGCCGATACCAGCAGAGATACCGAACATCTTCTTGTACCATGGTTGTTTCTTCGTCGTGGCGTCTCCGGCATCGTCGCCGGAAACCTGAGAAGGAGCTTTGGAAAAGCGACGGTCGCGGTACGTGGAAATGAATCGAATGAGGTTGGCATACTCGCCCTCGTCCTTGTCGGGATCCCATCCGTCGGCGAAGGAGATTCTTTCGCGCTTTGGGTCGCCGTTCTCGAGATCCTGCTTTTCCGCCATTGTTCACTGTGTGAGGGGAGAGGTTAGTACGCAGGAAAGGAAAACAAAGAAGAAGAAACGACAACGGCAACAAGGTCGGGCGAATAAGACCAAGCTGGAAGGGGAAGAGAAGAAAGCTTTCGAAACAGCAGCGTAGAACCCCTCTTTAAAGTAAAGGCCGTTCACAACATGCGAGCAGAGCAGAAGGAAATGGCAACCTCACCTCTTCACAACAGTGACTGGCGGGTTCACAGGAAATGGGGATCCACCAGCGATCCGTCAAGCCGTGGAGCTGCGATAGTTCGAGCAAGGTCCTCGGAGGAGTAACCTGGTTGGCTGCTTAAGCTTTCCTTGAGGGTGAGGTCAGCGAGCATGCCGCATGAGCCATTTGATAAGGAAAAAGACAGAGGCAGACGGGGCGTTCGGATGGTAACAATGGTACGTTTTGCCGTAACCGATCGTACGTACCTGCGACCAAATCGGTGAGCTGACAATAAAGCTACTGTCAACAAGCTGCTAGTTCGTGCCGATGCAGTGGAGGAGCGTGGGCTCGACGACCCAGACTATCGCGGTTTGAGGTAACGCCGTCAATTCACCGGATGAGCAGGGATGCAAAGGTGCTTGAAGCTCGCAGGGGTGGGTTGAGGAGATGAAGTTTGACAGTTGGACGAGGGCCTGCGGAAGAACTCCACTGAGAGGTGTTTTGATTTTTTTTGGTGTGTTTTCCGGTCTAGGCGGGCGCCCTCATCTCGACTAACTCGCCGTTACTGGGCGGCACACGGCACCAATGACGTGGACCCATCAAGGAAGGTGCAGCCCATGTTTGCCGACAACGCAGTTTGGCAGCTCCGAGTCCCAACACTAGGAGACTCCTCTGCGACTCCCCAGCTAAGCTACGACAGAATAGGGTACCTGATACACAGATACACAACAGAGCCCACCAGAGCTCACAGACAGCCAGTCACCACTCAAAAGTCAAGACAACAATGCCTTCCCCTAGGAAAAAAAAAAGGAATCATGTCTCTTTGACTTATGAGTCCAGACAAAGTCAACAACCACAGGACACGGTGAAAAGAGCCATTCGCCTTACAATGCTTTTGTCATATTGATCAAACTGACGAGCTGAGGACAGAATCGTGGTCGTTTCACTGGCAGACGAGCTACAGGACTCCTTTTTGACCAGAGAACGATTGAACTCCAGCCCTGCGAAATCACATTTTCCTCCTCTTATCACATGGATGTTGTTTCACCGTGTTGGTGTTGAGAAAGAGCAGGCACCGCAGGGAAGAGATTTGGAGATCATACAAAGTGTCCATATCTTACCTACACTGCAGAGGTACATCCTTTTTAGAAAGGATACACGCCAGCCTTCTTCTCTGCGCGGCTGAATGCACAGAATTCTACGTACTTCATGCCGTTGGTTTTTTGTCCTTTGATCTCATAGTAGCAGTGAGGTGCTCAAAACCACACGATTGAACACCTCTTTACCACGGTGTAGCACTTGCATGAGCCTATCGTCGTCGAGATCGTCATTGTAACCCTCGCCTATTGTCCACACCAATCCTCCAGCTGGCTACATACACGTTCTTATGTGGTGTATCTCGCTGATCACCAACACTTGCATCCCGCACACATCGGCAAGGGTCGAACTCATCGGTGATGGGATCTTGCATCTACCTTGTCTCATCCGTCATTCAATCGCCGGCCATGTTGCAGTGACGGGAGAAACTTCAAGCCTTCCAGAGCCCCTGGACGGGATGTCTCCAACAAGGGCCCTGACGGTGACTTGCCTGTTCAATGGCCGTAGTCCCTTGAGGGCTGCTGACAGCGGCAAGTACTCCGTACTCGACAAAGTATACATTCGCCGCATTCTTTTTTTTTTCTTTCTGGTCTTTCCAAGGGTCCCAAACGACTAGATACCTGGGTACACACCCACGATCCCATTATTACTGTGCCCTTTGATGTTTCGTACGTACCATGCCCGACAACGGATGGGTGGACTGGCCCACGCTGACTTGCCCACGCTGACTTCATTACGTCGCATCATTTACGAGCATGATCACTGGCGCACTAATGTATGGCGGCCTCTGGCGACGGAGCATGAAAGCCGCCGTCGACTTGCTCTAGCTTCCAACAGTTAGCGGGCCACCGATCCCTCGGCTTTATTGTCATTTGAACGAATTTCTTGTGGTGGGATTGTACGGCTGTGTATCGCAAGGTCGCTGTGACCTTCAAACGACGAGCCACTTTTGATCCCTGACATCGAGAAGTCGGCCACCGTCGCTACCTCCCTCCGACATGGGAATCCCCAGCTCGCCTAACTGGCCACGAGTTACGAGCGGCAATATTCGCCCTACCTGAAGGTGCCCTGCGCCCGCAGACGGCATTTGCTGCTCAAGCTTCTGCTATCTCGCACACAGGCCGTACAAAGGTTGCAGCTCGGCGTCATCGATCTGGCCTGCCTCTGAATGCGGACTGCCAACCGAAGTGTCTACCTTAGGTTCCTACGATATCCGGGCGGCGTCAACCCGGGGATCATTATTATTATCCATGTGCCTCCAAACAACCAGACTTGATGGTTGAGGCCGAGGCTGATTTGATCAAGCCTGGGCGCAATTGTAGGCCTGGTGGCTCTGCGCAGGTCCGAACCGGCGAGCAGTGTGGCTCTTCTGGGAAATTCAAAACACCAACGATGGTCCACAGTTTGATTAAAAAGCTTACCTATGAATTTGACTAGTGCCAGGTGAGGTACAAGCGCTGGATAGGATGCGGGTTCTGGCGCACATTAAGGTGGTCCTGTAACGTGCCCTTGAGAGGACCTAGCCGGGCCAATCCACAGTGCTCTAAATTGGAATGTTTGACAATATATTGTAAACAATAGCAACGCTTTGTGAAAAGAAATTGCACCGACACAAATCTGGTGTCCATGCTGTTGTTGGGGACCTGGCCCAGCCAGATCCATGGTCTCCCGCCCATCAGCCCTGCGCGCAGATCAAGTCGATGTTGTTGGCTGCCATTTGTTTATTGTTTTCGGAGCCGCGCATGGAGCTCGAGTTTCAGCGGGTGCCACAAGTGAGGATTGCGAGATACGAGGCTCCATGGAAGCATAGAAATTGGCCGTCGTGCTTTTCGTACGCCCGAACCCCGAACCTCGAAACTTTACCTTACTGGTAGCTAGAAGATCTCACGGGTATCGGTTCGAACGGGGACAATTTTTCAATGTGCGCCCCAGCTACGAATATCCATCCAGTCGAAAATGATCGGGTGGAGGCAACGTCCTTGCGGCATTTTTCTGGAAAAGTCGGGTCCCTAAAGAATAATAACGACCCAAGATATTCAGCTAAAAAAAGAACCCTGTACAGGTCCATATGAGTGCGAGCACTTCGAAGACGGGTGTTTGTTATTGCGGTACTTCGTATTCTGTAACACTGCCATGCTACTGCCCACTCACTGCCTACAGGGGATCTATCATAGATGCCTCGTCCGGCGCATCTCCGACGACCGTTGCCGTAGCACACTGGGGACAGGTCAGATGGAGTTGGCCGCTTAAAGGCTCTGGTCAGCCCTGTATCCCCCGACATTTTCTGAGGGATTTTTCCCTTCGCGAATGAACAAAAGGCCGAAAGCGCGAACCCAAGAAAAGATGGCTCGCATCATGTTGAACCATCTGTGTGCCCAGCTCATTGACAGTGTACAACTTCAAGTGGAAGGAAGATCTTGTTGTACTCTGTCTTTTCGTGGGACCTGAGCCGGCTGCCAACGCGAAGAAGAGAGCTTCAGTCGCCCCTGTAATTGACCGGTAGCATTGCCGTTCTCCTTTTTTATTTTCGCGCACTGCGCAGTCGCAAGGCTTGAGGGCGCTCTGCGCCAACGCCAATTGAAGACGTGAGGTTGGAGCTGCGACTTTCATTTTGGAATTCGCGCAAACCGGCTCCCTGGCGCTCAGCGACCATTCGAGAACTGTGATCAGAGGCGGACGCGCCAGACTCTACCGTATAGAACATGGAAAGCATGTTCATTCGCGCAACTCATGAAAGAAAAGCCAACGGACACTATGAGCACAGTGTGTCCTGGAGACTCGACCGCAGGACAAGTTGAATGTAGAATTTGATATTGACTCTGAATTGGTATGGTTGGTCTCTTGGAAGAGACAGGAACGGAACCTCGAGCTCCAAGTTGAGGGGACCACGAGCGCATTGCTGCCCCTTGATTTCGCTCAACTCGCTCATGGTCAACCTACTTGGAATGCGCCTAATCTATGTTCCCCCATCCTCCCGGCGCGCGACTGGGAAGAGCAACAGCTGGCACCAGCTGGGACGAAATTATACCTGCGACTTTCAGCTTCGGACCTCGAAACCAGGGCAACCCCCTATACCGAAAGAAAAGGAAACTCGAGACCGCGATTACCTACGCAGATTGGCAAGCGAAGTCCTCCAACGCGATTTACCGGGCCCCCAATCCGGACAGCGAGCAGGCACTAGCTACGAGCAAGCAAGCAACCATCACCTTTATACCGCATTATTGTGCAACGAAGCTGTGTTTGGACTCCCTCTGCGCTTTCTTTCTGCGGCAACCTACACAATCGAGACACCAACAATGACAAGGGATTTGACATGTGGTGCAACAGCAACAATCCTGGCCAAACTCTCGGTATCCGCACAAGTCTTGCATTGCGTTCCACGCCGGCTCATCCATCTGGCCTTATCTTTCTGGTCTGTACACTCCCACCACTTACTGACGACTGAATACCCAGGCAAAGGTAGGCGATCCCTGAACTCTACGCCCCCGCATCTTGCAAGTCTGACACTCCATGATGTCAAAATGCCCCAACGCCATGATTGTAACAGCAAGCTTTTGCGCATCCGAGCCACTTGCATTGCACCTCCGTTCATCGATGGCTTGATAGTTTGAGATCCGGCTTCGAGGATGCTGTCCCGCCGGATTAGCTGCTGAAAGGAGATGAGTTGGATTGGTCAAGCTGCAATCAGTGACGAGTCAGCTAAAGTGCAAGTGGCAGGATGACAACATTATTGTAACGCTCTCGTTTTGCAATAATGAGGTATTGTTGCCGATGTTCCAACCGATTTCAAGAACCGTTCAAATGGATTTGGCGCAAGCGCAAGCAAAATGATTATTGCACAGTTGTGCGCACTCGACGGACACGTGCCTCCAGCCTTTCTTCGCCTTATTGCCCCTGACTTCCAGTTCTACGAGGTTCTGCATATCTCCCATCCCTTAGGTAGGTAAGCATAGGAACAGGAGTGTGGTTGATGTGAAAGTGAGCCTGTAGCCTAATTATTTGGCAACTTGGGGTCTTGTGCTCAAAGATGCAGTTAAGACCCTGGTTTTGGCGGAACAGTTCGCTGTTTGCAAAGATTGAAAGCAGCCTCCGACAGCACTCAAAAGTCTGTTGATGCAGTGCTGTGCGACGTGGCTCAGAGCAGATCCTCGTTCGTTCGAATGGCTCCAACTGTGATATAAGTATCTCCCTTCAGCCTTGTCTTCGGCTTCCAGTTTCCCCTGCCCTTATCTCGGTGCTTCTTCCTCCCATCCATGGGGCGACGTGATGCTTGCATGGCTCGGTCCGTGGGTTCTGCAATGAGGACAGCGCGAGGATGCTATTGAAGCAGTCGCCGATACGGCGGTGAGGTATCAACACCACCAATGGAATAAGGGGTGCAGCTGGTCTCTTTCTGGCCACGACCTGAAGGGATGTTTTACATACTAGTGCACTGGATGGAGGTTTTCTGAACACTTTGAATGAAAAGAACTGGTTGCTTGACCGTTTCGCAGTTTTCTCTCTTGCAATCCTGCATCACCTTGCCTTACCCAGTGGTACCTTTGTCCCCTTCCTCGGATGCTTACTAGGTAAGGTATTGAACCACTAAGCTACTGTCTCAAACGTTCCTGCTGCGACGCACTTCGCTCAATGACACCGACAGCACCTTCCCGACCCTCTCTCTCCTGCTTCATTTGCATTTGAGGCTGCGGCATCAAGTCTCCTTTTCTATCGTCTTGCTCACTTGTTGTTCATCTTCTCCTCATCCTCTTCTTGTCCCACTCCATCCTCACATTCCCGTTCACTGCTCGGCCTTCCTGGTGCTGCTGCTTGGCCTACTGAATATCACTCCTCCACCAGCGACTTCGTCTTGGGCATTTGCTTAGCATTAGTCCGCTCTTGCGAAGATGTGGCTTCACATTTTCCTGCTCATGGCCATGGCCGTCTTAGGTCTTTCTGCCGTCACTACAGTGCCCTCGTGCACAGCGGCGTCGTCCTCAAATCCTCCTGCCTCGCCAGGCTGCACCTTGACATTCACTCCCTACATGCCTCCGCAACTCGGTCCTACGTCTACAGTCTATGGTGGAATCATGACCGAGTACTTCTATGTGGGTGCCACGTCCTTGAGGAATCGTCGTCCACTGACAATATCAGGCCGTTGAGTGTCATCTTTGCAATGTCACAAACTTCGACAACAATCCTGCTCCACAGGTATGATAGATAGCACGGATGGTTCCCGAGAGGCATCGGCTAAACTATTTAGGGGCCTTTCACGACGAGAACCACCAGCTCCATGCTCACGGTCACCAGAGTCGAATGTATTCCAGAGACCTCAGTCACCACCAGGGGCGTTTATGATCGTCAAGAAGAGTCCAAAAAGTTATCACCTCGTCCTAAACATTACAATACCCCAAACAGGCGTTCCGGCTCTCAGGCCGTTCGTCGTTCTGACACAAACACTGTGCTGGAGCAGATGGCCGTTTTCATGGCCGACATCACTCCAAGTTCCCAAACCCTGTCTGGCCCGGCACTGGATTCAGAGGAGGAGATCATGTCTGCTATGTTTGCCATCAACGTTGCAGATTCCGGCTTGAACGTCGCTCTCGCCTGCCAACAAGTCCAAACCACTGCGGCCCGGGTTCAGATGCTGGATTCAGGTCTCAAGCCAGATCTGGTACAGAATCTCCTTTGTTGGATCGCTGACCATGGATACGACTTCAACACCAACCGTCAGGAAGTATATTCTACTCTACAGGCTGCACTCTGGGGCCTGGGAGTCGCCGGCGGTTACACAACGAATCGAACAGAGATCTGTGGGAATCTAGGTCTCTTCAACACCATTGGAGACTACCTAGGCATTCATGTTGCACAATACCAGAGCCTCGTCTGCAGCGATCTTTCTTCTGCTACTCCGTCGCTTGAAACTCAAAATGCCACTGCCGCCACTTCCAGCCTCTCGAGCAATCTGACAACATCGGCTCTCCTCACAGCATGGCCTTCCAATGTGACCTTCTGGGGCTCCGGTAGCTCCTGGCCAGGACACAATAGCACCACTTGGGGTCCTCCTGTCTCCTTCACAGGTACAATTGGCACTGGCGTGTCAGCGACCGGCAATCCACAAACCAATAATGTGACCTTCCTGACTGGCACCGCTGCAGCGTCCGGCATGGCAACTGGACCTTCTCAGACCAACAATACCGGGCCAATTGGTACCGGGTCGGGAACAGCCGTGATAACCGGAAGTCCCCAAACTTACAACGTCTCACTTTCCAATGGTACGGGTGCCGCTCCAGATTCTGCAGCCGATAGCCTTGAGACCAACAATGCCACTCAGCCCACTGGTACAGATGGGGCATCTGGAGTCACCACAGCTTTGTTGAATCAGACCTTCATGACAACATGCACGCCGCCGACACCTACCGCCAGACTGTTTTTCCCGGCTATCTCGACCACCAACAGCCATTATCTTTTCAAGGGATACTAGACTGCAAAGGCATGCGGGAACGAAGTTCCAGGGCATCGAAGCAGTCGTGGGCATCCAGGTGAATCGAGGAAATAGCTGGTCACAGAATCCAATTGACATGGCCTAATCAAAGAGGGGATTGTATCACAAGATCACTGTATGATAGAGTTTAAGATGAGGATGGACTGTGCATGTATATCATAAGTATGATAGCACCACTAGTGCTAAAAGAATTTAACAGTCTTGCACGGCGGAGGAGCCTCAATGGATCAGTCGTGTATCGCGAACTAGAAATGCACTTCCCATAGCTAGGATCGGTCAGGCTGCCGCCTGGCTCGCCCATGCCACAACAATCCACGGAGAGTAGTAACCAGGAAGGGTGAGGCTACAGCAGTGAACTACTAGATACTAGTTCAGGAAGGTGTTGTGCCAGGACATCTCTGACGTGGACCATGAGAGCACACTTCCCTTTGTGCGAAGCAGTGTGTTTACAGCCCAGTCCAGGAGAGCGACGGAAGATGTAATCGAGGAGGCTACGTGGGAACAGACATGGACAAGAGAACGGATCGGAGACAGACAGTAAAGATGACCGAAACCAGTGTGATCAATCTTAGTTGTTGTACTGTGTGTAGTACTAGGTACATACATGCGCTTGAAACAAGAAATTTCTGTACGTGTTATCTTCCATGCGCTTTTACTTCCAACCCCATGCACGTTCCGGCGCAGACTCCTGCCTAGACGGTCAATCTAATGACCCGTCGTGAGACTGCTGGGCCGCCATCGTATCAAATGTAGATTCCGCCTTTTCCCCCAGCCGTACGAGCAGCTCCCAAGACTCCAAAACTCCCCCAAAGGTGACGGAAACGACACCGTATCATTCATTCTCCCCACGCAGTGCGTGGGAGGCATAGCCAAGATGGAATCGAATGGAAAGAAAGCCCAGCGAGATGTAAGATTTTTTGGGAAGAAAGGCTGTTGGAATACGGCTTCCGAATGAGCAAGTCATCGGCTGTAAAACGTGACTGTGGTTGACGAGGCCGGAAAGGCCCCCGATGTGCACGCTCTGTGCTGGAGCTGTAAGCTGTAACACTGAACCAAGATGAATGCCGTTGACTGCGTGAGTCGTGGACTCGCCGCGGCCGAGGGAGCAGACAGCCCCTGCCGCAACGAAGTTGCCGACATTGCACCCCGCCATGGTCAATTCCGAGGCAAGTTGACCTCGATTCCAAGAGGTGCAGACGGCAGGCCATTCATGGACCATTGTCCCAAACAAGGCCAATAGGTGGCGTATGTGCTTTGTGGTGAAAGAGGTGATCGTTTGCACTCATCCGTCCGCTGCCCTGCGGAATCCAGCACTGGATGAATTGCATGAGCCTGTAATGGGACGGAAGTAGGAGGGTTGTTAAGCAGCAGAGCCTGGAGGGCAATCGATATGATGAGATACCCCGCGCTACGGCCTGGGAAAGGCTTCGCGCGTATGCTCCTGGAAATCATATGGGCAAGACAATGCTCCGTCTCGGCTGTCTCTCAATGATGGAATCCGTCGGATGGAGAGAGCTCATGGAGTTTGCGGGACCATAACCTTCTTTGTTCTGGAATACCTTGTTCAGATTCACGGCAGCCTTGGTATAGAGCATGTCGATGGCCCGCTGATCTCGGAACGGGTTTGGCGACTTGTCCCACGCGTGAGGGACTCGTGGAATCAGTTTGCTGTCGATCCTCTTACCGAGTCTGTCGAGACGATCTGCAAAGACTTGCCCTTCGCGCAACAGCATGTCCCATTCGCAGAGCCACATCTGAATGTCCTCGGGCAACCCATCTCGGAGCATGTGATCTTGAGCAAGACTGGGCGAAGCATACGGACTGCAATGGTCGCCTGCGACATCTGGAGCAGGGAGATAAGAGAAGTCGAAGAGGCTGGTGAAGGTTCTGGCTAGGCATTTCTTCGGATTTCGGGATTCGCGTATCTTCCGGCTCCGGGACATTGTCCAGTCCAGCAAAGGATACCAAGCTATTACGGTGCGAATCCGCAAGGGGGTGTCTGTCTGCTCGCCGAGGAGGTTCGAAGTCGAGTGTACAGGAGTTACAAAGTTATGGCTCTCGTGGTCTTGGCCTTCGCGGTCGTTTGCTTCGGTGTCGGTGACAACACTGTGAGATGTTGTTGGCCGCGACGGCATGCGCTCGATCGCGTTCATCTTTCTGTGAAATGCTAGCCGTAACGGAGCGCTGAATGCCAAGTTCCCGCCAGCGGAAAAGCCGGACAGAGCCAGGTTGGACGGGTCAATATGCAGTTCGGCCGCATGATCTTGCACATACAGAATAGAATCGACACAATCGTCCACAGGCGTGGGGAAGGGATGTTCGGGGGCCCGACGGTAATTGACGCTCACGAAGATGGCGTTGGTATGCTCCAGCACGACTCTGGCCCAATATCGATCATCTCTTGCGTCGCCCAGACAGAACCCACCTCCATGGAAGTTAATGACAGCAGGGAAGCGGTGCGAAGGGTTTCTTTGCAGAGTTTCATGGTAGGTCGGGGGCAGGTAGAAGAACAGCTCGACGGGTATGGTGTCCGTAGACATCTTATGTGTGAACGCCGGTCGTGGGGATCGCGGCGGCGCCCAATCGTGGAAGTGCATAGCCAGCTGCATGAGCGACCTCCAGAACCTTGCCTTCATCTTGAGCACCCGTCTTGAGGGGATCTTCTTGCTCGAGAGATGGTGAGACATGGACCGCGGTCTGCCGGCGTAGGATTGGATGGACAAGGATTCGGCGAGCATGTTTTCTGGAGGATCGATGGTCGACGCATTCTCGAAGTCTCCGATGTTATTGAAGCTCACTCTGAGGTTCTTGGGGCTCTCCACTGCTGGAGCGAAGTCTTTCGCCTCTGTCATATCGTAAGACTCCTCTGAACTAGAGTGATTCATTGTCACCGCGTTGTCGGGCATGGTTGGAAATGGGTGTTCCCCAGGGAGGACGAGAGTCACGGCGGTGGATGGTTATATGATGAGGACATGGAAGGCGTCAGCTCTCAACCATCGGCCGGTAGAAGAGAAGTAGGACTGCCCAGCAGTTGGTGATCGTGGTAGATTATACTCTGTGGAATTTGGAAGACAGAAGAGTCGAGAAAGGCGCAGTCAATGTTAGGCCGGATATACCCAATTGATGCGTGAACAAGGGGTGCAAGTTGGTGGTGGCATGATGTAGCATTTCCCGATGTGGCCTGCCCTTGCGACTTACCTTATCATGATCTCGAAATCACCATCTGGGTGTAATGACGCGGAATTGTGGCTGTGGGCGGGACGAACGGCTACTACCTACGATATCTACCTGCTACCTCTGCCATTCATTCGATTAACCACTCTCGATGGCGTGCATCTGCCGCAGGATGGTGTAGTAGTGTACGTCTCAACTCCTGGGCGTTGCATATAGGACCCAATTGCGAGACAAAAAGATACGGGCGTATGAGACACTTCTAGGAAATCGGTATCTCAGGTACTGTTACTGCCGCAGTACTCTGTAGAACGCATGCAAGTCCGGCCCTGTTCCGGCGCTGTGCCGGGGGCGGTCCGCGACGGGACGCAGCATCCTGGATGGTGCTCGATCACCAACAACTCTACCACGGTTATGCTCATATGGCTCCCCAATGATACAAGAGTTATACAAGAATTAGGGTCACCTTTGACGTCTGCTCCAGTGCGCTCGCTTACCTTAGTTCTGGATTACTATGGTGGACATGTTACGAAGGAAGTCCATCGCACCCAGCTCTTGTGACACTTTAGAACTAGTATTCTGTGACAAATCGTTCAAGCTTCAGACACTCGTTCCGCAGCTTCATCACCGGGACGCGCGTCGACAGCATAGGTAGAAGGCGGATATGTTGCGATTCGCCTGGATTGAGGATGTTTGCGCAGGATTAATGCTTATGATATCCATTGGAGGCTGTGGTGCTCTCTCCTCGCATACTAGTATGGTGCGGTGTTGATATCTCTTATAATCTTCACCCTGTCGTCTTACATCCATTGAACCCGCCTGTCTCCTTGATCACTCTTCTCAGTTGCTGTGAAGTCCCTTATATGCCTCATTTTCGGTACAGTGTCTCACTTCGCACTTCGCACTTTGCACTTCGCGGACCTGTGCGGTGCATGACGTAGAAGTACCGATCGGGCCCGTGAGTAAAGCGGCAGGAGAAAAAGCAAATTGTCTCATCACGTGACCACAGTTCGAACCCCTCAAAAGCGAGAGGACAACAGGCAAAAGGCAACAAGCAACAAGCAACAAGCAACAAGGTCGACGCGGGCCGAGTTTCTGATCGAGAAAGCATGAAGCTTAGCATTGACAGATATGGAGACACTGGAGATGCGCAGAGTCCAGATTCATTATATTAAATGACATACAACGATAGTATGGGCTGACTATTGGTAGGAGGGGCAGGCCAGCCCAACCACCCACTGCACCCCGCCTGAATCAGCAAGCAGCGCTCTGTCACTCCCCGAAAGCTTACCTAGGTACATATTGACTTAACTGGGCACATTGGTTCAACGCCCTGGCAATAATCCCGAGCATCCCGCACTCCAGCCCCTTCTGCTGCGTCTGCGTCTGCGTCTGTTTCTCTCGCATTTCCACGTCTGAGCATCGCAGAACTCACTACGAGTGCTTTGGGATCATCATCTTCATTGTCGAGGTCACCGTAGAGCAACTGAACAGTCGCTCTGTCGGCCCTCTTTCATCCCCTTCACCTTCACATTCATCTGAATCTTGAAGCTCCTTTTACGGCCGAGCCAGCCGATTGCACTCAACGTCACCCCGCCGCCTGCCGGTTGCTTATCTAGCGAACCGCATGCAAACTCTTCAAGGCGAGATACTCTTCGCATTTGACCTAGCACGCCGCTCAAACATTGATCCTGCCATCTAACGATCATCCTGCCCGTCCGGGTCTTCCCAAGCCGAGATTGATTACTGAAGAACGGCATAATCAAATAACACCCTCAACAGCATTGTCATCCAGGACGCAGCAGAGCTACGCAACTGCCGACAATTGCTCGCTACCCTCCTTCGTTCACTTGGACTGCAGCTCTACGCAATAGCCAATACGCTTTGACAGCTGTCCGCCACCATGTCTGTCCTCAAGAAGCTGACCAAGAAGACAAATACTGGGGGCAGTGACTCCCCCAGAGCCAGTTCAGAATTCTCGCCTGTCTCGCAAAGCCCCGGCCCTCCCCGCCGTTCTCTAGCACATTTCTTGCATCTGGGCGAAAAGGACTACACCTCCAGCGAGAACGACTCCGACTTGAGCGACTTGGATAGCGATGGACTGAGCAAAAACGCGCAGAAAAGGGCCCTTATCAAACAAAGAAAGCATGAACAACGTTCAAGGCTGAGCCTCGAACATCGAGATGACTCTTCCGAACGCGCAAAACAGAGGTTGGAAGAAGCCGCGAAGACCGAGACTGAAGAGATGAAGGCTCGCTATGGAGACCTGCCGTTGATGCAGTCGACCACTCGCAACACTACCCATCGCATTGACCTCAATACCGTCACTGAAGAGATGCAGGGCCAGGAGATCGCCTTCCGCTGCAGACTGCACAATGTCCGGAGAATGGGTGCCAGGCTGGTCTTTCTCGTTTTCCGACAACAACTGTCTACTATCCAAGGCGTCCTTGTCGAACAGCCAGGCAAGATCTCTGCACTCATGGTTCATTGGGCGGAGCATTTGCGCACCGGCAACGTGATGCTCGTCAAAGGAGTTCTGCAGAAGCCAGAGATTCCTGTAAAGTCGGCTTCCATTCACGATTTGGAGGTCAAGGTGACCTATTTGCACATTATTGTCAAGCGAGATGAACCTGGTACGTATTGGTGTTCTTGCGACGTCGACCTTTGATGCTGACTCTCTTCCAGTGCCGTTCTCCGTCCAAGAGGCAGAACTGACCATCTCCGATGACGAGCACCCGATTGAAGGCCGTCACACTTTGATCCCTGACCGTACCAGGCTGGCTAACCGTATTATGGATTTGCGGACTGCCACTTCCCAATCGATCTTCCGCATCCAAGCCGGTGTGGGAAATATCTTCCGCACTAGTCTTGACGACCTACGCTTTGTGGAGATCCATACCCCCAAACTTCAGGGTGCTGCCACAGAATCCGGCGCGTCTGTGTTCAAAGTCAACTACTTCGGACGCCCTGCTTTCCTTGCCCAGTCTCCTCAGCTTGCCAAACAGATGGCTATCGCCTCTGACTTTGAACGCGTTTACGAAATCGGTGCTGTCTTCCGAGCCGAGAATTCAAACACTCATCGTCACTTGACAGAGTATACTGGCCTCGATCTGGAGATGGCTATTGAAGAGCACTACCATGAGATGATGGACGTCATTGACAACACTCTCAAGACCATTTTCAAGGGAGTATACACCAAGTATCGCCGAGAAGTTGAGATTGTCAAAGAGCAATTCCCTAGTGAGGATCTTGTCTGGCTCGAAGAAACGCCTAGAATTCCCTTCAAGGATGCGGTACAACTCTTGAATGATTCAGGCTGGCTGAATGAAGACGGAGAGCCGGTCTCCCCTCTGGAAGATCTGGCCACTCGAGATGAGATCCGGCTCGGTGAGGTCATGAAGGAGAAGTACAAGACCGACTACTACATCTTGGACAAATTCCCGAGATCGGCTCGACCTTTCTACACCATGCCAGACGCGGAAGATCCAAGATTCACCAACTCCTTTGATGTCTTCGTCAGAGGCCAAGAGATCATCTCTGGAGGCCAGCGTATCCACGAGGCAACCATGCTCGAGGACAATATGCGCCTAGTCGGCATTGACCCCGATGACATGGCTGAGTACATGGAAGGCTTCAAATGGGGAGCCCCTCCACATGCAGGGTGTGGTGTCGGCCTTGAACGTATCGTGATGCTCATTCTCAAGCTCGGAAACATTCGGTTGGCCTCGTTGTTCCACCGTGACCCTAAATCATTCCCGCTGAAGCCTGTGGTCGAGAAACTCCGACACCCGGAAGCCGATACCCTCCACCCCATTTGGCGCAGAGAACGTGGGCGCGAGATTGCCGTCGAGGATCGGCAGATGCCAGATCTTTTCGACCTCGTTGCCAACTATGGTGATGCCACGGCGACCTCATGGGGCGACGCAAGGTACAAGATCTGGCGTCACGCAGATACTGGCGCTGCAGTGTCTTACGTGCCGGTTGGCCATTACGCCATCCTACCTGGGGACCCTCTTTGCGCCCCTAGTCAGTACTACCGTGTTGTTGTGGCCTTCCTTCAGTGGCTGAAGAAGGAGACTCACCTGAAACCAATCTGGATCCTGATCGGGCCAGAAATGGAGGAAGTTCTCGGCGAGCGATTGGGCTGGAAGACACTTTCTTGTGTCGCCGAGGAACGTGTGGATCCTCACAAGAAAACCGCCGAATCGGACCCTGAAGTCGCCAGGAAGATTCGAAAGGCTCAGGCCGAGGGTGTGAAGATCACCGACTTGGATCACAAACATCCGGTCCCGGAAAGTATCAAGCAACGTGCAAATGCGAGAGTCAAGGATTGGCTCGCGAATCGCAAAGGTGCCCAGATCCATCTTTCCAATATCGATCTATTCCGAGACGAGAAGCACAGGCATTACTACATCGCCGAGGATAAAGAGGGTACCCTCTGCGGTATCGCAGTCATGGCTGAGATCGCCCCCAGTCGGGGTTGGCAAGCGAAGTACACCCTGGACTTCCCAGGAGCACCATCCGGTACGATCGAGTACGTTACCACTCACGCCTTGAACGCGGCTGCCAACGCTGGCATCAAATCCGTCACCTTCGGCGGTGGCGCCGCTGCTCATCTGACTCCAGGTCATCACATGAGCGGGGCCAAGGTCAAGGTTTTGTCAGCCACGTACGATGCCATTATCAAACAGTTCAATTTGATCAGGAAGTCGGAGTTCAGAGAAAAGATGGGTGCCGTGGCCGACCCCTTGTGGATTGCCTACCCACCTCATGGCCTTGGGTCCAGGGGCATCAAAGCAATCATGCGGTAAGTGCTAATATGCTACGTCTTCACGAGCATGGCTAACAACGAGAATAGATTCTTCCAAGACGAATAGTTGTCACGACACTTTCCTACGCTTAATGTGTCTCTACATCCGGTCCGTACAGCTTCTCAACTCCACTGAGGTGTGTCAGTCGAGCACGCCAGATCAGCGTGATGGAGTTCAAAGTGTCTGAAAAGAGACATGTCAGCCACACTTTGTATTTCAACAATGCTCCTCCTCGTTGGAAGCCTCGTGGTGTGGTCAAGGGGACGTACTACCCGAAGCTGAACATGGTGGGATGAGACTACTGCGCAGAGCCTAAGGTCAGAGGAGTTTAGGATGTGTTCAGTGCGCGTGGTTGGAAGGAGGGAGGATTGTTGGACTGAGCCCATGGATGTTCCCTCGTTCTGGTCAGCTTGAGTTCTGATAGAGATACCACGCCCTTTAGCACGTGCATTGCCCAATGAGAAATCTTGTTTTGTCCTTTGCCTGTCCTTTTGCGTCCTTGTGGTCCTGGATCCTGCTTCCCGATGAAAGTGGAAGCAAGACGTGTGGGCGCATCCTTGTCTGGCTTCCATGCTGTATACAAAGAGTCGAGATGAAGATGTCAGTTTAACTTTGAGATCCGAATGGTCTTCCGCTATATTATACGCGGCCTCCTTAATAGTCATTGCAAGCTGCCGCCTGTAGGGTGGGATGTCACAAGAACGTATAGATGTATTTGTTGAAGTTTATCGTCGAACAACACATACACCATTTTCGATTATTTAGTGCCAAACAGCCCACCGGGTTCAAGTACAGACACACACATATTGTGCATTCATGTATCTCTTCGCAGGCGGAACTTCCAGGCAGGCAGACCCGCTGGGAATGTAAAGGCGTATGTCAATGTATCGTCAAGTCATCCTATCATGAGGTCGTCGTCTTCTTGTGCACACACTCGGTTCGCTCGTGAACCTTCCGTCTACGACAAACCCAATTCTCATGAAGTCGTCTTCATCCGCCCACAAGTCGCGCATGTCCACCACTGACTCTCCATCCAGGTCCCGCATCTAGCACAAGTCCAGCCCATGGGTTTGGCCTGCGTCTTCGACCTGGCCTGAGACTCTATTCGGGCCAGAGCATCGGCGGCGGGAAGACGCGGTTCAAGCGCTGGGTGTGTCGTCCGTGGGTTCGCCTGCGATTGTGCGGTCGTGGTGGACCGACTCTGATTTGAGCTCGAAGTAGAGAACGGTCGGTGCGGAGGAGAATGTTGGCCTAGGTAAGAGTAGATTTCCGGTCGTTCGGTGCCGCAGGCATCGCACATCAAATGTTGGATAGGATTGATGAGCGTGCAGATTTCACAGGTCCATGTTTCTGGATCGGACTGCTGTGGTTGCGTCGTCGTCGTCGTCGTCGTCGTGGGGCGTACTGACGAGTCTGGGGGTCTCCGTGCAGGGTTAGATATGGATGTGCGCTGCTTTTCCTTGGGTCCTCTCTCGGCTTGCGCCTCAAGAGCACGAGAAGCCTGCAGTTGTCGCTCGATCTGGATCTGCTGCTCCCTCAGCGCTGTGGCATCAAGCGGAGCGGGCTGGATGCTTGTGCGCAGCCCTGGCGGAGACATAGTGCCTTTGACGCCGGCCGGGTTCTCCTGGCTTGGGGGGATGTAGCCTTTGCCGAACAATTGGCATTCCTCCTCCTGGATCAGATCTATGAAGGCCTGCATCAGAGCGGCATCATTCTCATCTTCCTGGTTGGCCTTGGTGGTCGTTGTTTTCTCTCTACTCGTTTCTTCCTGCGCGATCTGGGTTCCCTTGTCCGACCCGCTCGCACAGCCACGCTCGATGCGCAATCGCTTCTCGGCGGCGGCGGCAATGATCTCCCTCGCATTCTGGCCTCGCAGGATCCCCTGGCCACCCAGTTTCTGACCGCTTCCCTTGGTGAGGTCACGTCGTCTCTCCGCCGCGGCGCGCGCCTGGCGCTTGATTTCACTCAGCGGGACCCGTCGCCCGCCTAGTCTCTTGCCCTGCCCAAGGAAGCCCTCGCCGGTATATCCCTTCCTCAGGAGCGCCTCGTGCTCGTCGCGGAGCTTGTCCCACAGAGCGTTGAATGCCTGGTCGTGAGGACCGTGGACGATATGCGCCAGCTCGTGCAGCATGGTATCGACAACGTTCTCTAGCGGCAGAAACTGCCTTTCATCCCCGGGATATCGAAGGCGGAGGCAGATCTCCTGGCCCCGATTGACGTTCAGGCCAAGTAGATTTGCTTCTGACGGGTAGAATTCGGTGAGTGTGCCAACCCGCCAGTTTCGGAGTCGCATAATCGGTTTCACCATGGATGCGATCTTCTTGAGCATTTCAAGCGCATCGCCGGCCCGAGGCTTGGCTGACATGTGTTGGAACTGGTCGACCAGAGGGTCTAGCTCGGTCGGCCGTGTGACTGACATGGCGAACACTTTTGGAATAGTGCGTGGCAGGTTGAGTATAGGAGAGAGCAGAAGAGATATTGTGAGTGTTCGAACACTAGAGGGTAAGAAATGAGGAAGACGCAGGGTATCCCGGTCCACGCCTCTGAATAGAATCGCGTCTCAACAAGGGCTCTGCGTGATCGCTTGAGGTACGGTGTTTTGGTATTTTGCTTGTCACAGTTGCCCGCGATGAAAGGAGACGGAACAAAGGCTCGTTTGGACTTTGTAAAGCAAGCAACGCAAATAAGCCAAAAGTCACGCACTCACGCTTAACAACGCCTGCTAATGCCGCCGCAGAATATGCCAGAGAGCAATCTCTTGTCACAGAGATCATCTCTGTGTAGTTGTAGCAAGTGAACAAGGATTCGTAATGAATCTCAGCCTGATGAGGCGTTTGCACGTGATGAGTAATGCCTGCACGTGACCAGCCTCCCTCCCTCCCCCTCCTTCCGGATTGGTCAGTGACAGACGTCGGTTCCCGTCCACACTACTACTGGCAGTCCAGCGACGCAAAGGCCGACAGGGTCCTGACCCTCATGCCACCGGCTACAGCTCGACTTCACCCATGATACTGAAGCCTGAGCCTGAGGTCTATGCCTAGTCGACCATGACCAGCGACGACCAACAATTCCTAGACCTGGTAAGTCAGTCTGTGTGTACACGTTGCCCAGATTGCCCGCTGACAGGTGTTCGCCGCTCAGCTCGCATCCGTCCCGCAGGACATGGCACACTACGGCAGTCGTATCGCCGACTACATCGAGAAGCACACGAATGCACTAGCAGCGGATATCCGAGATGCCATCGACCACGCAAGCTGGATCCCTGACTCTCTGCGGCCTCCTCGACAACCAGGCGGAGGCCCCGGCACCTTCTTTGCGCGCCCGCCGCCGCCTCCACAGGGTCTCGTTGAGAAGACTGGGGCGTGGATATCCCAGAACCGCACGGCGATCGCAGTAGTGGTGGCGTTCGCGGGCACGTCGATATACCTGATCCACCGGCGGAAGAAGGAACATGCACGAAAGAGAAGGGCGAGGAAGTTGCCAAATGGGGCCAAGAAGGAGATTGTGGTTCTGGCGTGCTCGACGTTCCACGACCCCTTGACACGGTCGTTGGCGCTGGATCTCGAGCGGCGAGGCTACGTCGTCTATGTCACCGTCTCGTCGACCGAGGAAGACTCGCTGGTCCAACAGGAAGCAAAGGCCGACCTGCGTCCGCTCTGGATCGACCTGACTTCCACGGTCCCCAATCCCGCGGTCGACGTGCATCCCAACTTGGAGCCGATCCGCGAGTTACTCAAGAAGTCATCCTCACCCGCTTCGTCACCGCACCGCAATCGCTCGGCGCAAGGTTCCTCGATGGGGAACATGACGCTGGCCGGAATCGTTGTGTTCCCCGGATGTTCAGGATACCCGGAAGGACCTCTGGCGCTGCTCCCACCCAGCGACCTGGTCGACAGCATCAACACACGCCTCGTCTCTCCAGTCTTGACGGTCCAACAGTTCCTCCCACTCTTGGCCAACCACAGCACAGACTCCAAATCTCCTTCATCCATCGTCATCGCCTATCCTTCCATCCCGAATTCACTCGCGCCTCCACGCCAAATCCCAGAATGTCTCGTGGCGTCCTCCCTCTCGGCGCTCGCGGCATCCCTAAGACGAGAAATCCATGCCGCAAAGGCGAACATTACCGTTTCGGAACTTAAGCTCGGAAACTTCGACATGGGCTCCGTCGCCTCCTCTCGGACAGTGTACAACAACGCCTACCACCATCACACCCCGGCCAGCAGCACTAGCCCTCACTATCAATCAGCAGCCTCGGCATCGTCGTCTTCAGCCATGACGCATTGGCACTCTTCCCAACGAGCCGCCCTGCAACGCAAGAGCCTCGGCCAACGCAGTTTCGTGCGCGGCTCGTCGGCCCGAGAATTCCACAACGCCGTCTTCGACGCCCTTGCTCCGCCGCAGACGTTCAAAGCATTCGGCCGCTTCGAGTGGACTGCCTCTCAACGGCCCCAACTCGTCTTCGTCGGCAGTGGAGCCAGATTGTACGATATTGCCGGACGCATTCTGCCGAATGGCCTCGTGGCATATATGATGGGCTATCGAAAACAAGCCGATGAAGAGGCTGGCCGTGGACTGGGCAGAATGTTTCATCCAAGGACCGAACCGTCTGCTACGGAATCGGGTTTGGCTTCAAGCGAAAGGGGAGCTGGAGCTGGAGCTGGGACCGGCACCGGAACTCCTACTGCGGCAGCCCAGTCTAGTACGTGGGGATTCGGCTCTGTTGGCAGCGAGAGCGGAATCTGGGAAAAAGTCTAAGTCTAGTCCTCCGTGCCTGTATAAGGGACGGCGTTTCGCCTTGGTCTTTCCCAGCACGAAGCTCCTCTTGCCCGGATGAGCTTAATACTGCTCAGAGCCCCAGTGAACATGCAAGCAAAGCGTGGGTTCTTGGTCAGGGACAAGTTCTAATCTGGAATCTGGAATCTGGAGGTCGCTGCCATATTTGTCTTCACTCATTAGTATAGTTGTTGTCGCTTTTATGGACCTCGTTATGTATTGTGTACGAACGACGAAATGAACAAATGATTTGAAACACGGATCAATGCCACTTCCTCACCAAAGTGCTCACTTTGTCTTCGTCGCTCCAGTTTTATTCCATTTTGATCACTTGAGATGATGAACATCTGAACTAATCTTGATTCAAACCCTCTCTGGCCGGCAGCACAACAGGCATTCCATGTTTTGGTGCATGGACTGACTCCAGACACCAACTATCTTGACAGGCAAACAATGACTCCTAGTAGTAGCGTTCGCTGCACCTGCACGGGGCGGTCACATGTAATCGTCAAAGAATGGACAGACGCCAAACGCAGCTTGACAAACGCAGGTTGACACTGTGTATTCACTCCTGCGTGACGGCAACGGCGGCGTGGGAGAGTGAAAGCCTGAACATGAAGCTGGAGCTGTTCTCAAGGGTCAAATGTGAGTCTCATCAAACGCAGGACCCTGACATTAACTCCCAAGAGGGTGCCAGTGGCAAACGCAAACAACTGGCCATGGGCAAGTGACGAATGTAGAGAGGCATGACTGGGTGGTGTCGCTTCTCCAGTTCAACCACGGTTGGATATTCTACCCTGGTAGAGCTGTGACCACTGCGTTTGGGACCGCTGGAAGTGAGTGAGTGAGAGCGTATGGAATACTCCGGTTCCATGTACTTCAATCACTGCGCTGGTCCTTGGTTTGAGATTCCAGTCAGCTGCTCGTTTGGGTGAACTCGATTTCCTTCTATATTCCTACCAGTTCAGACAGATCAGCTGGCTTGTAGATTCCCTGGCCACAAGTGACATACCCTCCCGTGATTTGAAGGGAAGAGGGCGAATACCTGCCTCATTATCTATAAAGCTTCATATACTTCCTCGTTTGGTATGAGCGACTCACCTTGGCAACATTTCTCTTGTCATCATCAGACGCCTGCCAGCTGATTAGCCATCTTTGAAAGGACTGGCCGAGTTTCTTTGTGGTTGTTCTCAACAAGTGGTGCACTAAGGAGCTTCAGCTGGCGCTCGCTGCAACCGCGTAATGGCATTCACGTCGTCCACGACCGACTGGTTTGGCGGCGAGATGACAATGAGCCAACACAGACAACCACAGCAGTCGGTCTTCCGAGAGCCGAGAATGGCAGCATTCTTCATTTGCAGCTCTGAATACCCCAAGGGGAAGATATTCCAGATCGAGAAGCCATCCGAAATCTCCCTGTTGCCGCCCGTGGCAATCAGACGTCCAGCATTTCCTGACATGAGAAAACAATCTATGCAAATGCTCACACCATGTACCCTCTTTGTACAGTACTCTTGTCCCCAGAAATGCCGCACAATGGGCATCTGCATCCACTACCAGTTTGTGATTGGGTGCCGGAAATGCCCTGACGGGCTGAGGTGTGCATTCTGTGTGCAAAGCAATGTCCAGCAGGTATGAAGTCCAAGGCCGGATACGCTCTCTGAACAGGACATATGACAATAAACCTTCTAACTGAGTAACATAGGCAATCGAGGCATGCCGTAAATGTCCTTTGCACCAGAACCCTGCTCAAGCCAATCCAATCAGTAACCGACCAGAGGATTTCCTGGCAACAGATAAGCAGAAGGATGTCTGCGATGAGATGCTAGCCAGATCACTGGCTTGTGACTGGAGTAACATGCCTGTGCCTCCCTTGAAACAGAAGGCTGAAGATGTCATGGATCTCCTGCCCTACCACAGAGAGAGCACGCCTAAAAACTTGCAAGACGTCAGAATGCTCGAGACAGTATTCGAGGCCGACTTCCAGGCCCAAGTAGAGACAGCTAGCGCGCCTGTTCAGGGGTCCTACAACTTCGGGATTGGCCCTTGGGACATGCAAATCGGCCAACTGCAGAGACCATTTGGTCAGCGAGGTTGAGGACGATAAGAGTTACAACCTTCCCGAAAGGGTTGTGCCGAATAGTTGAAGGCTTCATCTCTCATCTGCTCCGTCGACTTCCAATTGTTGCAAAAAGGTCACTTGGAGTGCAGGCTCTTCTACCGGAAGCTGGTGTCGACCGCTTTGTGAGAGAGATGAAGACCGACAAGCCCGACAGACTCCACTTTGCAGAATGTCTTGTCACAAGTTGTTGAAGCATAGCACCGAGAAAGGTTGTCAAGTGTTCTGCTTGCCAATCCGCGGCACTGTTCTCGAGTAATTAGAAGAAGCAAACCACAAGCATGATCTTGATAAGCTGTCCTATCGCCTCTGAAGACGTTTCGTTGTTTTTGTGTTCTCCTAAAGCTTTTCAGTGTCCTTGCTTTGAAGATATCCTCGCGTTCGTAGGATATACACTGGATTTGAGCGACGTTAGCTGGCGGCGTACATAGACAGGCTGTTTGTGGATAGAGGACAGTCCAGCCTTCATCCGTCAGTGGAACGATCAAAGCGTGGAGCAGTCTGCTGGCGCGACGCAGCACACATTTGAAGGCGTCAGTCAAACCACAGAAGTTGCACGGGCAACGCTTACCATGGATGGTGGTCACGACCTGCATTCAAGAAAAGCTGCATGGGACCAATAACACATCAACGACGAGAGTCATCTAGTGCAAGAGGCAAGATCCCATACAATCTGTTGTTGGCCATCTCCGCTGGATGTTGCAAGCTCTCTGCCCACTCTGTAAATAGTAGTAGAGCAAGTGATACCACCCACCTTACCTTGTGCTCGTGGCGTCATCCTCAGATACCAAATGTTGGCCTGAATGCCCGAAGTCTGATAGCATAGAGGATAGCACTTAGACCTTGCCTCTGTATGGTCATTCTCACTGCGTCAAACGCCCACAACAAGACCAGCGTCTCCATCGCATTGCCGGTGGAATCATTTCAATCAGCATCACTAGAGTCGGATTAGAGACGCCGGCGACATCAAATCATCGTTGGCAGCACAGTATCAAATCTGATCGAGATATGACGGATGCGATCGGTTGACTCTTTCGCCAGACAGAACGCCTGTTTGTTGTCACCCAGGCTACCTCGTGCGGCCTGGCGCTCGTCAAGCAAGCTGAGACTCTGCATGTGCCCATCTAGAAGTTCCAACCTTGATTCGGTAACATCAGCTGCAAGTCTGCTATCTCTAGTGTAAGCCCCCAGCGGTACTAGCTTCAGAGGTGGCTCATGTATGATACCACAAGTACACTTTGTTGCTCGGGAAAAGATCACATAGCTGCCAACGGAGCGATGTGAATGGATGCTTCGTCACTCGACGCAAAGGCCGCGAGTGGTCGGAGTGTAGCAGTGGCACGTCGAAGGAATGCATCAATCAACGATGAAGGACGGTGAGGACGGGGCTAGGGCCGACAAGAGGGATACGTCGGCGACGTCAAGGGCTCGAGGCTAGTATAACTTCGTCTGTGCGTTCGACGGGAGAGATGAGCTGGGGGCTAGTGGGTGGTCAAGCCTGTGCAATCAGTACATTAGAAAACAGCCACTGACGCCAATGGCGCCGCACCACCCGAGCGAAATGTCCCTGCTTGGCGAGGCGGCCCACCCATATCGGAGCGCAGTGACACGGCGGGGATGTTGTTTGCTCCTTCGGCTGGCGCTAGTGTCGAGGAAACGCGAGGCGGTCAGCAGAGATCGGAGAGATGAGACGGAGTAGAGTTCAATTTGGGGAATATAGAAGCGACGGCGAAAAAGGTGAAAGAATTGGTGAGCGTTGTGAGAGTGTGCACAAGTCGAGAGAAGAACGTTGCAGTTGGGGGTTTGATAAGAAGGTGGCAGCAGCAGTGGCAGCAGCAGGAGCCACGTGACTACCAGCAACAATAATTCAAAAAAGGAAGGAGCAACCACTACCTATGATGTCACTGTACCGCGGCCATTTCCACCTCCCTTTCCATCTGTTTGGCTCTACGCTCTCACACCAAATTGGCAGATATCACTTTTGACCCAAGGCTACATGGAAAGAAGCAGTTCGTTTGAACTCGCATCGAACACAAGTTGACTAATTGAAATGCATTGCATCGTAACACTGCGCCTGCTCGTAGGTCTGTGGAGGAACCTGTTGTCTTTCAACCTTCACCTCCTAAATCAAGACCTCCTCATTATGCGCCATAGGTGTGCACAGGTGATGCTAAAGCCCACACCACCTGTAGTGTCGCCGTGTCAGATCAATCACCCGCCGTTCTGATGGCAACTAGTGTGGTATCTTCTCCCCCAAGTTGGTTGGCTCTTGCACCTCCTTCTATCCTGCAGCCCGACCATACCTCGGTCCGCTCAGACAATCGTTGGTCCGCTGCCAGCCCTCGGCCAGGACAGCTTAGGCGCCTCAGCGGCACGCATTTTCCCGTGGACATGAAATCTCCCCATGCAAAAGAACCACAGCCAGCCACAGTAACAGTCGTGAATCAGGGTATCAGATCGTCATAATAGCAATGTGTGTAAAGTAAGAGAGTGTCGTGAACCCAGGTTGGGCATTTCCAATACCCGGACTAGTCTGTCTTTGAAAAAGAAAATCCTCGTCCGATCTATCAGCCAGATGTTGTTGGTAGTACATATGCGCCACGCTACTCCATAGCGCCGCGCTCAGTAGTAATGTACAAGGAGCAAGGAAAAGCCGACAGCGACATGTCAAAGTAAGCCAACATCCTTTCTAATTGAAGATGATTGCAACAGGTGCTTTCGCAAAGTTTTTCGATCATGCCATCAGGCCTCCACATCCGACTGGCTGGCGGTTGAGGTGGAATCTCCTTTGTGCACCTTCTTGTGCCGGCGCAAGTTGGACACGACTGAAAAATGCCGCCCACAGCCCTCCACGTCGCAGGCGAAGGGTTTCTCGCCGGTGTGGCTGTACATGTGTGTTTGTAGAGAGCTTGGCCGAGTGAAGCGCTTGTCACAGACTTTGCACTTGTGCTTCTTCTGTGTGTTGGCGGACATTTTGGACGAGAATTGCCCCATCATCGACTGCGGAGCTGGTGGTCCAAGAGGCGCACCTAGCATTTGAGTCGGGCGTGGCAGTGTGCGAGATGCGGCCATGGATTCGTATCCAGTATCCGAGGCTGCGGAACTGTAATCCGTGGCAGAATCGGTTACTGAGCCGACCGAGCTTGCCGCGTAATAGGGATACCCTCGGCCAGATTCGTTCGAGATGGACGAATGACTGGATGAGGTGTGCGGGAAACCATATGAATCATTCGAAGCTCTTTGAGCCCGGGCTTCATAGATGTTGCGAGGGGTCAAGTCTTGAAGGCTCTGGTGACTGAGCGCCAGCATGCCTCGGGAAGCATCAAGCTCCCCGAAACTAGCGGTTGCGGCTCTGGAGTTGTCGATCCTGTTTGAGTGGTTAACATACATACACAGGCACGCGGGATAAGGATATAAGACTCACGTGTCGGACATCTTCCGATGTTGATGTTGTTGCTGCTGCTGTTGCTGCTGTTGTTGATGCAATGACTGAGCATAGCTCAGGCCAGAGTATGAAGGCGCGTATGACGCGGCGGGGGCGGCCGAGGAAGTCGAGTAAGACTGCTCACCAAAGGTTGAGCGTGGAATGTCTTGAGGGAGGCTTAGCAAATCCGTGCCAGAAAATCCAGTACTGGAGTAGGGGCTACCTTGAGCCATTGTTCCAGAGACCGGCGGCATGTGGGAATAAGGCAAGGACATCCCTGATCGCGTATTGTCTGTTTTTGAGAGCGCCGGGAATGATGAGCCGGAGGTGCTGGTCTGATGGGACCATGGGTCGCTGAATTGAGGTGTACTTTGCATGTTTGGGTACATGTGATCGTAACCCATTCCTCCGTAATGTCGACCCTGGTTGTCAATGACCATCGTCATGAGGACGGTTTTCGTAGGAAAGTAGGAGGTTGATAGTGGCGAAGAGGCCTTGATAGGCTGTGGTTTGAATGCCCTTGGAATGGGCAAGGCTGAATCAACAATCAAGGGGCCAGTGTATAGACTGGTCCTTTGAATCGTAGGAGGTTGATCTCAGGTCTCACCAAGGGGATCGGCGAGTGTTATGTAGAGTAACCTGTGGAGAGCCTGGAGGCCGGCAGTTGCCAATGGGAGCTCCACAGAAAACGATGTTGATCTCTTGCTGTAGTGGTCGATGGCGGAATGGACAGTGCCCCTTTGCTTCGACAGCGCTGTTCTGTCGTTGCTTGCAGCGATTCGCAATCCTCAAACCAGTTCGGCGAACGGCAGATCGACAGGACTGGCTGCTTGTTGAAGGTATGATGCCAGCTCAACGGCCGTGCTTGAATGGAGACCTAGTAAGCTTTCCAAATCTCCGGGCTTGGTGGATGTGTTGGAAGGTTGTTGGATCTTCTTGTCGGTCTTCTGTAGAGGTATGGTATAACAGGAGAGCGGTTTATTTCAGAGGGTGGAATGTTAGACTGAGATGCTTTCAGAAGTTTCGAAAGATCAAGGTCCGTTCGCACTGGGTGGGGATTGTCAGGATAGATAAGGTGTCGTGAAGCACCGAGTTTGCAATATGCCAGCGTCTGCTATGTTTAAGTTACGTCGGTGGGATTGACCCTTCTTTCTGTGTTGTCGCAACCCTTGGTCGACTGGCATCATCGCAATCACTGGGGACTTGCCCTTGAGGGGCGTCTTTTAATGCAGGGTGTTTAGGCCCAAGCCGGCAATTGGACAAAGCTTCAGGTGGAGGGTCGGAGGGACAGGGATTGACTTGCGGAAGAGCCTGCGCCAGCCCGGCACTTGATGAATTTGGTGGAGGCCATGGCGAGCGACAGAAAAAGAGACGGACAGGGGTGTCGGTGGTTCTGTTGTTGATGATCAGTGGTCAGGCCTCAGGTCTCTAGCGGGTTGGGGGGGTTGTTGTTTTTCGCCAGCCGGTATGTACTACGTAGTAGAATACGTACTGTAAGTGAGACTTGAGCGTGCAAGCCGTGGGTGGGAGAAGCCCTTGTCCTTGATGAGGCTTAGGGAGAGTAGGGGTGTTGATGCGGATGCGGGTGTGGATTAGATGCGAGTGGATACTTGTTTGCGTTGATGCCAGATTGAAAGATGGAGGCTTGATGAAGTGTCTGATGGAGGCCGGGCGAGGAAGAACTGCAACGGCATTGGAGGGATAGGACTGCGATGGCATCAGTTGGCGTGAAGGAGGCTTGCAATTTGAAGGACCGCCGATGCCAAGAGTCGGGTGGCGTTTTGAGCTGCAGCCACCCCGAAGACCCTTCCCACTTGGTCAAGCCAGTGGGAGGCGGACGAGGTTGGAGGTCAAACAAGGGCCTGATTGATGGAAATCTACCGGGCTTTCCACTAGTGGAGGTTTAGAGGAATAATGAGTTCAAGCAGGACCATAATCTGATAGCACGGATAGTAATTAAATGACATTAAGTTATGGAGGAAAGGCGTTGGAGACGGCGGCAGAGAAGCATGACCGATGAGCTGCCTGGATAAGGTTAGAAAATCTCACCAGTGGTCGTTAAATCTTGTTGGAAAGTCCACTCTAGGTACCTGCCTACCTAGCAAGGTACTCGAGGATGGCCTCTGTTACCACCAAAGTGCCAGGCGGTGTGTACAACCATAGCTGTGCAGTGTGCAGAGGAAGCAGTGAGCGTAGGAGACCAAGCCAATAATGCTGCCCAAGAGATGACGGACTTGCAGGCCCTGTGGTAGTAAGCCATTAGGGATTTAGGTAGCTGCTACCTTAGGTACCTATCTAGAAGGTCACTAGCCAGTTAAGCGTCAGGCAGAAGGTCAAAGTGTCGACTCTGTACTTCCCAGGTACCTCTCTAGTACCTAATGGTTGCACCTAGGTGGAAATGACTTTGGTAGTGCTTTATCAATATTATTGTTAATTTGTACGTGAGCCAACCACTACTAATTCACTACAGGAGCGCATTTGACGTTCGAGCCCCGAGCGCGATACAGATGCAGAAGCAGAAGCAGATGCAGATTGCGCCAACCGAGCAGAGAATGGCGGGTGGTCACTCTGCACAGCAGATGCAAAGTATGTACTGGGTAGGTACATATTTGGCACTACTGGAGCAGCTTGAAATCAGTGGCTTGCGCAGAAGGCACGGAGGCTACTTCGAGGGAACGTTATTGGAACAAGTGATGAACGCGGGTTGTCGTCTGTAGGGGCTACCAGTACTAGCTCCGGCGACAGTAAATGGATTCTGCGGCTCCCTAGCTTGCGGAGAGCCTGAAAGCTGCCCGCATTCTCTTCGCCTGGAAAACTCCCCGAGGATGTCCAAGTAAGTATACCTAAGGTACCTGAGCCCTATATCTTGCGCCTTGACTCCCACTGTTCAACACTTTCAATAATATACCTCCCACTGCAGCTACATAATATTCTCAGATGGTCCAGCACAGCATACCATTAGGTACAGGTTTACTCCTGTTACTCCCATGATCAACTAATTCCCGCACTGGCAAAAGCAACTCCATCAGGTCCATCGTGTGGAGGGAACCTTCGTGTCTCCAAGTGTCAAAGTCCTGCGACACTAAGAACAGTTGGCTGAAGTCTGATTTTACTTTGGCGTGTCGTTATGACGAAGCTCATCATCGGACCTTGACAACTTCGAGTTCGAGGGTCCCGGTCCCTTTTCCGCTAAGAGTAAGTCAAAACAGCATCCGTCTCCTCCCAATTGTCAATTCAATCCACTGTCGCAATCGGGGGCCCCAATTTTGTGGCTTGCAAGGATTCTTCTACCGTGACCTTGTGCCAGTCAAGTGCCCTGCCCGTACTCCATGACCCGGACGCCGCTGACGCTGTATGTGGTACTATGCCAATGAAGACTCGGCTCTAGCGGACGTCTCTCCGCCCAACTGGACGCCTTCAAGTTTCAACCCGACCGAAAGGGACAAATCCAATCTACGTTCAGAACCTGTGCGCCCCCCAACCCTCCCGGTTGCCCATCTAGCATTCGTTGTCGCTCAGAATCGTCTTGGTATGCCAGCGGTGAGGAGTGCTGCCGTGCAGTGCGCCGGGGGGGTAGGCGCATCCATGTTTTCCCTGCAGTCAACATCTGTTCTGTTCGACCCCCCGTCGCACAATTGTGTGCCGACTTCCGTCCAGAGAATGTACGTAAGGCTCTTGGGGCTTGTTTGTAGCATCCAGTCCGGGGTCGTGGCTCCGGGGCCCTGCTGCGAACGACAGCATCTTCATTCCTTCTCTGCGCTTTGAAATGTATTGCAGTGTAGTAGGTGTATCAGTCGACAACTTGATAAGATTAGACGATTGATACTGGTTGATCTTCCCAGATATCAGATGAGCTCGCTCCATCGCTGATCTGTTTACCATTCTGATCCGGGGTTGGAAACCTCCTTCCACTACACGTGAAGAAGCAATGCGACTTGCTGATCTCTAAACGTTGAGTAGGTGCCTTAAATGCGCCGATGAACGTCGCTAATAATGCTTGTTGGCACAATCACAGCCCTTCGATGTTCTAAATCCGTCCGAGTAGAATGGTATATCGCCACCGTCGAGTAGATGGCCATGTTCGCGAGTACGTAGTACTCTGCAGGTAACGAGCAGGCATTCAACCCTCCAGGCCTTGCCATGCTTTCAGCGGCGTTAGTAGGTAGCTATCTGTGTCGCCCCTGATAGTGGCCATTCACAAAGATCGAATGCTCAGCCTCCTGGAATATACCTGCCCGACGACAGGGGCGGTCTTGATAAGGCTTCTTCTACAGTCCCTGGAGGACCCTGCAGCCCCAGATTTTGCCCCTTGCACAAGCTGTACCTGGTCAGGTTCTACATTTTGTATTGGGATCAAACACAGGGTCTTGACAAGGTATTCGAAATGGCCTGACCTTCCGTGACGTTTTCTTCAAGGATGGCTTCGGGGGAGTACCTACAGCGGTCCTTGTCAACCTCCGGCAGCACATCGTTATCATTGTTTCGGCCGCTATCTTATCTGCCTCCCTTTCCGCCGCAGAGTGGCTCACAGCTCTTGAGGCTCCGAAGCTCGCCCTTTGGTCACTCCGCCCATAGCGTCAAAGCTCTCCGACTCAGGACTCCGCAACTTTCCAGTGGAGACCGATTCTGAAACGCTACTAAAGGCTGTCGTCGTCGTCAAGTGTGTCGTTAGCGCTCACGGGGGGTGTTTTCCATTTTGTCCCCAGTTGCCAGGGCCCGCAGCAGCGCTAACAACCATCGCGTGCCGTTTCTGTGTTCTGGGATGTGTCCCACTAGAGAACGTCATAACAGTAATCTTGGGTGTGAGGGAATGCTCCATGATTGGCTTGGAGATAGGGCGTAGTCAGTCCTCTCGAAATGGCGTATACAAGCAGAAAGTAGTCCAGTTTTCCGGGAATTGTGGTTGCCAGGAGAAAATGGGCATGGTGAACGAGGAGAGCAGGAAACGAGCGAAAGATGATAACAATTACTGTGGTCAGATGATGCAATCGTCTATTTGGTTTCCAGATTGCTGGGAGCATACTCTGTACTGAGGGACTTACGGAGTTCACTCTCTCTCACAATCTCCCAGGCATTCAACGATAGCAAATCCGCCTAAAACGCAAGGTGAGTCGGTCGCATGGCCAATGTGTGGAAGAGTGGCTTTCGTAAACGTAATAGTGAACTTCCTACTCCCTTAACCACAACTGCTTTCGAGGTCAAGCTTCCCCGGTACTACAGAGTACTAGGTAGCAGGCTGGTGGTACATTGACTTCGACAATCACTGGCACCGCACATTTCCCACTCAAATAACGGCGTGAAGATGCAGGGTTGCTTGAACTCCCAACAATCATTCTTCACCTACGGGCATTGAATCCGACCGCGACGTTTGACCCCTAGGTAGGCGACGCAGGGCTCATTAGACACTTCCCTCCCCCAGTTCCCCGTTGCTAGGCTTGCTTCAGGCAGCCCTGTCAGGGTTGACGCTTCAGCAACTGCAGAGTAGCCAGGAAGGTACCTGTAGGAACCTACGAACCTAGGCACCTAGGTTAGTACCTTAGACACCTAGGCACCTACCTACGAGTAAGAGAGTACCTATAACTTCCAGCTGCCTTCTTGCTGCCCTGCAGTGTGGTACTGTGGTACGCCTGCAGAATGCAACAATCGAATGTAACGCTGCCAGTGCTTCAAGCCCGACCGCCAAATCAACCGAGAAGCGGGTTTCCTGGTCTGCTCTCGTAGAGAATTCCCTCCAAACCCGACTCCGCTTAAGCAGCAGCGAGGCCACTGAGTGAGGCCCCAGCCTTGAATCTCTCAAACTCCGCTGTTCGAACCCTAGTCGAAATTCGAAATTCGCCGGCCCCCACATTTCTTTGCGTCCCGCCATCACTGAAGATCTGCGAACGCTGAACGCCACGAAGTTGAACTAGGTCCAGGGGCATCGACTCCCCATGTCGCTCCCCTTAACGATCACCACTGCAGTACCCCCAGCTCCCGGCTTTGCGACGAGAGCATATTTCGACGAGGCGACGGCGCTTTCCGGGCCCAAAGGACATCGTGAGTAGCTCGCCAGTGAAATCAAATTTCGGTAGGACAATTTCCAGAGAAAGAGGGAAGCTGTGTCGCTTCGGTCCAGGTGGACATTCGCTACAGTTGGCGGCCCTGTAAAGCCTCGTCGACCCTCTTCCTAATCAGACGCTGGAGAGAGGAGTCCTGGCGAGGGTAGCGAGGCTAGACAACTGTCGCTTGCAAACAACAGACTTGAATGGCGCAGGGAGATTTCGACGATGCCACTTCTTCGCCAACTGACCCGGTGAGCAATGGTCACCCGCGCCTTGTCAGACAGGGAGTAGTATTGAAGAATGGAAGAAGTATGGAAGGGTATCACAATAACTGTCGCGCAACAAATAACGTAGGGTGATTTGTTTCGGTCGGACGTACCACTGGTCATCTATCCAGAATACCATTTCGCCTTGAATGTAGTGCGTGCGTACACATGAATGCGCTGGCCGCAAGACCGCAGGGCTTGTAAAACCCTCTACAAAACTCCATTCCATGCATCAAGTCATTCCTCGCCTCGAGGCCTCAGAGATGGCAAAGGCCGATCAGCTGGGTATGATAGCACTTCCCGTTCGTGCCGAACCCTCCAAGCCCTTCCTGTAAGAGGCATTTGAGCAACATGCACATCACCTGTTTGATGTCTACGGGGACAAGGGTGATCTCATAATCGGACCGACGAGGCTCTACGGATAGATCGATCCTCGCCCTAGCGCCGTGACGCCCTAACAGTGATAATGAGGCTCAGAGGAACTCCCGGCATGGTCCAATCGAGCACGCCATGGATAGGACGTGTCGGCACAATGTCCAACAAGTCGTTGCAATGTACAACCGCACGTATGTCCTTAGCGTATCCTCTTGAGCCTTTCGGTTTGGAAATGTAGTCGATCGTCGAACCGGTCGCTCTGGTACAAGTCAGCTCGGAATTCTCTGGAATGGAATCAAACCATCTTACCTTTTCAGCAATATTCTGTATCAGTTGATTCTGTTCTTCAACCTCCTCGCCTGTGGCGCGAGCCAACAAATTCAACCGCTTGGCGGCCCCTGAAAGATCGTCGATATTGCGGTCGATCTCGTCTTCCATCGCATCGTCTTCACTATCTGCCTCGAATTGATATTTGGCGCGCTCGGCAAGACTCCCTTTGGCCCTGGGTCCCACGGAGGCGTCATCCAATCCTTTGAAGTTCTGGTTCATTCGTTGAGTGCTCCTGAACGCCGCTTCCCGAGTAGACTCTCGGGCTTCCCGTTCTGCGTGATGACGATCCATGATCTGCTCATCGCGACGAGCACGCCTATCTTTGGCAGTGAAAGGGTTGTTGACATGGGGGGCAAACATACTTCTGTTCAGGGTCTTCAGTTCTTTCGCTTTATCCTCGGCCATGTTGATATGGTTGTTTCCAATGTCAAGGTTCTTGTCAGTATTGTGCATCCTCTCGCCCTGCGCCCCAAGCCGGGCGAGAGTGTTTCGGCCCATCTCTTCAGCCTGGGCAGCGACACGAAGAGCATTTCTTGTCGAAGCCACATCCTGCTGCTTCATAAAGCGGATCTCCTGCTTGGTCGCTTGGATGTCCTCCTCCTCCTCCTCTTCGGCGGTAAGTTGCCGGTCGCCATATGCCCCGTAGCTTCGTTCCTCGGCGTTATTAGTCGAGTCGTATTGATAGTCCGGAGGCCCGGCTGCCTGGACCTGTTGTTGTTTCTGTTCCAGACGTTGTCTTACTCCGCCGAATAGCTCATCCCGGGCGGGATCGTTATCAAATGTGGTAGAAGGCCCAAGTCCGCCGTAGCCGCCTTGTCGTGACGTGCCGATTGTCTGTTGAATGCCGGCGTAGGGATTACCACCATTGCCTCCCGCGCCATATCCATTCTGGTTTCCGAACTTCTCGGCACCGTATCCACCACCGCTGGAGTTGCCCCCTGCGGGCTGAGTTGGCGGTCCTCCATTGTATGAACTATCTTTACCATAAAACGGCCTCTGTTGTCCGGGGCCCGGCAAACCACTGAAGCTACCCTGAGGACCAGGGCCGGGACGAAATCCTGGTTTTTGATCGAAAGCCGCAGGCTGCCCTTGGCCCTGTGAAGGTGCGATCCCGGCGCTCATTTTTGCCTTGGTGTAGGGATCCGGAGGAATAGCAGGCTGTGCGTAGGGATTCGAGGAAGGGGCGGGGGATTTGGATTTCGATCGGGAGCCAAACAGAGCGAGACGGCTTGAGTCGTCCTCATTGTCACCCTTCTTGAAAGTAAATTTGCCCATTGTGGCAGACGCTCTCGTAGAATGCAAGGGAGTCAGTGAAACTGATAGGACTTGAATCGTAATGATGGTTCAGAGAACAGGCAGAGAAGAGAGGCTCTGATGTGGTCTGTATTTAAGCCATCCAGCTGAAACACGAAGACGTGGCTGACAGGCGGTGCAGAGTCCAGACGGTTGTAGTACTGACGGAGTATCAGAAGTTACATACTTTCGCCGCAGTCTGATGGCCCCAGGCTCCGACGATCTAGGTCGCAGGATGAGGAGAGTGACAGGCTGAGGCTCCGCTGCCGCGCTGGATGAGCCTCGACTCCAACCGGCCTGCGCGACACTTTTGTCTTGGCAAGTTTGCCGAGTTTGACCTCAGACTCCGAGTCGTGCCTGGCGTTGTTGATAGGGAGCGGAATCTGGGCCTTACAACCCAAGGCTTTACGGGTTCAAGGACACCATTTGACTTGTATCCTACGCTGATGGGGTCGGTGTAAGATTCCAGGCAAAAACAGGGCTAATGGCCCCGAACATAGACAAAGAAGCAGAACATATCCGAGACAAAGCGAAAAAGGAGCTTCTCGGATTACTCGAAGGAGTGAGCAAAGACAATAAAGTAGAGTATCACCTACTCCAATACTGATTCTTCTCTAGGTCCGCGGCAAGAAGAATCTTGTAATAGGAAAGGACTTGACCGGACTTCTAGGTCTGTTCGTCCAGTTTTCCCAGCTCAAAGAATATGGCGTGGACAAGGTGTTCGAGCTCGAAAATGGCAACACCGACTCTTCCCAGAGGAATATCGTTTACCTCGTGCATGGGGAAAAGCCTCTTCTTGTCCAAGCTGTAGCAGGTAAGCCCACAGAAGCCCAACTTTCGATCACAGGCGGGACCTACAAAGAGACTGCGCGGATTCTTCCCTCTGTTCCCCGTTGTCAGTCTAGCTCCCAAAATTGAGAGAATCAAGTTCTCGAATTCGGCATCTCTGAGATTCATTTTGCTTTGTGTATCAAGGTATATGCGAGGACACCAGACAAAATGCTAACACTTGCAACCTCAGAACAGATTAAGAAACTTCAGAGAAACGGCTCTGTCGAGCATGAAATCTCCATTATCTGGGTCCCAAGGAGAACACTTGTTTCCAATAAGATTCTGGAGGATGCAGGGGTCTTGGGCGACGTCAACATCTCAGAGCTGCCTATATTTTTCCTCCCACTTGAAGATGACATGCTGTCCCTGGAATCGGACGAAGCATTCAATGACCTGTACTTGGTACGTCAACAATCAAGGCTGAGACCTATAATCAGCGGTCGCTAATAGGTCTGCACAGAGACATGATCCGGGACCTCTCTATCTCGCGGCCAGAGCTCTCATGCAGATTCAGCAGCGTCATGGCCTCTTCCCGCGCATACTGGGAAAAGGCGACCATGCTAGAAAGCTTGCCAACCTCCTGCTCCGCGCACGCAAAGAGCTAGATGCAGATGAAGCTGCTACACAATATACCAGCATGCCGAGTACCTCAATTGAACAGCTAATCATCATTGATCGTGACGTCGACTTCGCTACACCATTACTTACGCAGTTGACTTACGAAGGCCTGGTTGACGAGCTTGTGGGCATCAAGCACAATAGGGCCGAGGTCGATTCATCCATCGTTGGAGCCGCTCCTCAGCAGCGAAATCAGGGTGGCTCGTCCTCAATATCTCCAGCTCCTGCTGTTCGACAAGGACTTAAACGCAGGATTCAGCTAGATTCCTCCGATCCGTTGTATGAACAGCTCCGCTCCTCCAACTTTGCACTCATTGGACCGCATCTGAACAAAATTGCGCGGCGTCTTGAATCAGACTATGAAGGACGTCACCAAGCCCGGGGCATCAATGAACTGCGGGAATTTGTGAACAAGCTGCCCACCTTTCAACAAGAACATCAGTCCCTGGCGATTCACACCAACCTTGCCGACGACTTGACCAAACAGACCCGCTCCGATACCTTCAATCGCGAGTTGGAGGTTCAGCAGAATATAGCCGCTGGCACAGATCCGATCTATCAGCATGAGACAATCGAAGAACTCATCGCTCGAGATGCACCTCTCAGTACTATTCTCCGCCTCTTGTGTCTCGAATCTGCTGTGGCGGGTGGACTGCGACCGAAAGACCTTGAGTCCTTCCGGCGCCAAATTCTTCATGCTTACGGTTTCCAGCATCTCCTTACCCTCGATGCATTGGAGACCATGGAGCTTCTCCAGCCACGTTCGTCGGCGTCAGCGTTGCTCCTTCCGGTGGGTGGCGGAGCGGCCCAGTCTGAGAAGGGGACCAAAACGAATTACGCACATTTGCGTAAAGGACTGCGCCTGATTGTTGATGAATATAACGAACAAGATCCAGAAGATGTTGCCTACGTCTATTCGGGGTACGCACCGTTAAGTATCAGAATTGTGCAATGCGTTCTGCAGAAACAGTACATTCAGTCTTTGCACAAGTCATCGTATCCCTTGACATCGTCGAGCACAGGCTGGACCGGTTTCGAGGATATTATGAAGTCAGTCAAGGGGCCAACCTTCACCATCGCTCAGAAGCCGACGGATGAGAAGGCAGCAAAGGCGAAGGCGGCTCTAGCTGGCGTGGGTGGTTGGAAGACTGTTTTCATCATGTTCGTCGGCGGGATCACGTTCGCGGAAGTCGCAGCTCTGAGGTTTATTGGGCGAAAAATGGCCGACTCAGGCCAGAGGAAAAGGATTGTGATTTGTACCACTGGGGTGATCAGTGGGAGGACCATCATGGAAGGCGTGATCGAGAAGTCGAATCTGGCATCTGGCATCACTGCGTAAGATTTACAGGGAAGGGCATACGCCGACTGTAGCTATGCTCGCATGGCCTTGAGGGTGTCTTGGGCCTCCTGTTCGATCATGCTGAACTTTGCCTTGACGCCCGCATGGTCCGTCACATATCCTTTCTCCAGACCACTGTCCTCGACCAAGGCCTTCTTCACATGCTTTTCTTCGACTTCGACACCGAGACCAAACCTTTCAAACTTCTCGCATTCCAGCTGACCGCAGAAGATCAACTTGTCCATCCGACTACATCCAAACATTTCTCTCTGTCTGACTGCTGCCATCTGTCCCCAGGTATATCCGTCGTCACTGTCCTCCTTTCCCCCTAAGGTTAGGTATGCATCTTGGAGGCCATTGTCCGTGTGCAAGCTTCGGTCAAAATCCTGGATGGCATTGAGGTCTCCTCCCAGGACGCTGCCACTGATTGACAGATCATGCATGAACTTGGCCACCTCGGCCAGCTGATGTGGTCGCTTTGGTGGATCGGCGACCAACGATTCCAGATGGGTATTGCAGATTCGGATGGTGCGGTTACAACCGAAGTCCAGATCAACGAAAAGACCGTCTCGCTCCATGACCGTCGGCTCGTAGTGCACGCGGAACACGGCAGAGACTGGCCAGACTTTCGGGATGAGCGTACAGGTGCCGTAGTGACCTGATTCCCAATACTTGGTGTCTATGTCGGTCATGCGGTATTCGTCACGAACCCAAGGCTGAGCCTGGATGAGGTCGAGATCGGACTGCAGCATCTCTTGCAACATGATTATACTCGGGCTGGAATGCGAGTTGACTTGAGTATCCAGGTGCTTGAGTGCCGCGCGCATCCTCTCGTCTGGGTGAGGAAGCATGAAGTCGATGTTCCATGAAATGATCGTGAACTTGGAGGACGATATGGCTTCGGCGGACGGGACTTTGGACGGCCATGTCTCCTCCCATGAGGCGCGTTGCGGAGAGAAAGAGTAACAGGGTTGATCGTAGCGTTCTTGTCGCTTCCATGGAAGAGATGGCTTCTTCTTTGACTCGATGAGTTCGATGATCCGTCTGAGTCCGTCATCCATGGCGCGACTCGATGCTGTATTGCTGTGAGACAGACCGTATCTGTGTCTGACGCTGTTCAAGTTGTGTAGACGGTTCGGCTTCAGAGGTACATAGGATGATGTCTGTACAGCACAATGTGCAAGGAGGTCTCGTCTAGCAAAGAGGTCCCGCATCCGCCCTAGAGTCTGACATGTAGGGTCAGCAAGCCCAGTCAGTGTGAGAGTGACTGTGTTAGTGTTGGTGGTGGTGTTGTTGAATGTCTGCTGGTGACTGATTGACTGCGATCGCAACCGAGGCTCCAAATATAAATCTGATTGGGCATTTAACGACAGTCAACGTCGACCTCCTCACGTCCAGCATCTATTCGAGTACTGGCTTAAACACAGAGTTCTGATCTCATTGCCTCTACTGCGATAAACCACACTTAGTCGCTTTCCATGTATATGTATTGCCATTCCAGCCATCCAACTCTGCAGCCTGCGCTCATTGTACACTCTCCTCAGCGATGCCAGATGCAGATGACGAGAGGGCAGACACGTCTATTCAGGCACGTTCGTTGTCACAATTGACGGCGATCAAGCGACCGCGCCCAGTGATTTCATGTTTGGAATGTCGAAGAAAGAAGCTGAAATGTGATCGAACGTACCCATGTCGGCAGTGTCTCAAGATCGGTCGCCCGGGAAGATGCGAATATCAGGCTGGACAGGAACCCGAACTGAACACTGCCTACGCGGCAGCATGGACTACCGCAAACAAGCGACCGCGCCTAGATCGGGAACCATCCGAGGGACTCGCGGACAATGCAAGCGACGCAAGAAGAAACTCCTTTCTTGAGCAAGAGCGTCGCGAACCACGCAGACTTCTCTACTCCCCGGCGCCAGCTGCTGGGGGCGTGATTGAAGACCTCCAGGAAAGGATTGCTAGACTGGAACAAGCTCTCCTGGCTCAGGACCGACAAAGTCAGCAACGAGAAGATCGGCCACGGTCGGTCGCGTGTCAAAGCCCACCGAGCCGCTCATCGGCAGTGGACTTCAACGGCCCAGATGAAAGTGACCACGTCGTGCGACCGGGAACGAATCCGCCATTCCCAGATGCGTGCTCGTTCCTGCAGCATTTGCGAATGGATGACCACCACCCTGACAGTGTGGATCTAAAGAAGGAGCTCAGATGGGTTCAGGAAGCCATCGAAGCGGTCAGGCAAAATGGTCGTCAGCGGCCCGCGTTTTCGTCCATCCGAAATGCCTATGGGCGGTTGCGTCTCCCAGCCTATCCAGTCTGTCTGAAACTGGCCATGCTGTATTTCGACAACCTGGAGCACTGTTTCCGGATCCTACACTGGCCCGAATTTCGAGACCAGCTCGGAGTCTACTTCACGAATGAGAATCCAGAGCAAGTCTGCAAATTCGGATTCGTGCCACAGATGGTAGGCGTCCTCGCGATCGCCGCCACTCTCGGCACCCATTCAGAATGCGACATGGGCAGCGCGTGTCCGATCCTTGAACCGCCCTTGGCCTTGAGATTCATCGACGACTTCCTCCACAGTCTACAAGATCGACAAAGGTACTTGCTCTCCACGTTGCAAGTGAAAAGTGTCGGCCTGATGTTGAGATGGATCACCATGGCCCCGATCGACGACCTGTTCCACTTGAATGGAGACCTCCTCCGAGACGCGTTGGTGATGAAGATGGACCAGGACCCGTCGACTCTTCCCGGGACGAGTATCTTCCAAGGCGAGCTTCGGCGCCGGTTGTGGATGACCATCGTGGAATGCGACCTGATGCTTTCCATCCTGTGCAAGCTGCCATGCATGGTCCCGCCCTACACATGCCGACACCCGCAGAATGTGGATGACGACGAAATCTACGAGGGTATGCAGGCTTTGCCTCAGTCCCGGCCTTTGGAGGAATGGACCGACGGCCTCTGCCAGTACGTTCTGTCGCAATCGTTCCCGCGTCGTCTTGCCGCATGCAAGCAGATGGACAGCTCCAGCCCAGGCCACGTCAAGTTCCAAGACGTGCTTCTGCACACCCGCTACCTTGAACGAGTGCTGCAAGAGCTCCCTCCGCCACTGCGCTTCAGTTACATGGGCGACCAGGCGAGCAAGACCCCTCCGCGCCTGATGGCCCGCATGGAGCTGGACATCAGTATCAGACGGCCTCTGGTGCACCTGTATTCGTGCTGCGCGTCGGCCCCCAATGCAGACGACATCCAGCAGGAAATCAGAGCCGGGTTTCTGCAGTCTTGTCTGATGTTGACGACTTTTCAGGATCTGTTCGATCCGCAGTTCTCCGAAATCAATGTCCCCCGGCCCGAGGGCTACTGGGATTTCTTCCATAACGTCTACAGATACGAACTGGGCCAAGCTATCCTGGGCTTGTGTCTCGAGATCAAAAGGTTGAGCTGCGCAACCGAGGCGCACAGATCGACGCACACAGTCACAACCGAAAGGGCACGAAATACCTCCTTGAATCCAGCAACGTCGACATCGACACCGAGACCGGCTTCGACGCCCTTCAATGGGACCCCAAATGATAGTGCTACTGACGCGGGTGCCGGCGGTGATGGTCCATCTACTGGTGGTGCTGGTGGTGCTCCTGCTGTAAGAGCACCGTCATATACCAAAGAAAACATGATCGACGCCGTCAAAGACATCCTCGGCCCCATGAAACGTCGGCAGCTCCACCACGGCGCCAGTCTCAAAGACCTCGTCTACTTCACCGTGGTCTTGACCTCTGTTTTACCGCCACAGCCAGGCGTGACGAAAGAGGCCATGATCCATCAAGCCCTCCAAGGCTTGGTCCGTGACTGCAGAGCTCACTTGGAGCGAGAACACGGGTCCATCGTGAACAGTGAGGCCTTCCAACAAAGACATCGCCCGAGCCCCCATCCTTATCCTGCGTCCTGGTCTGTCACCCGTCCGCCACTACCTGTAGGTCCCAAATTCGATCCCACCTGGGCTGAGTTTCCCGATCTCGATTTCCTCGACGCCACTGGCCCGGATGAGGTGATGCGGGTGGCAGTGGATTGAGATGACTGAGCCAGAGTTGTCTTGACCTTGGGCTTAGTCTATCAGCATGAGCTGAGCGTGTCCTGGGTCTATCATTTTTACGGTGTTGCAGCTGATGGTGTCCCAGTGCGTCACCATTGCCAATTGTTGTTCTTTGGTTGTGAACATACTGTCCCTCTCTTCGACCGTGTACCTCACCCTACGGGCTGTAGTGCGGTTGGCCCGGCTAGGTCTAGTCACCCCAACTTACATGTACAAATTGGCCGCCGCGGAAACTCAGATGGAATTCGGTGGTAGAGATTGAACTTCATCGTGAAGGTTGTCGGCTCTTGACCGATCTTTACCAGGTTGTGGCCCAAAATGGTCGAATTGTGGCTTTTGGAGGTGGAGATATTGCCTCTCCAGCCCTACGAGCAACTGGCGAAGGTAACTTCGCGGAATTCCTTGGAGCAGTTGTGTTCTCTGAAGATGTACTTGGTTGTGCAGGCCAGATCCTATCCTCCATTGAAGTTGACTCGCGGTCATGCACTGAAGACAGGGTGAGATAGAGACGAAGGATTTCTGACAATGAACAATGTGAAAATATCAGCTAAATTAGTGCGAAACAAGAACAATGTCTCACCCCAGATCAGAAGTACGAATTTGTCCAGGTCTATCGGGTACTGTAAGTGTGAAGGTGGACAGGGCTGGTCATGAGTTGCAACAAAGAAACAGGGAGGAAATTTTTTCATGTTCAATTGGATTTTGTTTCATCTCAGCTTATCTCATCGGTCTGTACCATTTGGTGAGAAGCAGGAAGAAGCTCACTTTTGCCCTTTTCTAGGGTCCCTGGAAAACACCATGCTATGCTCTTTCGTGCGAGTTCGTCACAAGGACTTTTCCGTACCCACCCACCTGATGCAGTATCGTTGCATCTGACTCCGAAGACTCCGGGCTATGCTGAAAGAAAGGCAAGAAAAAAGAAAATGTACTCTGGTCATTTGATCGTTTGATCGTTGGTGACTGCACATTCAACTGGGGCACAAGACCACAATGTCGATATGTACGTCGTTCGTGGTGATTCGTCGTTGTGGTTCGTAGCTCTTGTGTTGGAAGGACGTATTTGCTGAATGGGGTATCTTTGATTTGCTGGAAAAAGGAAACATTGATTCATTTCGACGGGCATGTAAAGGAGGTCCAGTCACTGAAGAGTCTGTGGTGGCGGATAGGCAAAGCCCGGCTGGTCCTCTTCGAACTGACCGAAAAAATCGTCGTCGACTTGATAGTCCATGATGCCGTGTGGAGTGCAGTTACTGGAACCAAAGTCACTGCCATGGAAGTCTGTAACCGCTTCCGTTGCTGCCTCCTTGTCGCGAGATTTGACTGGCTCAGGAGCTGGTACGCCAGGGAGAGTTGGGTATTCGCCAGATGGGTAATGGTAGGGGTTGCCCTGATGCCAGAGTTGACTGCCATACAGGGCCATGTCTCCAGACAGAAGGTTATCGTTCTCGTCATCGTCCATCTCATTGTCAGAGTCATCTTGTGGTTCTCCTGCTTGCTTGATGGTGCCCTCCTTGTTGACTATGTCGTTCACTGACACTCCAGTAAGACTTGCCATGACTGATAATTTCTTGGTACCCTTATCTGAGCGAGTCTTGCGTTTCTTAAACGCTTGAGCGGCGAAAGGGAGTCCAACGGCTTCATACTCATCAATGTCTTGCTCGACCTTGCGCTTCTTCTCACGAAGGGCCCGCTTAGATTCAAGTCCCAGATGTGCAGTACGAACATGCTCCTCCAGGCTGGCTTTGCTTGTAAAGCTGCGGCCGCAACCGTAGACGACAACATCCTCCTGGTTGGCAAACTCCTCTGGGAGGGCAATCTCGGTCTGGCCACATACAAAGTCGCGATGGTTTTCATGGACTGTCTTGACGTGCACATTCAAATTACCCTTCTTGGTGAATTTCTTGTTGCAGCCAGAATAAGTGCAGGGAAAGACAGATGCAGATTCCGAAGCCTTGTTGGAGAGAATGCCATGTTGGATCTCCAAATGTCGAGTCAACTCTTTGTTGGAGCCGAAGGAGGTGGGACAGAATGAACACGTCGGTGGGTGTTTCTCGGCGACGTGAGCTTGGAACTCGCCATAGGTTGCGAAAAAGGTCTTTTCCAACTCTTGTGGACCGTCGTCTTGCGCATTTGCAAGAATGGAGGCATTCTTCGCAATGCAGTCAGAGCAAGAGAACCTCGTGGGATCATGCTTGGCTCGCTGGTGGGTACGCAGGTTTTCGGCAGTGTCGTAGGCTTTGGTACATGGAAGGCCTGTCGTGTTGTCCAACTCGGTGCATTGGAAAGGTTTGATGTTTTGGTGAGCCGACAAGATGTGACGGTCCAGAGTTTCTTGTTTGCGGAAAGTCTGATTGCAGCCAGGATAGCCACGGCATGTGAACTTCTCTTTGACCTCATGTGCTTGGACATGGCGTCGCAGTCTTGTACCCGTTGCAAAACTCGCATCACAACCAGGCCATGTGCATTTGTAGTCCCTAACATCGGTGTGTGCGCTTTTAACGTGATGTTTCAGGTGGCTGGCACGGAGGAACGCTTTGGTACACGGCGGATGCGGACAGGTGAAAGGACGGGTATTGGTATGAGATCGAATGTGCTCGGAGAGTCTTGCTTGACGGTTGAAGGCCTTGTCGCAGCCATCATAGGGGCACTTCAACGTCTTCTGGCGACATGGTGGGAGTACAGAGGAAGGGGGAGTCGAGGCGGGAGTATTGTCGATCTGAGTTGGCAGTTCGTCCTCAGAGTTGATGATCTCGTACTCATCCAGATCAAAGTCGTCATCTGTGTCGCTCTGTGACAAGCGCGCCATGACTGTTGAGACGCTGCGACGTCGTCGCCCTGTCGTTTGAAATTGATTGTCCGCGACAAGAAAATTAGGGAAGTAAGGTAACGCTGATGAGAGGCTCAATAATCCAACGCCGATGGATGATGACAGGCCAATGGCGGAGTTGTGGGGGAGGATTTTTTTGAAAGGCTGCTGGTTGGTTTCCGCGTTGGAAATTTCCCGGTTAGGCCTCGCGCCGCAAGCTTTTAAGCACGTGATTTGTCGCCAAGCAATTATCCAGAGTCACGTGGCTGGCGCAGATCCCTGTCGCCTTTTTTGGTTCTTGCGTTCACTGCGAGGATATCGGAAACGAGTCGCATAACGTCCTGCTCTCTTTCTCCTGTCGACTCGTGCGGGCTAGATCTGTGATTGTCAGTGCAGTGCCGCTGGAAAATGTCTGACTACGGTGACGAGGGCGGGTAAGTGACTAGCGATCTATGCCTCTCAAACAGCCGGTTGTTTGCAGATGACTGACATTTCTCGTTTGTTTTTCAGCTATGGCCAGGACGAGGCCGATGAGACCTTCTACGAGCCCGAGGAGAACGTCGACGAGTTCGCTCCGGATGCTGAAATTGACGAAGCAGCCATTGAAGACCGAGCGAACGCTGATGAAGGCGAGGAGCGAACGGTGGTGACCGGCGACCCCAACCAGAATGCCCAGAAGCCATCCAGTGATGCCGACAAGAAGATCCCCGACGACAAGAGAACCACTACACCTTACATGACGAAATACGAACGTGCACGTGTCCTAGGGACTAGGGCTTTGCAGATTAGGTAGCGGGAAGCACGCACATATGCAACGAGCCGTGGCTGATTCAACATAGTATGAATGCGCCTGTCCTTGTGGACCTCGAAGGCGAGACCGACCCGTTGCAAATTGCCATCAAAGAGTTGAACCAAAAGAAGATACCCCTTGTTGTCCGCCGATATCTGCCCGATGGATGGTGAGCATGTTCAACCTACAGCGGTATGTTTTGTGCTGACCCTTCTAGGTACGAAGACTGGACCTGTGAAGAATTGCTGTGAGAAGCCGGCCGTACTTATCAATATTGTACACCTGTGTGTATCTTGCGCCGGCTTCGATATCGGCTACACACGTTCCTCGAGTCACGATCGCATCGGTGTGAATACGTCGGATGGTCCGTTATTGCCTTGGGCCGTTGGCGCTCGAAGCTCTCCATGAGCCGCGCCACAGCCTGTCGAATGATAACAAGACTCGAGTTGAAGCACGGCGCGAATATGGCCTCCGATACTCTTGATGCCGGCCCATTAAAGCCATGAAGCTTAAACAAAAGCGGCTTCGCTGGATCGCACAGGCTTGCTGGGCAATGAATCCCGGCACCCAATCTTGCTTTGCACACAGCCGGTGCTCCCTATCGACCTAGATGCTCGATGCCAGAGCAGGACAAGTCGGTTCTTCTCATCCCTCAAGGGAAAGCTTGGAAGATATTGGACAACGATGAACTCGGCAATATTGTAAAGGAGGAATCGCACCGGTCCCAAGCTCGATCTTATCTGGAGCAACAGAACCACCACCAAACCCGAACCATTTCGCGGGCCACTGATGATCATGTACAACAATACGAAACTAAAAGAATTCCATCAAGGATTTTGAACATATTCTTCTTTGATCTGTGTCTTTTCTTCTCTTTGCTTCTCCCACCACCTGCCTTTCGAAGATAGCTGTGCAATGGCCTGCTTACTGATCCCAGACCCGGGCGGAGCTGTCGCCTCGCAACAGCTACACGAGAGAGTCAAATCCCGCTCAATTCTGCCACTTGTCTTGGCCACATCGTCGACGACCTCGACCAACTCCTCCAATTTTAGGACTAGAGAAACTTAAAGAACAGAAGGGTAACTACCTATCTTGCTGGGGTTCTAATCAGATGAAACTAGATAAGATAGGGGGCTCGATGGAGAGAAACGTTCAATTCAATGTTGAATGGACGAGCATGTTTGCTTGAGCCAACAACTCAAAATGATGAGTGAACATGACGTGGACAAAGGCCTGGGCCTGGTCTGATTTCGTTCTTCATTTCCTGCACCTTGACTACAGATACATTGGGTATGTTTTCTGACAACATAAGCCCCAGCTCCAGCGCCAGGTCCAAGTCCCTGCACATACGCTTTCTTCGGCAATCCAACATGAGATTGTGCTTTCGAAAATGTGTCTGTCCTCCCTGGATCTTCTCTATCATCACATACACAGCTCAAAATAAGCTTCTAGGCTGGATTCGTCACCATTCCATCAACGCGATCATTGGACCAATCCCTCTTTGTTCAAGCAGCCCCATCCTGATTCCATGGTGATAACCACTTGTCTGTCTTGTGATTGTTCTGCCCTCAAGGTCAGCTCCGACTAGGAATCTCCCATAAATCCAGATAGTCCAACATGCGTAGGTGGTCTCATCTGTAAAAAAAAAATTGAGTGTTTCAAACGGAGATGCTCTAGATGGCGATATCGTCGGTAGTCCTGGCGTCGGCGCATATACCGGCATCGTGACGGAAGGAGGTTCAATCCTGATGAAAAGTCATTCGACCTTGAACCTTCCAGGAAAAGTTGCTATCAACAGCATAGGGTAAGGCTTTCACAGCGCAACACGCTACTGTTCGAATGTCTGGGATGTAGGTTTGGTACAGTGTTGCACGAGGTGTGATATGTCGCTCAGACAAATCGGACTCTTGGTGATCTGTTCACAACCCAAGCTTGCAAGTCCTTGTCCCAATCCACCCCTTCACTTTCTGGTGCACGATAAAAGTGTGGCTTGCGCTCTTCGACGTTGATGTCCACATGTACCTTGCGCTCTTTGTGGCAGTGCTTCTGAAACTGTGGGCGAGACGGGATATCATGAACACGAGCTTCTGCCGGACGGACTTTCTCCAGTCGAAACTTTTCGAGGCGCACCTTCTTCAGCTCGACATGAGGCTTTGCTGTGACATGGCGTGGTTCACGGACTTCGAAGACGGGAGATGGCTTAGGCTTAGGCTGAGGCTCAGGCAGACAGCGTTCTCCCATTTCGACCGAGATTGAGATGCGATGCTGCTTCTGCTCGTTGTGTAGACCGGTGATCTCAATGCGAATGCAGTCCTTGCGCTGGGGATCTTGCTCGATGACTCGATGATGGTGGTGCTTGTGGCTCTGCTCTTCTGATCTGACTACCACGTGACGCCGCTCGGAATATTCCTGATACATCTTGATGGCCCCGCGTGACTCGTCTGTCGACGATGCGTGCATTTGCTTCTTGCGCACTAGATACAGCTTTCCTCCGGCTTGACGCTCAACATGCATGCTAGTACCGTAGCGTGGAGTCGATGCACCAACTTGGACCTTGGCAAAGATCATGTTGCCGATGAAACAGTAGAGGACGATTGAGAATGGGGTATAAGAAAGTCAAATAGACCGAGAGCTGGGAAGAGTGTTTGGGAAGAGACTGGACGAATCACTGTAGTTTGCGGATAATGTGACGAGTGAATACCAAACGGAATTTCCAGATGATGTGACAAGTGAATACCAAACGGGGTTTCCAAGTGAAGTGACAAGAGGACGGTCTCGCAAAGTGAAGATAATAAGTAATAGTGAGTGTTCCAACAGTGAAGAAGATACTTAGACCTTTGGCCATCTAGTACATCCATAATGGCGGCACAAAGAGCTTTCATTCTAGCCATGACCCAGGGTCAGCCGTATAAGGAGCATGCAGACCATTGCAGCCATGCCTTTGTGGAGCTTGATTGACTGTTTGAGCCTTTCAGATGTAGTCATTCTTCCAAGGTCGATGACATCGTGGATAGGCATTGTGATGCGCAATTGCCAGCCCAGAAGACTTCTGACGGTCCGCAGGGCATAAAGGTAGAGTGGCTCAGCAGGTTACGCCTGGTCAGGTGGACAAACATATTGGATGGAGGGTGTCGATTGGGTTCGTAGGGATTGAGGAGAGCTCCAAGGCTATGCCTGCTAAGGCCCATTATGTCTGTGTACAATCGATGATTCCCTGAAGAGAAGAACCCGACACTGTTTCTGTGGCCATGTGTAGTGTGTAAGGTAGACGATATCGAAGTTGAACGAGTCAGGCTGCAATTTGTATATAAAGACTGCCAAGACCATATGACGCTAACCTTGATTAGGATAACGCGCGTCTTACATAATCACGGCTTCGTCGTCTGTGGTCCAAGCCACCACAGACGTTATCCAGTGCCGTGGTGGCATTTCTATTCCGTAGCACTGTTCACACGGAAGCGATATCTTATGCGCAGCGGCCAAAAGAGTAGTATCACCTCTCTCTGGTCGATACAGCCCAGGGATGGGCTCAGCATCCTCGGCGCAACTGATAGAAGGCCCTCGTCGGTCGTGTGCATTGGAAGTCTAGATGGAGCCACTTGAGATCTAGACGCAGACCTCCCAAGATATGGTCCAGCACATCGAGGCTTAGTCAACTTCCGCGCGCGTGTACATCATATGGCTCGCCCCATTGGGACGTCTGGATCGTGGAACGGAAGCTGTCCTGTAGAAGGTAAATGTCGACCGTTTTGATGCGTCCGACTTCCTGCCGTTGGGAGAATGAATGCAAGGCAGTTAAGTTCTCCGTGTTTGGCTGATTTGCCATATATGCTTTCCGTCACAATTTGGACTTCCGCTGTTTGTCAAGTCATTTGGGGTTCGCTGCACGGCAGAATACTAGGTACCGACCTGAGCCGCCCCCTGAGATTCGGCAGTATGTGCCAGAATCCAACTTGCCACATCCTTGGCGAACTGCTCTCCCACACCATCTGGCTCGGCATGGAGTTTGTGATATGCATCAGGATATGGATGGAACACCTTATCCCCCTCAGGCGCCTCGAGGACTTCGAAAAGCCGTTGGGCGGCAGCAGGTGAGACGACCCTATCGCTTGTGCCGTGGGCCACCCACACAGAACATGGCAGTTTGTTCGTGAGGCCGTGAACTTTACGGCCATGCGAGAGGGCCGACATGTCCCCGCTTCGCTGGAGTAGACCTTTAAGCCCTTCGAGCGTGCCCGTGTCATGGCATAACGGATCATCGATCCAGTCTTGTCGAACCTTGGCCGAGTGAGACATATACGTCGCACTGAGCTTCTGCTTCATCTGGTTGTGTGGGAGGATCATGGCGGCCAGCTTGCCTGCAGACACAACCAGGGATGAGGGCTGTTCTGACGGGTCGAGTTCGATGTAAGGCGCTTCGAGGAGTAAGCCGCGGATTGGTGGTCGATTTGAGAACGCTGGAGAAGTGGACAGCATGTAGCATAGCGCCTCGCCGCCACCCATGCTATGGCCCATCAGGAATAAAGGCTTTCCCTGGGTCTCCGGAAGTGATGCCACGTGGTGGACGAAGTCGTGGATGTCGGATAGGACCAGTGTAGTAGGACCTGTCAGGCCGCATTCGCTTGGTTTTCGGACCGAACGACCCCAGCCTCGCTGGTCAAAGCCGTACACGGCAATGTTGAACGAGGAGGAACTGAGTGTAGGAAAGAAGTCGTAGTAGGCTGTTGTCCTAGTGTGTTAGCTATCTCGGGAACCATTGTGAACACATGATGGTTAGCCGTACCATTAATATGGTCAGAGAATCCGTGAAGGAAGATGAGCACGGCTGATATATGCCCAGACTCAGGCTAATGTCCCACGATGTCAGTGTGAAGTGCCAACACCAAGGGACAGTGGCATCAACTCAGTAGCCTCGTGCATCAGAACGAATCTCACCTTCCACGCCTTTTTGTACAGCTTTGTGCCATCACTCGTGGTGAATTCGCCTTCCATGGCCAGAATTTGTCTCCGGATTCTCCCAATGCTCCCGAGAAGATGTAACTACACAGAGCGTGGTGACGCTTCAAGACCTGTGCTTGAAGTACTGCTCCAACTTGAATGAATGAATGTTGCTGTTCAATTTGAAGTTGCCGAGGCTGCGTCATGATGGGAGATATCTTGGAATGACAGGTCATTTGATGTCAGCAGGAAAACCAACATTATCCAGACGTCAGTTCATTCGAAGCAGCTTGATGCTCTTCTTGAGGAGGTGTATAAGATTGTGAATATGGTATTGGCATAATGGTAGGTTGCCGACGGCAAGGTGGTGGTCATCTCGGAAAGTTGCTCTCGGGCCAGGGTTGTGTGTGTCGGCATTTCAGGTTGTGGTGTTGGCCATCACACGAGTCGCCCCCAACGAGATCAATGCTGTTGAAGGCAATATAGGTGGCCGAAAGCTGGCCTTTTGGCAGTCTATTGACATGTTGAGCGGAATATAACGGGATTACGTCTTACTACAAGAATCGCGAGGCTATTTGGGGGTGCTGAAGCCCGACAAGAGGTATCTGGAACCAAGTTGAAGATGCAAGTCGCACGCCAAAAGCACTGCGACGAGCAAAAACTCTTGCAGCCGGTACGTTTGATATCATAAGGTTAAAAGCGGTATTGAATGGGTCAGTCACTACTGGTGATATACTCCCAACACTTTCAGTGGCTTGAAAGGCCAAGCGGCAAGTGAGTATATTAACACACGCACCCAAGACACCCTCTTCACTGCATCACATGCACGCACACACACAAAAGGAACAGAGTCATATATCCCCAAGCACCAAAAAAGCAAGCGCAACCCTTTCTGACCAGGAATTGAACCCCCGCAAACCTGCTGTCTATGTTATACTACGGGCTTTCCGAACAGGTTTTCAGTACTTCGGTTCTGACGATCTATGGTGAGTCGCAGCAACTTTCCCTCACTTATACCCATCCCTCCAGTGGCGTGGAGTGTGCAAGGTCAGACAAGCACCGCCACTGTCGAGGCCGGCCTAAGGTTCCCGAAGGAGATAAGGGCCGACCTCAGTTGGGATGGGTTGAACAGAGGGCCAGAAGGCGACTCAAGATCGTGACTATTATCGCCGACTCGGTGTCTAAACCCCGACACTGTATTGTAGCCGCTGGGCCACAGTGCCGGAATCTCGACGGTGAGTCTTTGAAGAGCTAGTACTTGAAGTTGGAGGAAATTCCGCGACTTAAATATATATCTGTTGATTTATTCGGCGCGGAAACGCGTGACATGTGATCATCCATGTGACTGCGCAACAAAGAAAGGGTGCGGTGAAGTGGGGGAGTGCGCCCAGTGCAAGATATGGGGTCTACTTCACGTGGCATCCGACGGCACTACTGACATTGCAAGAGCAGGAAAAGGCGGAGCTACTGGAGAACATTGCGTTATCACTCGAGGCCTCGCTGACGAGGACGCTATAAGTTGAAGAGACCTTTGCTGTGCCGACAAATCACGCCAAATGTATGCCAGGTATCTGGAGACGGGAGGAGATGGAGATGTTGTTATCCTGGGAGGTTCAAGCATGGGCATCATGGAAAGTTACAGTCTGAAGAGCAATGGGCGACGATGCTCTCAATCGTAATACAATCCTATATCTGTTCTGCTCATTGCTCATCATCGTATCTCGTATTCCTTGTCAGCAGCATCACTCGCTGTCGACTCGCCAGACAAAGACCTTCTTATCAAAGCCTCCACTGACCAGAATCTCCTTCTGCCCACCAGCTTCCCAACCGGCATACAATGTTCTGACCTTGCTTCCGACCTCATGGGCCTTGAGTATAGCAACCACCTTGCCGCTCTCAGTATCCACACCTCTGATCACTCCATCATCAGCGTTGATGAATACCCCATGTCCGCCAGGACGCCAGACAACCTGGGGTGTGGAATAAGGCGTCTGTGGAGCCATGGTGGACACATGAAGCTTGATGGCCGAGTCTTCACGGTCCTGCAGGGCGAGGGCAGCACGAGCCTGCGATGCGGGCGTCACTGCCTGCGAGTCGGCCACTGCTGCGGTATTGGTATTGGGATCGTACGTGGCCGTTGGGAAGAGAAGCCGGACAACGATCAGCTTCATATGCGGGAGGTGGGATGTTGCCACGGCCAGAAGCTGCGGATCTGTCGGGCACACGGCGAGACAGGAGGGCGTGAATGCAACCCAGGCGTTGGAGTGAGGCGCCAGATTCTGCTTACCGGTTTCCTGTACTGAATATGTGACTTCGCTGCTGCGTGAGGAAGAGGACTCGGCCGCTGTCGGTGTGATGCGGTAGTAGTACAGGAAAGTAGAGTCACGCCTTGAAACGACGAGATAGAGGTCCATTGTGTCCGGATGCTGTACGAGGACCATAGATTCCGGATTCGTGGGCACAGTGATGGTGTGGATTGGGTCGCGCAGGAGTCCAGGAATGTAGGGCTCGTCGTCCCTCAAGTGGCTTTGGCCGTGCGGTTCGAAGTTTGCCGCCAACTCAGACTCCGGCGCGTAGATGTGGACCTTTTGGTCCCAGCCGGCCGTGGCCACAATCCATCTTCCATGTCTGGTGAGTCCTGACACCACATGAACGGCATATTTCAGATGGTCGCGACATTTGTCTAATAACCGGCCCTGTGAACCGTGCAGCGCAAGCTGTCCGGACATTGAAGTGGATAAGATGTAGCCTCCAGGAAGCGAACTGATGGCCAGCACTGGACTACCGTGAGCATTTGGGATAGACCCCAACAGTGAGAAAGGGACAGCGGGTGAAACACGCGCCCACGATCGGTCTGCTGTGGTGATGAGAATGACTTCGTCCTCCTTGTCACCTTGCCCACAACCGCTCACGCAGAGGACATTAGATTGGATGGGCACTTGGGGCTCGACAGCTTTGGATGGCGCAGGCAGCGACCAGCCTCTGTTTTTATCATCGCCTTTCTTCTCAAAAGCGAGACTCGAGTCGAATTGCTTCTTTTCTTCGAGGATCTTTTCTATCGTCCAGTCGCCTTGGTTGGTGATGCCGGCATTTTGGGGCAATCCGGCCTCTGCTATGAACGCTTCGAACGTCTGCTAGGTGTTAGATTTCAAGTCAGACCTTTCCTAGATTCACGCACTTCATTGTAATGGTTCGCTTTCAGGAACCTGGCTACGATGACCGCCGCCGAGTCTGTGGAAGGCATTTTTCTGATGGCATGGGATATGAGATCAATGGAAGGACACATGCAGTGGTTGAATCATGTGGGATAATAGGACGTCACGTGACCGATATCAGCCTTGCAATGACGAAGATGAGATGTTTTACGAGGCGAGTTGGAATCTGGGAAGTGCATTCCAAGTGTTTACTCCTCCATGGTTACACTATGTGCCAAAGTATCGATCCGAGCGTGCTTTATGGCTCTGTCACTGCTTTGGTCCATCTTGTGGTGCCCCCATGCCATGTCGAGTCTTGTACTCCCGAGGACTCTCGTAGTCTTTCTTGCTTGCAGCCCACATGCCTTTTCGTTTTGTCTTTGCCCACCATTCAGCCCTCCGATACTTCTTTTCCAAACCCTTGCCAAACTCGGCCCCTGATTTGGCCTCATACACCGTTGCCAATCCAGCCCTCAGCATCTGGAGGCCAACATCACGCCGAAGAAGTCCTTTCCACACGTATGCCGTGCCAACAACTCGGCTATATTGGTCTATCTTGTAAACGTAGGCACGGACACGTCTGCCCAGCACGTAAGCTGTCAGCCAATCCAGGGCCTCCTGCGCGTACGGCTGCGACGGTCGGCCAAAATGTGCAAGTTCAGGCGCATCGATTCCGGCAAGACGAACATGAATCTGGACACCAGTCAATTCAATTCGTCACGCCAATTGTTCGATTGTCTCATTTACTGTTTGGTCCTTCAGCTTTTTCTTGTCCGTGGGCACCTGCCTCCCAGGAAACCAACCCCAGCCGGCAAATCGACCACCTGGTGTGTGATAGACCCGAAAATTATCTCCATCTCCCACGCTTGTAACCTTTCCCAGGATGCTCCTTCGCCGGAGAAAGCCAGGGTTGATGTTGATTGCTTGGGGAATCCTTCGAAGATAGGCCTTGTAAAAAGTGAAGCATCCGAGCGAGGCAGCCGTCAATATTACCGCAGCACTTATGGTCTGGGGATCAGTGAAGGTCCAGAGGCTTGAGAAGGAGTCATTGGAGGCTTCGCGCTGGACTGGTTTGCTGGTGTCTGAGGGTGTTGTGGTTGGTAAGTCCAGGAGACGACTGTCCCTGGAGCCGTCAGTATCCTTGGCTACAGAGTCATCCTTTGTCGAGGAGGACCACGGTCTGGGCCATGGCATGGCGAGCTCGCACAGATAACCTTGTCGCGGGAGGCCAGCAACATGTCGTCGCTGCCACAGAAGGTCAACAACAATCTGCGGGGAAACAACTGCGGTCGGGAGTCGGGCGACATTTATAACCACAAGCGCATATTGTAGGGTAAATCATATATGTCCAGAGTGCATTATCAGAGCCTTGTCGACGACATGCCAAAAACAACGTTCGTGATTCCTGGCAATCAAGGAGCCTCCGTTCGCCTCGGGCGGAAGAACCCTGCAGTCCTGCATACACCTTCTATCTCGGACAGAATGACATATCGGTCAATATGCATGATCGACTAGGATCTCGTTGTTTTTCTGCATGGGCCGGACCACGCTTAAGGTGAGTTATGGTCTGGAACGAGCGACAAGAGCCGTATTTACTGGTTCAACAATATGTCGGGCACTACGATGACAAGTCAGAGCTGCTTGATCAATACACCTGAAGCTTCGGCTCATTTGCCTCATACTGAAGTTGCCCGTCTGCGCCATACGTTTCCCCAATCCGCGAATTGCGCTGAGGTATTGCCAGCCTTACAAATGTTGCACGTATCTTCTAAGCTATCAACCCGTTTCAATTAAGATGCTGGGAACCATTGGCGATGGGCTTCGTGTACCGGAATTGGCAGTATCTGCGAATCTAGAAGTCCTGTTCTCCAGAAAGATGCGTTCTAGGTTGGATGTGTGCCTGGGTTTGAACCTCAGTTCAGCCTCAGTTCGAGGTTAATGTCAACATCAATGGTGCCATACAGAGCACAAAGCTGCTGGTGGCCTCCTTGTGCACTCATCGAACTTTTGCAATGCATCTGTCACTCTTTGCGGCGCGAAAACTGCCAGAAGGTTGTCATCGTTGACCTTTCGACTGAGGCATGGACGGAACGAACCGTCCTTTCTGTTTCCGTACCCCTGGTATCCACGAAAAAACACTTCGGGCTCGAACGTGGGCGCGGGATCAGGCGCATCTGCAATACTATTTTCATCTCGAACTGTGGCCGCAACACGATGATCCCCAGGAGCCTTCCCTTGATCGCGCAGCCGTTCGACACTAGGGTCCGGCAGAATGGCTGTATTGTTCTATTGTCCTGCACATTCAATTGCGATTGTCACCCACTCCTAACACATGCCCTATTGTACTATTTTCCGGCCAATGATATCCATGCCGTCGCCTATTCATGCTACGGTCTCATTGAAAGACTCCCGCACCAACACTTCGGACCCCCATTGAGTGTGATTCAATGCATCTGCATGATCACATCGCAGATTTCTGCATCGAGAAGTCCATTGAGATACTCAAAACCGAAACTGGGTAGGCCAACAACCATGGGCTCCTTCAGATATTTCCTTCTCCTCGCACTCTTACTCCTCTCTTCCTCGGTATACTGTTCTCCTTTCTACATCACGTACATACCAACAGCAATTCGCTTCTCTATCTTCCTTGCAGGTCAAGATGTCTATCTACAACCCCGAAAGCTCCTTTCTCTTGGATGCTATGGCGTCGGAATGGTGTTCATCCATCGATGTCCTTCCATTGAACGAGACCGATGTCTCCAGTTACCTCGATGCCAATCCAGATGTCATTGTCAGATATCTTCAGGAGAGGGTTCCGCTGGCGGAATCTCTCCTGAAGACGTTTTTCGCCGACCTCTTCAAGGCTCCCGAATCCAAGACTGCCGAGTCCAAGGCTACTGAGTCCAAAGTTGCCGAATTCAATGCTGCTGGAAGACCAGATGCCCCTCCGGCTGAAGAGTCACTTTCCCAGAATCTTTTTGAGGACGATTGGGATGATCTCTTCCCCGGCATACAACTCGACAACGAGCTTTTTGTCGACGATGTGCAAGAAGCCAGACGCGACGTCAATGAATACCAAGCCAAGACAGTTGTGCCATCTGAAATCGAAATTCATCACGATGCAGAGGAGCACGAGGCTGAGTTTTATGAGGAGCAGCAAGATCCAATTGTTGTCTCTGACGACGAGTCTGACGAGGAGTCCGAAGCGGAAGCCGACCAAGACGATGACAATGAGTCCTTTGAAGGATGCAATGAGAGCGCCGACGAGTATTACGACCAAGAATCTCTGTGCGAGTCTGAGGAGGCAGCCAATCAGACATTCGACCAGAACTCGGACGACGAGTATGTGGAAGACTTCGGTCCTGATTACGCCCGTCAATCGATCGAAGAGTCCGACGAAGCGAACGACGAATCAGACGAAGAAGCCAACAAGGACTCCGACAATGATTCTGACTGCGAGTACAACGAGACAAACGACAAGGGCTCCGAAAACGACTCCGACGATGAAGAGAACGAGGAGACCCCTCAAGCTCAAGCAGGCTATGAGAATGGCGCTCGTCGAGCAAGCTACAACTCTCGTGTCTCTCCGCCTCTTTTGGATCCGTCCGTTCGGATGACGCCAGATTCACCGGTTGTTTCACCGCCGCGATCGCCCCCGGCACCGGCACGCACTCCACCCCCATCACCTCCAGCACGAGCACGAGCACGCCCGAAAGCCTCCAAACGTCGTCAGAGCCGTCCTGAACGTCAAACTCGAGCTCGATCAACAGAAAACGAGCCGCCCATGCCTTTCCCTGCACCAGACGACCTCGTCGACAAGTCACGAAAACAGCCAGAGGGCAAGAAATGGCGCCTGTTCGAGGAAGAAGCGTGCATTGCGCACATGATCAACATCCGCGACGAGGGGAGGCTGAAAGGCGAGGCGCGATTCGCCGAAGCACAACGCCGGATGGAAGACATGGACGGAATCGTGAAGAACGGCAGATTCGCGGTCAAGAACTTCTGGAACCGCGTCGGTCGGGCACGCTCTGGATTTGATGAGCGCAAGAACAAGAAAGCGCCCCTTGCAACGTCCAAGCAGGGTAGAAATGCCGAGGACGACTCGACGACCGCCCCTTCGACCAGCCGCAAGCGCAAAGCCTCGTCCACGACCAACAGAAAGACACAACGCAAGCGCAGGGCCAGATCCGACTCCGACTCCGAGGATGACGACGATGTAGACGTCTACAAGTGGGACTCCTCGGATCAGTCTGAGGAGGCGCGCCCGGTCAAGTCCAAGGCAAAGGCCCAGGCACACTCACAGGGACGAAACCGCAAGCGAACTCGAGACGATGACAGCGAGGATGATTGGCAGCCGGATGAAGCCACTATCAATGCATTGCAGAAGGGGCTGAGAGCGCCGAAGAAGTCTCGCAGTGCCTATTAGGCTCGAAATCGCCGATGAGGAGCTATCAACACCACACTGATGACACACTTAAAAACATACGACACACCACATACGACACACCACATACGACACACCACATACGACACACCACATACGACATGATCATTGATCACAATCACAATCACATACTATCGCACCACAGGAAAAGAGTTAGGACACATTTTACACATTCATTTGGAGGACAGGAGGATATGGAGTTGGGCTTGCTTGCTTAAGGCGTTATGGGCGTTACTGGGCATAGGGGAAGGGTCATGGCAGACGGCTGGCCCGATCTGCACCTACCCCCAAGAGCCTGATGGAACTGGAATTGCGCACATATGAGTAGCATCTGGCGCGTGCCATGCTTGGTGGTCTACTAGTACTCTCCTTGACATATGATACCCTTGATACGCGCGGAAATGTTTCCACAATCAAAAGCATTGAAAAGGAAACCTCGGGTCGTTCTGTGCAATCTGCTCCAGTCATCACTGACCAGTGTACATTGGCTGAAATGACGATCCGTCAAAGAAGGACCTCGCAGTGGCCTTCGGAAAGACGAAGAAATGTACACTGAAGAACTCGACGACGCATCTAGCCGACAGCTATATCTCCAGCCCTGTCGTTCTCATAGCGTAAAAACCAGCCTGGTGCGGAAGAAGATCACTTGATTCACGGCGAACGTCGTGACTCGCAGAGCATATGTAATTCAGTAGTGTAGTGTTCACACCATTCTCTGTACTATAGTATCGAGCGCAGTTGAAGGAGAAGAACGAGGCGACGGAGGAGAGTGGTAATTAAAGCAGCGTCGCCAACCTTCCCAATGCAGAATTGTGAGAAATGTCATTCCATCAACTTGCAACTGCAACTCATCATTGAAGCTGGTCACTTCTGCATGTTCCCGATTGACGACATTCACCAACCTGATCTTACAGATCTTATCTCGCTTGCCCGGTCTTTGTCTGCTACTACGACCTCTCATAGTACATTGTTTATCACGGCCCAGTCCATATCCTAATCTGATCGCCTCTGAATTCCGACGTCACCCTCTGTCACTCCCAAGTGATCCATCTCCCATCACTTCACTCCGATCTTAACCTGACCTCTTCCGCGCTGCCATAAGTATCTGCGCGATCACAACCACGACAATGTACCAATAAGTTTACGCGATATTCCTTCCATCGTTGCTCCAGAAAAAGCAACCTTCTCTACAGTTCCTTGACGCGGATACTGTATCAGAACCACAGTCGCAACAGAAGCAATGGCTCTCGCGATGGAGCCGACAATGTCGTCGGCGCAAGACACCGATCTGATGGATATTGATATTGATATGGATCTGGACGACCATAACATTCCCATCGATGAAGAATACCAGCTGGAAGTACGAGCTCATGTCCTCAACCTTGGTCTAATACGAACACGCAACCTGACATACCATCCAGGAAGGTGAAGAACCCTCGTTTGTGCCCTCGAGCGCAAATGTCCCAGACTCCTCCAAAATCATCCCCGCCATCTACACAGAAGACCCAGCCCTCGAACCGCAATGGAACAAAGTGCACATCCGCGGCGTGGACGACATGCATACCAACGACATTCTCGCCTTTGCACACGACCATTTTAGTGAAGCTGGTGATGATGTGCATGTTCAGTGGATCGACGATACTTCTGCAAACCTCTGTTTCAAAGACAACGATACGGCCAAGCGAGCACATCTGGCATTCCTCGAAAGTCCCATCACGATCGACGAATTGACGAATGCGCCCTTCGAGCTCCGGACTGCCAAACCGTTGGCGAGCCGACCGGCAAGTATGCTTGTCGTCCGAGTGGCCCAGCAAGGTGACAGGAAGAGGAAGGGAGCAAGAGACGCTAGTAGATATTACCTGTTTCATCCTGACCAAGATCCGACGGAACACATGCGACACGAGTTTGCAAACAGTCGGACGTCAAGGGCCGGAAGTGGAGACTACAGACGACGACGATTTGACGATCGCGAGCTGCATCGGAGACGGAGAGACCACGATCATAATGCCGAAGGTACAGACTTCTCGGCAAACATGTACGACGATGCCCCGGCCACCGATCCAGAACAGCCCGCCAGAGGTCGAGACCTGTTCCCGCGCGTGACGAAGGCTAGACGGCGCAGTGCGAGTCCTGGCGCGCGAACCCGGAACAGCGATGAGATCGACATTTCCGATTCCGAAGACGACCGCCGAGTCAGCAGACGAGGCCACAGTGGCTATCGCGACCGCAGCGACCGACGCCCTCGTTCGAACACCGGAAAAGAGCTCTTCGGAGCTACCCCTGACCGTAGAAGCGGAGGACTGCATTCGGACAAGATAGAGCTCTTCCCTTCGAAAGCTACGGAAGCAGATAATTCGATGAACACGGATCGGCTCTCCAAAGCCATCACCGACCCATCGAACACCCGGGCCAATGCCGCGGCAGCGAAGAGGTTGAAAGCTGATCTTCTGAGCGCTGTGCAGACCAGTCCCCGCTCCCATCACCGCCGCAGTCACGCCATGGATGCGAAGAATGAAGAAGATCTTGCCGAGCGGTTTGGCAGGAAATCAATATCGATCGACAGCACCAAGTCGTTCAGGAACGGGTTGGCCAACAGTGGCGTCGAGCTCTTTCCATCCAGTTCCAATTCCAACGGCGGTGGAGGATTGAGTATCAAGGGTTCTGCGCAGGATAAGGACAACTCTGGCTTCAGCATCAAGGGATCCGGCGGACTGAGTATCAAGGGGAGAGCTGGCGTCAAGGAACTGTTTCCCCAGCAGTATGATCGTGCGGGGACAAATAAAGGCAAAGAACTCTTCGACGAACCGGTGCGGGAGAAGAGAGTTCGAAGACGTGCGGGTGATTTGTTCGACTGAACCAACCCTCTCGAGGATCTGGCATTGCTACCTTTCCAGGAAAGCGAAGAGGAACAGACGTGTCCATCTGGAAATAAGTCCAACCGCAACCTGGTTATGACCGATAAGGAGCGTGTATGCCAGCACCGCTCCAGGACATGTCTTCCCCCAAACTGCTTCCAGCCTGCCTCGAGCCGAGTCTTTCCTCCATAGACAAGCCGCGTCCAGTCGCACATCCGCGTCCCGCTTCCATTCCACACCACGGTGACAGTGCGCAGCTGCTGCACATGTGTACGGTTCGAACTCCGAACTCGGCGCCCTTGAGACGTGCCCTTTCTGGAGAAATTCTTCCCAAAGTGTTGCGAGCGTTCAATACACTGAGGTCGAGCTGCAACTACGCGGATTTCCGCCAATTCAAGCACTTCTGCCTCATGTATCCCGAGATTGGAAAGACAGAAGGGTTTCAGGTAGAATCTCCATCACTGCATGATACCGATCCAGGGCCACTAAATAGGCCAAGGCTACGCCAGGCCGTGAGAGCTACAATATGATACGCAGAATGGACCGCAATGGTTCGGATCCCCAGGCCAGACAGCCATGCGATATAGGATGGAAACTAGAGCAGGCTTCTCAAATCAAACGAACAATTGCAATATGAACAAACAATATCGACGGATGCATACCCTTACGTATCCGGTGAGAGAGATCTAGATGTGCTTTACAACTTAGATGTCATACTGCGATAATAGCCCATGACAGGCCAATTGTCCTAGCTCGTCCTGGATATATCTTGTATGGGCCATGGGCACGCCATACCCACGGCGCTGTCAACCACGTTACCCCTGCGAGAACCACTCGCTGGTAACACGTTTGCTGCACGACGCGGGATATTCGATTGAGGCAAGCAGCTTTCCTTCATATGACCCTTATCCTTCGAACTCTCCCGAGAGCTTCTCGTCGCAGTCGCAGACGTGTCTGAACCTTGCCCTTTGAATCTAGGAGGATTGCCGACATGGGACTGCCAAGTGCTCTTGTTGAAGCGCAATGGAGATCAGAGAATGAACGAGACTGATTGTTGATCAATCAGTCAACCCCCATGACTCCCAAGAAGGGAGAAGCATCTTTCAGCGAGTCCCTTGCAGAAACGCAGGCACACTGATCAAACGAAATGTAGACCTGTTCCGTCATGACGGCGCCTGACATTCCAACCGGGCCTTCAAGTACTTCAACTGGTGCCATGGATGCGCGGAATAACTCTGGTGGTCTGTTGAACATGGTCAATCCTGGCTCGAAGGGACTCCTATTTCTGTAGGAGGAGGTTGATGGCGGTGGCGGAGCCCAGCAACAGACGAACTCAGTGGGTGACTACCAGACTCAGACCACAGACACGGAAACGGGAAAGCCATGCAAGAGGCAGGCCGAGACGGCGTTATCCCCGTCTCAGAGCGAAATCTGCCGGACACGAAGAGTGGTAGGTCCAGTCAGTGACGTTGTCCATGCCGTAGAGCTGCCAGGCCGTTGGTGTAGCACGCGTTGGTTGGCGAAGTGTGCAGTGTCTTTTCTGCTAATCTAACTCGGTCATGTCGCACCGAGCAAAGCTAGAGCGCCTTTCAGTTCACGAATTGCGGTGGGGACATCTTCGAAGTTCAGGGCTGAAATGGCCCATCGTGCGTGCTTCTGAGCCTTCATGATCGCCTCCTCGTCGACGACCTCATTGACCGGCTGTGCGGCCGGAGGCAGATGTACCGGATGGATCGGTGAAGGCGATACAAAATGCTGCTGCTGCGGTTGAGGAACGGGAGGTACGGGTCCACGAGTTTGTCGAAGCTGTGGAGGATTTTGCGGAAGTTGTGGTTGTGGAACCTGAGGCTGTAAGTTTGGAGGAATCTGTGGCGGCTGGCCTGGGCCTGCCTGCGGGAGGAACTGTCCGTGCCGATGTGGTGGAGGAGAAGGGGATGCACGACTTGGCTGATTAAGCCCAGCGAGTGAGCTACGTCCGGACGCGAGTGATGGTTCTGATGGTGGCGGAGGAGCCTGGACAGCACCACTGGCCATCCCTGTCGGAGCTGAAGGTAGTGTGTAGTCTCCGCCCAAAGTCGTTGGTGCTGAAGGTAGCTCTGGTGCTTGAGGAGAAGGAACTCTTGGGAAATAATTCCCACCGATTGACTCTTTCCGCTCCGATGAGATTCCCAGGGGTGAGATATCAGGTGGGCCGGCCTGAATCTTATAGAATGATGCCGCATCCCGCGGCGTCACCGGAGATACGTCATTCACCGGCGTATGTGGCGCAGACGCTGCACGGGACGAGTGGATAGATTCATCAGTGGTTGATACAGCGGCAAGGCTGCTCTGAACGCGGTCTGCGCCGTCTGGAATCTCAAGAACAGAAGACTGACGCTCTCTGTTCGCGGGTGGTGGAATTGAACGATCTCTTGAAGGGTGCAATGACTCGTCCAAAGATGACCTTTGCGCAAGACTCTTTTGGATCTTGTCGGCCTCGTCGGGTACTTCGGTGGCAGACGGCTGTCTTGGTCTCGCGTCCCCACCCTCCAGAGCTTGCACCTCCGCGTCGCTGGGGTCCAAAGCCGGAAGAGTCTCGCCGGAGGGCGTCTCTGGCTTAGGATTCGACAGGTTGGGGTCTTCACCAGCTTGAATGGCCTTGACAATCCTCACCGCATGGTATTTCGCATACTTGATCCTGCCGCTGATTTCTTGGTGGAGAGGGCCCCAGATTTGAAGCAATTCGAGGAATGTAGCCGCGGCTCGGAAGGTGTCCGCAGTCTGCTTGGTAGCCTTGTTTGCTCGCACCGCATTGTCTGCTCTTTCCAGTGTTTCCAAGGCGAACTGTTCCACATATGCCTTTCCGACTACATCGTCTGACACGGCAGGTTCCTCGGCGTGCTCCGATTTGAACTAGGCGACTCGTCAGGCGGTGTTCAGGTATGACCATTCAAGACCAACCTGTTCCAACTTGTCCATAAGCGAAGTAGTGTAAACGAGACATTCCTGGTCGGCATTGTGCAAGCCTTTGGATAAGATCTGGTTGACAATCCAGTAGTCGCCTGGGAAATAGTCAGTAAGAGTGTCGTCCCTGGTGGCAACCAAGGCGACCTACACCAATACGAGATGATCGGTTTGACCTTCTCGAGCTGGGCCGCCCGATGAGCGAAGGCTGTAATGTCGGCCGACTTGAGGGCGGCCGGGACCTGCGCAGCCATCGTGCGAGTGTGTTTTTGATATCGGTCGCGGCCGAAGCACGGTCTAGCGGTTGTTCCCGGGGGACTGCTATAAGCAGGCTTGATATGGCATTGTGCGAGATTCGCAATAGATGTGTTTCCTGACTGGCAGTAAATGAGTAAAGCCGAGTTCGAGAGCTGCGCTGCCTGCGGAGAGCTCCGCCCCGCACACACTATTACGGTCGAGTATATAGCCACGGCGTACCATATTACTGATCCACCGTAATGCGCCCGTGCTCGATCGACACCACCGAAGAGAGTCGTGGACTGCCAGTGTTTGAGGAGTTGAGGATGGCAGAAAAAAGCACGAGACAATGAAGGCCAATATCCAGACTTGTGTGACAACAGGTAGGGGTACTACAGTTCATGCTGCCGCCAGCATGCCAGGGGTACCGTATTCAACGGGAAGACTCCCGAGCTTCAATCCCAGGACCGCTGGAGCTTATTCGCTCAGAAAGCTTCCTTTATCTCTACTCCATCGCATCTGCTTACTTACTACGCGCACCTCTCTAACCGACCTTAGATAGGCAGGCAGTGGTTCTCTTGGAGCCGCTACTGGACACCCGGCTCGGCATCCTTACATTTGGGTGTCAAAGGTTGGGCGACGACCGAGTCGCATACGCAGTCGGAACGACCGTCCTTACACCTTCTCGCAGATATCGATCGCATTCTCCCTTGCTTTGTGTCTCATTCCCACCGGCTCCATCAGCCTGTGGATGCATGATTCTTTGTTTCATGGGAAGATAACACAGTCTAAGACTGAATTCTCGGTCCAACTGAAGGTAATGAGCGCAACACGCAAACATGTTGATACAGCAGCGCGGTGTATCTGACGGACGACTTGCCCAGGTAATTCCTTTGTCTTGAAGCGTAAACCCTGCTGAAAGACTCATTCATACATTCGCGCACCGTGCTGTCAACAAACACAAACCACGCACCTTTCCTTCAAGATCCTGCTCTGCCTTACTTTCAGGAACTCCACACTTGCTCGCAGCACGATCACCTTTTCGCCGTGGCAAAATGACACGAGACAATCAGCTCTCTATCGACCATCACCATGGCAAGTACCTGTGTCATTCCTGTGATCGAACATTTTCTACTCTCATTGGGGCCATAAACCATTGTCAGTTCGCCGCCATCCATACTGGCGAATGGTGTCAACGATGTGAATGGCTTTTCATCTCCCCTGTGGCACGGGAGTCCCATGAAGAGAATTCTTCTCTCGTCACAACATATGTGGTCGTTGCTGCCTCGACTTCCCTACTTTTGATCAATTCGCGGACCACAATGTCGACGTCCATCATCAATGCACGGACTGCGGGCGAGAATTCATCAATGTCAACGATCTTGAACAGGTATTACCGTTTTGCCTTTGTTAGTAGGTCGAGTTTCCAGTCGGCTAACCTCACTCCTTGCAATAGCACAAACGAGTTCATTTGCCGCAAGACATAGAGTGTCTCGGTTGCTACCGCGAGTTCTCCGAGTTCGCAGCCATGGTATTGCATCTTGAGTCGGGAAACTGCCAATGTGGAGTGGACAAGGATGATATCGACAACTATGTCTTCGACGACTTCAATTGCCAGGAATACGTCAACGAATGGATGGATTACTACCGGTTTCGATGTCCCACCTGCGGCGACAACTTCAAATTCGCGAGCGGATTGTTGCAGCACGCGGCAACTGACAGATGCCTTCAGAGTCTCGATCAGATCATCGTTGACTTGAAGTGCTGCATTGGACGGCGCATGTAGCTGCGTGGACTGCGAAATAAACACTTCTGGGGTGGCCGAGCTTTTGCTGCACCTACCGGGTCTACAGCACTGTGATGAACAACGGCCGAGACGGGGTGTTACCTCGCTACCACTGTCTGCTACGCCACTGTCACATTATGGGAGGCAGCGGTGCTCATTTGTTTTGTTCGTCGAACCGGCAAGTCGAACACAATGGACATGGCGTTCTTGAGCTTGATATACCGATCTTCCGGACATTGTTTTAGGACGACTGAGGATGATGTGAATGTACATGACTGAATCAAAGCCGCCACCCTACAGACTACCTTTGCAACATTGTACTGCCATGTAAAAGTAATCTCGAACCACTCAGGCTGTGTACCCCTTATACTGGCATCTGAAGGTACAAATGCTTCACCGTTTTGATTATCATACGGTGAAGTATTTACCTGCCGGATACTATATCCGAAACTCCGACTTTGGCGATAAAGAAATCCCATTGCGAAAGTTGACGTGGACATGACTTGACCACGTTCCGCCCTCCGGAGGTAAACTGTTCGTTTCGTGCTGTTCACGGAGGATGTTTTGACTTCGTTTTCTTGTTCTTTCGCTTCCATGTTTATTTCCGCCGTTTCTCCAAGGTGCAGGCGAACTCGCCGGATTTAGCAGAGGATCTCTTCGAGGACCGAGATCTTTCATCAACGACCCAATATTGCATGATATCAGCAAGCACCATGTCGACAGTCGGAGCCGTGCGAGGCCCGGCGTTCCTCACTCGTTCCCTGGTGTTCACTCCCTCCCATATCAACTACCGTGCGGGCAAATCCTCTCGTCGTGATCCAGCCCTTGCTTACCGTGTCTTTCTAGACCTGCACCGGAACATCCGAAGAAGTCTCAATCCGTACAAGACGCATGCACGCCGATCGCTCCATTCTTCAGCACGGTCTGCATCCTCTACATCTTCCTCCTCATCTGCGATCCCACATATCTCGTTACACATCGCCGCGTCGTCGAGCGGCAAGGGGCGGAAATACAAGCCGGAACTGAACACGGTTGACTACCAACCCAGCAATATCGAGGCCCTGGGCCTGCAACGCGGCACGACGCTCGACGAAAGAAGGTCCGGCCGGCCGGACAGCGGGCAAGACGCGTATTTTGTGGCGCGCGTAGGCCAGGATCCAGACACCACGGCCTTTGCGATCGCGGATGGCGTGGGAGGATGGAGCGATCATGGGATCGACCCGGCCGACTTCTCGCACGGCCTGTGCAGCTACATGGCGGAAACGGCGCTGTCGTGGCCCCACGACGAGAAACTCTCCCCGCAGCGGCTGCTGGAGATAGGGTACGAGAAGACCATCGAGGACCCGACCATCCTGGCTGGGGGCACCACCGCCTGCGTCGCGATCACGCAGGGTGACGGGAGGATGCGGATCGCAAACCTGGGCGACTCGGGCTTTCTACAGCTCCGTCTGGGGACGGTGCACCACTCGTCGACTCCACAGACGCATGCCTTCAACACGCCATACCAGCTGAGCCTGACTCCGCCGGAGATGCTCGCGCAGGCCCTGATCTTCGGCGGCGTGCCTCTGAACGATAAGCCCGACCGCGCCGATCTCGCCGACCACATGCTTCGCCATGGCGACGTGCTGGTGCTCGCCACAGATGGAGTTTGGGACAACCTCAATTCGCAGGACGTCCTGTCCATCGTGTCCAACACCATGCGGACGGCGGGTGCGTGGCTCAGAACCCCCGAACAAGGTTACACGGTCTCCCCTGTCCTCTCCGAGCTGGTGGACAAGTCAGCCGCCACGCAGAAGCACAAGCTGCCTGGGTCGTTGCAGAGTGTCCTTGCAGCGGCGATAGTCGGTGAAGCCAAGACAGCCAGTCACAATGCCAAGCGAGACGGCCCGTTCGCCAAAGAAGTGCAGAAGAATTTCCCCTATGATCCGTGGCATGGCGGCAAAGTGGATGATATTTCCGTCTTGGTCGTGATCCCGGTTGACGTGGCCATGGCGAAAGAGAATGAGCAGATCAGAGCCAAGTTGTGATGTATGGCTACTTTGGCTCGAGTCTGAGCAAGCTCTGGTTGAAGAAGCCAACAGACCAGGATACTTGTTCTCTTTCTCTCTTTCGTCTTAGAGAGGTAGTACGGGACAGTGGATACGTGATCTCCTCGACTTGTCTCTCAGACGAAGCCACGCCAGGATGTAGACGCCAGGAGGCGGCTAGAAGGCAACACCATTTACCTGTCTGGGGTTACTTTCTATTTTCAGAAACGCAGCGCTTTTCGTTGAACTGCCATCAAACAGAAGGGAAGAACATCATCCTATGTCAACGAGGGTCAGAGCGATCCTAATCGGCCACCGACAAGTCGTCGATTGGACGTCAGCACAACGGCTTTACACAGAAAAGGGTGGTGGATATCGAGATAGACACGGTAATGGAGAGAAGGAAACCATCATCCATTCTCGGCCTCCCGACTTGGATGACAGTACGACGCGCAGCACCTTGACCACACCACACAACGAAGCGGTGGAGTTTTGGGTCTGCTGATGGTACAGGTGCCACAGTCTTGTGGAGCATACCTAAAGAAGCATGGAATAGGATACTTCGGCACAGCACGGCATAGCAACGGGGTGTGCGACGACCGTGATTTGCGATTACATGGATATTCCAGGGCCGGAAACGTCGAATAGAATATCATTCGCTTGCTAGGTACCTTAGTTATGTGCTACATGGTCCGCACACTCTGACATGGTGACATACGGGAACCATCGAATTTGTTCATTCTCATTTCCACACCCAGAAGGACAAGGTGACAATCTCATCAACCCACCGCTTTCCGACAACCACCTTGTTAGGCAGAGACCATCCACCCACACAATAAGTTTCCTCGTCATGACACGCGAAACCACTTGTGCGCCAAAACCAAGGGACAACATGAAAGTCCAAACTCGCCATGCCTGCCTCTCGTACAGGGGCCAGATAGACGAGAATAAAGCGACACACGATAAAGCACCCGATCAAGACGCCCGCAGTCGAATACCGACGTTATAACCAAGTGGTTTTCGAAGGAACCCTTCCCTCGTCTCCAGTTCACCTGAATGTTCATCTCTGAACTCGAAATTCCGGAACACCGTGCCGACCATACACTTCAACTCCATCTCGGCGACGTTGCGCCCGACGCAGGCCCTGGGACCCGTGGAAAAGGGAATGAAAGCTTCCTTCTGGCGCGACGTCAGCCGCTTGTCATCCCATCTTTCAGGCACAAATTCGTCGGCGTCCGGGCCCCAAATCTCGCGGGAGTGATGGATCGTGTAGCTGGGTACGCTCAGTACAGTGCCCGGGGGAAAATGGTAGCCCAAGATATCAACTCCGTGGGCAGTCGGGTGCTCCGGGGAAGGACCAGGCACGACGCGCGGGAGGCCTAGCGAACTGGTGCTGTGGATGCGCATTGTCTCATTGATCACAGCCTGCACGTACGGTAGGTCGCGGACTTGCTCGTATTTGGGTACGCCCGGAGGGATGGCTGCGTCAAGCTCTTTCTGTAGCTGCTCGAGCACGCCTGGGGTGCGCACGACGTAATATAGGATGGCGCAGGCGGTATTGGAAGTCGTGTCGCTGCCGGCAATAAGTTGGGTGAGTGCTTCGGCGGTAAGTTCTTCGCGGCCGAGTCTCTCGCCTTTGGCGTCTTTGCCTTCCATTAGCCGGGCGAGCAGGTCGACTCGGTCTGGGTTGGGGTTCTCGAGTCGTTGCTTGACACGCGCGATGGCGATACCTGCCAGGTTTTCGACCGCTTCAACACCCTGGCTGAAGAATGGATCTGGGAAGTACTTGGCCCAGGGTTTTAGTTGTGGGAGACATCCCAAGGTGCCCGACACCTCACCGCGACGGTTGAGGACTTCGATGGCAGGTGCAGTGGTCGGTGGTGCGTCTGGGGATTTACGGATCTCGGCAAAGTCCTTTTCGTGCTCCAACATTCCAAAGGGCTGGCCAAAAGCCAGGTCACCGATGATGTCGAAGGCCAGATAGTTGAACCAGTGCAGGGCATCGATGGAAGCATAGCCGGTCGAAGGGTTTTGGCGTGCCGTGGCCACATTGGTCCATTTGTGCATGAAGAGATCGAGGTTGCCGTGGATGTATTGTTCGAACTGCCCGATGGATTTGGCGGAGAAGGTATGCGAGACGATTTTACGCTTCCGCGTGTGCTCAGCCCGATCCCGGGTATTGAAAAGACCTCGACGGATGGACACGAAAGCATCATAATACTCACTACGCCCCATCTTAGCAACGATTCACTTCCCATAGGGTTGTCTGGACCACTCACCTCTTTAAAAATCCATTGCCATGTCCATAGATGGTGCTGATATACTGATCATCCGCGATCGAGACATGGTTTGGCTGGATGCGGACAACCTTGCCGTACTGCTTGTGTGCCTCGTCGACCGCACGGTACCTTCGCCCTCGACGACACTGATATAGAAGCCAGAGATTGGAGAGCGCTGCAGGTAAGGGGCCCGGCACCTTACGCAGACTCCAGTTCCGAAGGTATGGCAGAAGATAATAGAGGATCGGGAGAAGGAGCAGGGTCCATGGGGAGACAGCGTTGGTAAGAAGCATTGTGACGAAGAACAGAAGAGGAAAAGAGCTAAGTGACTTGTGTTTCCTTTGCAAGAAAATACTGCCGCTGCTGAAATCAGGATGGAGTGAAGAAGCTGTACGTGATTGTCAGGCTCAAGGGTTGGAAGCGAGCGTGGCTTTTAATATGTTGCATTGCCAGACTCGGAGTGCGCGAGGCATGACTTCGAACTATGAACCGAGATGTGTGAAAGGGCGACGTGTGGATTGGTGCCCACACAACTGGTGCTGATGGCAGAAGGGGCCAGCAGCGGAGGTGGTCGACGGTTCACGTCTCGAATCACGGATGTTCAGGTCGGGAAATGAAGTTTGGCAATTGTGGGAGAGTGATTGGTGTTTGGGGTGCGGAAGAGGAGCGGGCTCAGGGACAGAGGGGGGGAGGATGGAGAGAGAGAGAGAGAGAGAGAGAGAGAGACACTGGCAGGGATGGAGAAAATGGAGAGCTGGAGAGAGAGAAGGAGCGAGGGGATGGAGACTTGCGAGGGCAGGCACGATGATTGATTGACTGACTCAGATAGACAGATACCTTACCTTACTGCAGATGCCAACCTGTACTGTGTACTGTCTTGTCACCTGTGCAGTGTACTGCAGGTGCAGTGTGTTGGTAGTCCTGTATACTGTGTACTACTAGTACTACTAGCATGACACTGACTCCCCTCGTCGCATCACGTCCCCAGATCCATCCCACTTCCGCAACCGCAGCCGCACTCACTGCTGCTTTAAACGCGGAGACGTTGGGACCCCCGCGTTTCTTGCCTAGTATGGGGAGCCGCCATGCAATCGGATAATATTTTCTCACGCCGCTGTTGCTCTCCCAATAATCAGCGAGTCTTACAATCTTCTTCTCCAATTCTCATTTGCGGGAGCCGAGGCAGTCCTACTAGTAGTACGTAGTAGTACTGATTAATAACAGCATACTACAAGTAGTAGTCTGAAGACCTCCTAACCCCCTGAACAGTGGACGAGATGCATCTACTACAGCACACCGCAAAGTAGCATTGCTAACTTGCTATGACACTGCTGCATGTCCACATCATCTGAATGGGTATGGGTATGGGTATGGGTATGGGTACTTCATCTCCATACCAACACAGTACCCTCACCGATGGCCCAATCAATATGCGGTCTCCTTGTTTTGACGGCCGTTTCCTCATCGAATCATCCCCACAACCTGCGGTCATCCTCCAGCTTTCGGATACCCGGCTCGGCCGATCGCCATAGCTCTCATACGCATGTCATCTCCAGCGCCCACTGCACACCATCATGAAAAATGCCGTACTTCCTGAGCTCTGACCCGCCCACTCTCGTTCGCCCAAGCCTGAAGCCGAAGAGGCGAGATGGACTGGCATGTCTGAAGCATCATCGCCTTCGTTGAAGCAGGTGGGATGCATCTCCGGGAGTCCAAAACGGCTCTCTCGGCGCATCCGCTAGCGTGTGCGGTCCGAAGATGCCGCGGCTATGTATGTAGGGCACATGACCCTGGTGATGATGATCCCCACGGAACACTGGACATTGCAATAATGGCAGTTCTGTGATCTGTGTTCAATGGACCATCTGCCCGTCCGCGAATTGCTGCAGGCGACAGTCAACATCCATATCTGAAACGTACTCGCAACTCACTTACTGGAAAGGCCTCGCTCAACCCGGCGGCACACCGTTCCACGTCTTCCACCAGCCCCTGGACAGCGTAATCCCAAGCCCGCAGATCGCGAATAGGACCGTTCAACTCGACTTCCGGAATCGTCTCGAACATGATCACACCGGCGATCTGATCAATTTCGCCTCGTAGCCGACCTTGTTCCACCATTCTCGCCGCATAGTCCTCGGCCTTCTCGGCAGCCGTATTCTCTTTACCATCTGTAAGACCTAGGATTCGAGCCAAAGCAGCCGTGGTGATATTTTCGTAAAGTCGACTGGCGGCTAAGAGGTTGTGCTCGATGACGGCTTTGCTGAGGACGGTACTTCCATCCGCTGTCTTGGCCAGCTGATGCGGTGCTAGGGTGGAAGCAAAGGCTTCAACCTCGGCGGGAGACAGCAGGCGATCCAAAAACATGTTCTCCAAGATCCCATATTCCTCCGTCTCCGGCGACCTGTCGTCCTTATACAGCTTGGCCAGCAGCCGACTTCGCTGAGGACCGGCGGGAGCGAGAATTGCTGTCTTGATGGCGGCAGAGAGTGCGCGCCGACGCTCTTCGTCATCGATCATGGAATTGAACGACACATTGAGATACTCGACAGATGCATTCAGGAAGTCTCGTCGAGAGTCCAGAATCCGGGCTTGCGACAATTGGTAGTGTAATCTCATGTCTGGTGCCTCCTTCAATACTTGGGCCGCTGCTGCCGAATTTTTGATCTTGTTCAGTGCCGTCTCCGCTGCTACTGTATCATCGTCCTCCAAGTAGTATCTCACTATCCGAATCCATGTCTCTACCTTCGACCGATCCGATACCTGGCGTTGGGTGGTGTCCAGATGGATGCCCTGTAGCGCCTTTGCGGCCGCCGTGTACTCTTCCTCCGCTTCGTAGCCGTCGGCTAGTATCTCCCTCACAGCTGCATCCTGCTCTTCGTACGAAGCTAACTGGGACTGCAAGGCGTCCGCGATGTGTGAGCCCACCTTGACCTTGACCTCTGACGGGGCGCTGCTGAGAGACTTGACGAGGCTTGCCAGAAGCGGCCGGATGGTGATGATCCCCAGGCCCGAGTAAAGGATGGCATCGACGTAGGCGATCAGATCTGTCGCATGCTGTTCAGCTGAAGCGGGTGGATGGCTGGTCAATTGGGAGAGGAGGTCATTGTATGTTCGGGTCTTGACAGCGGAGGATCCATCTGCGACCGACTCCAAAGCCGCGGTGAGTTCGGGGGAGGCCATTTCGGACCGCTGTTGTAGGAAGAAATAGGTCACAGAAGAGGAATCTGCAATTGTGGCGACGGCTCCAGGCTCGATCGCAGAGATGATCTAGAGTCGGGAACATAAGTACTATGTAGTAGACGACATCAATCCCGCAGGCAACGAATCGAGCACGTGTGAAGAACTTGACTATTTATGCCGTATACTCCGCCGCAACTGGTACGGTAGGCGCGTGCGCATCTAATGGCAGCACAGGAAGTACCTTTAGCATCTGCTACAAGATATTACACAGTCGTCTTCCCCTGCTTGAGGCCTCAATGGCCGGAATGCTCTGAAAGGGTTCATTTCGTGCGGAATATAGAACCCTGTCACAGCGTTGCCTCCCACTATCTGCGGATCTGATGCCGTACGTTGGTTGTGCGTCCAACTTCAGCCGTCGAGGCAGTCCTTCGCGCTGCTATGGGGGATGATCTTCTTCAGCATGGGCAACCAGTGTGAGCGGTAGTCAAGTCAAGCTCGAGGCTTTTCAGCTCTGCGCCGGTCGGAGACCGCTCGTGTGGACATCTTGATACAGATACATTGCATTGAACAGAGAGAGCTTTTCATGCACCAATGGAAAATATGTGTAGGAAAATGACACTTTACTCGAGCTATCGAGGACTGCAGAAAACCAGGAGAGAATCAATTTGATATTCCTAATTGATTCATACTTCACAAGCCCACGATAATGCAAAGACCCACCATTCGATGTGGCCAGGGGATTCAAAAACTCGCTTGAACGCAATGCAAAATCACACACACCCAAGTAGAACAGCGGACGAAAAAAAGTCAAATCCATGCTTCGAATAAGTAGGGGTAAGTAGTCCTCAAGCGTCACTTCATCCTCATCCTGGCCGTTTTGCGACATCCAACTCCAGGTGTGCCAGTATCCAAGCAAGCAGCAAACATCCATCAGAACAAGTCGCCGATATATGCCAATCGAGCAGCCCTTCTCCCAATCCAGAGCCTTGCAGTGGAGAGGTATCCAATAAGTAGTAAGAAGATGTCGATCTGAGCAGTCGTGCCGTACAGATCATTCCAGACAACCCATTCAGAACTCAATCACCAAGCCGTGCCCTCTTCCTGAGCCTGTCTCAGCTTTTCGTAAAACGCCAACGGCCAGCCCTTCATCTCCTCATCCTTAGGGAGGCAACTGACACCGTCCGCGGCGGTGATTTCACCTCTCGCTCTCATAGCCTCTTCTCTGCGCCGACAATAGCCGACAACATTCCCGATGACCCTCCCCAGCATATCCGGGCTGATGGCCACGGGGTTGAGAAACGGGTCTGCGTCACTGAGAAGTTCCTTGATCGTCGGCCGCAGGGACTGTTCGCGCGTGAGACAGCGTCTCAACGTCTTGATCAGTCCAAAGGGGACGACGGTGCCGCCTATCCCGGTGTTGGGGAACTGGATCTCGACTTTCGGGTTCGGGATGCTCATGATGCGTTCAAATTGTTTGGTGATATGCGCAAACGGCGGCTGGCCGTAGGTCATCTGATACAGGATGCAGCCTAAGCTCCAGACGTCGCTGGGCTTGCCGAGTTTGAGCAACTTGGTTCCCGGCGCCGAGCCGGCCGCTGGGGTGTGGCACACCAGGGACTCGGGGCTCATATAGTTGGGCGTGCCGATCTGGTTTTCGCGGTGGACATTGACCGTGTCGTCCTGGATGGCGTTGGCAATCCCGAAATCGATCAATTTGAGCTGGCCTTTCACCAGCAGGAAATTCGCCGGCTTCAGGTCCGAATGCACAATGTCGTAGTCATGGACTGACTGCACACATTCCAGCATCTCCTTCCAATAGTGTCGGGTGAAGGTGATGTCGAGTTTGGCGTTGTCCGCCTTCAACTGCTCGTTGAGCATCTTGTTGAAGTCGGATTCGCCTAATTCCATCATCACGTTCAACACACCTTTGTCCTCGTTGACCTCGTAGTCGTACAGGCGAATGACTCTGTCCACGTTCTCCAGCTTCTTCAACAGGTCGATTTCGCCCTTGTATCCCGCTATTGCCGCCATATCCGCCTCCTCGAGATTGACTCTCTTCAAGGCAAAGATCTTGTAGTTCTCGGCCATGATTCGGAATACCCTAGAAGATCCTCCTCGCCCTATGCAGTCCAGTCGCCTGTACGTCTTGCCGTTCAAAACATAGTGGACTGATTTCTTGTTTCTGGATCCTGCGTTAGAAGTGGCCGCGTCCAGGATGGACATTTTTGGCGGCGGAACTGGAGCTGGCCGGTGGACGATATTGTTCGACTTGGCGGCTAGTGGTTGTCGGGATGGAGAGCTCTGTGCCGCCACCGGTGCAGGTTCTACCTGTTTTTGATCTGACTGTGGCTCGTCTTCGTGTACCTCCAGCATCGCGGCAGTGGGTTTGGCTCTTCGAAACGTTGGCGGCGGCTCGTTTTCTTGGTCCTGTGCTGACGGATGTGACGGGAGAGGAGGTATTTTGAATATGGGGTTTCTTTGTGAGCTTGATGCTTTCGCGGAAGGGTGCAACTCGCGCGTTCCAGGCGTTGGCAAGGCTCTGTGGACGGATGCAGGTCGTGATGGCGCAGGATCGGGAGATGCCTGCTCCAGCGTGAGACCCAGGGGTTGCTCCTTTGGTATTTCAGGAGATGCATGCTTGGGCGAAATGTAAACTGGTCTGACTTGTTTCGGACTGCCTTGGAGGGCGAGCAAATCATCCGGAAGATCCTCCAGATCGGGTTCTCTGGCCCGGCGGCCCATCTCCATCTCAGGCGTTCTCGATCGTTCCCTCTCCGGATGCTCCAAATTCACGTCCTCCTCTTCGCTCTGCCGCCGTACCATGCCCCTTCTTACAGGTTTGTTGAGAAGAGCCCCGCCTATCCGTCTCACCCGCATCGTGCTTTGAGCCCCGTTCTCTTCACCACGCCGGGATCGCATGATTGTCGATGGCAACACAGCACCATCCTCGTCTGGACTGCTCTGATGTCCATGGGATGGTGGGCTGCGTAGACGACTGGAAGATTGTGGTGCTTCTGCTACGGGTTGTTCTTCTTGTTGCTGAGCCGACTCAGCCTCCTGCTTGGACGGAGGAGATCTCGACAATCGTCTCGAGTCACTTATGCGAATCCGCCGTACTCGTGGTGCGGGAGTCTGTGAGTCGTTGGAGACAGAATGAAGACGCGAAGATGGCTTCTCATGAATCTTGTACATGAACGATCCGTCCCGACCTAATACTGTAGGCAAACCAGGACGAGCTCCCGAAGTGACTCGCACAACACGAGGAACAGGACTGCCATCCCTTTGTTGGAGCGGGCTGGTCCTTTTCAGTATTTCAATCGGGGTCTCTCGGGTCTTTCGGTAGGATTCGCTCGTTGCTTTTGTCGCTCGCACTTGTGGTTCCCAATTTTCCTTGTCCGGTGCCGAATTCGAGTCAACCTCTCCGAGTATCGCCTGCGCTTCCGCACTGAGCTTTATGGGTGCAAGATCCTCGTCGTCGGAGCTGTCGCCCGTCATATTGCGGCTGGATTGAGACCTCTGTGTTGTGGTAGTTATATGCGCCTGTGGCTGAGCACGGTTTGTTACTGGTCGCGTCGTGGTTCGGAGATGTGATCGGCGCGAGTTGCTGAGACTGGAAGGGAAGGCTGCAGGCGTCGGCGTAGCATAAGTAGCCATGCCTAAAGATCGACTAGCATTGAGTATTAATATCCATGGACAAGCTCATTGCTTGCAGTTGAAGATTTGTTGACCAACTTGAAGTAGGAGATGGTATTCTGCGAACGCGAATTGGGGAATGGGAGTGTGCCAATAGCAGAGGTGACGTCGGATAAACTCCGGGCCGATCAATACATTGGTTGTCGGGGCAACGAGAGAAGAGCAAATAGACGAAGCATCGAGAGAAGTCAGTCCACGAAAGCCTTCCTATCGTGTAGTGCAACTATTATCATTATTGCGACCAGTCCTTCACAGAGAACTGTTTGCTATGGACACGACTTGTTCGTCAAACGGTCTGCCAAAATGCAAGAAGATAGCCGGTATGCCTTTTCAGCGCCAATGCCGATGCCGATGCCGATGCCAAAAAACACTCGCTAGGATCAGAACTCTTCCTTCCAACTTGGGTCCATCCCAAAGATCATGCCTCGGGCAAGCCAGATGAGCATGCTGAGCATGAACAGAGATGGCTGTCCATATGCAACCGACTAGAGAGCCTTGCACCCCGAATTACAGCATGAAGCTGAATCCAGCAAAGATGCCAGCGACCAGTAATCCTAACCCATAGATCTGGCCGATGTCCACGACGACTCTTGATGCTGCCGAGCTACCTGAGCTAGACGCCGCCGTGGTGGCAGCTGAGCCCCCGCCAAAGCCAGTGTATATCACCCCGTCGGAGGCAGTCGAAGCTGCTGCACCTGCAGTTGTGCTTGTGGCGGGCATTGTTGTAATTGTGCTGGTGTTGACTCTTGTCGGATTGGTTGCTCCGCAAGGGTGATCTTGGACACATGCGGCAGCACATTGATTATCATTCCCACAAGAAGCTTGACAGTTCGAGTTGTATTGGGTGCAGATAAAATAGGGAAGTGTTTGAGAGTATTCGGAGGCGTTGGGAGCGAGGCCGTTCGAGCAGATGCAGCTGTAAGTGAGCGAGGAAGGGTCACAGGTGTTGGAGTCTGTGCCAGCCGAATTGCCCGCCTCTTGCAGACAAATCAGCGGGCATTCCGAGATCTGTGAGTTACACCAAGTCTCTGGATTCGCATGTCAGTGTCGGTAGCAGGATTGGACAGTCTGGTTGAGTCACTTACGTCTTGTGGAAAGAGGAACTGAGTTTGGGTCGATGGACTGTGTAAAGGCAAGGCGAGCGAGGACAGCCACGACAGCAGTGAAGAGGAGGGAGTGCATCGTGAGATTAAGCAGGCCGATTGTGGCTCCGTAGTACCCGTCTCGGTGTATCCAAGGCTGGAAGACCACCTAGAGAGAATGGAATTGAAGAGAAAAAATGTTGGACGACTGGGAGAGTTCAACCTCGTTCCGAGTACAATTCTTTCTATGAACGAGGGAGAAACGAGATTTGAGACCTGCAGACAGGGTTGCTGGTCATGGACATGAAAGGGATAAATACTCAAGCCATGGGCACGATGGCTTCACGAAAAGGGCAGAGGAGGCAGGGTTGAGGAGAGTCCGTCGACATGCCAGTCATTCGCTTACGACGTAGACTCTCCCACTTTCAAGGCGAGATGCATCTGCCCGCCACTCAAGATGCTCCATCCGTGAATACCCCAGTGGACGGGTATCACCTGCAGACTCTCAATATGGCATAAGTGTGGCACGCTTGAACGAGCAATGACCTGTGTAGGAGGTTGACTTGTCTCAGAGATGCAGCATGTCCGTTCCCTCTTGCACCGTGTCCGAGAGACACTGTCAGTCTACGCGTGCAGCCACAGTCTTTTCGAGGCCGCACTGTCCAGTGCCAGTGGACATGGGACCGCTAGGGAGTGTACCGCCCAATTGCAATCACCTCCAAGGCCCCGGGTTTCCATAATTGCGCCTTTCCCACCACGACGATGCCTGGAGACTAGGCAGAGTTCGTGTTAGTAGAAGCCCAGGGAGCCTAACACAGACAAAGAGCCAGGTGCCTAAGGAGCCCCGAGCCCCCCAGGCTGGGTACAAGCCTTTTCTGCCATGTCTAGCCTCGATACAGATCCACGGTTTAGCCCGGAAGTCAACGCCCAGTCATCATTCTCCTCCATTAATTTTGTACTAAGCCGTGTGAATAGAATATCTTCAATTTCTGCCGCATAGAGCTGTGATAATGGTGGCATCATAGACCGCCTGTAGTAGGTAGTAGACACCTGGAGTATCGTTTGGCCGTCAGGGTGTTGTAGCAGATTAGAGAGCTTGTGGAGAAGAGTTCAACCGAAGATAGCCCCTACTAGCCACTTACCACCCACCAGATGCCCTGTGTTACAGAGCAGAGGCCATGTAGCTTCCAGCAGGTGTCTAGCTACTTCTCGCTGACAGCAGTCTCGACCGGGACTAGCCCGGCCGTCAGGTTCAGCTTGTCCCATATAGGCAATTGAGCCTTTCATGTCGCCAACCGCGCCTTTTCTTCTCTGCAACTGGTTTGACACTTCTTCAATTTTCAATCCGCTGGCAGACGGCAGAGACCACTCAACCACCCTCGTGTCGTCGCATCAGTTCGCATGGCCTCTGCCATCTCGGCCTCAATGGTCCACCGAAGATTTCCTTGCACTTGACCCGCAGGCGACCAAATGTACACAGCATACTATGGAGAACCACAACTCCACATCCGATGCCGTCCCCAGTGACGCTGTTTCGGATCAGGCATATACTCCTTATTGGCAAAATAGCCATGATTCAGGACATTCGGACAATCCTTCTCCAGACCGTCCACCGCCCATCATCCTCGAAGATCATACCGAATCTCGAGCAGCCAGCAGAGCGGCGCTTTGGGCCAAGTCCATAACCATTGATGACTATGTCATTGTCCATGGCAGTCCTCCGGGCATCGGAGCCTACGTGGTGTGGAATTGCAAAGTCCAAACACTCGATGGAGGGCCCATGACCATTCGCAAACGATACTCGGAATTTGCCGAGCTACGGAGCAGGTTGATCAGAGCATTTCCTCAATCGACTAAGACCTCGCTCCCACCACTGCCCCCCAAAAGCGCCATCTACAAATTTCAACCCAAGTTCCTGGAGAGGAGGCGGGAAGGTCTGGCCTACTTTCTGAGCTGCGTCATGCTCAATCCGGAATATGCTGGTTCGACGATTGTCAAAGATTTCATCTTTCCACCAGAGTCGACTTGATGACTTCGACAGCGCTGGGAACGAGGGACCGCTACATCAATACATTGGCCGCTGCTCAGGCCTCCTTCTGCGCATCATGGCCCCAGTTCATCAATGACCGGTATGAGTTGCTGTTGGTGTCTTGCTTGGCCTTCTGCTCCTGGGCCAGATGGCGTTTGTTGTAGGCGGCAACTTTCCTCATATGGGCCAAGTCCTCTTCGTCATACTGGGATGGATTCTTGGTTGGGTTCTTTCTCAGGATCTCGACAATCTTCCTTCCACTGCAAACCATGTCAGAATTACCGTCCGGAGAAGTACTGGACGCTATCAACAATGTCGCATATAGGCGAACATCCTAGTCCATGAACTATACGGCGCAGCTTACCTCTCGTGGCCAACGCTTTCTCCGGAGCCGTCATCTTTTGACCAGCCCGACTTCTGGGACTCACCACCCTTGAGCCATTCTTCAAGCTCGTCAGCGGTCACATTGACGGTGTTATTGAAGTCGCTGTCTCTAATTAGGACGGGGCTCGCTGCAAATTATGGGTCGTTTGGCGCGTACTTAATGACATCTTGATTACTCTTGACCATTTCGAACGCAAAAGCTTTGAACGATCTATGCGATCCTGGTATTGCGAGCTTGGGTTGAAGAAAATGGCAGTATGTGTACCGTAGGTGCATGGGCTACAGAACCTATCCCTTGGGCGGACGATGCATTCATGTCTTCTCATGATATTGTATCGGTGCAATAGGTATCTGTGATTGGTTACGTCATGACTTTGCCAGTGGCATGCATGGAGGTTTGGGTGCACTTGATGCACATTTTGTCAGGTGGTCAAGGCACGAAGAGTTGCACACTGCCAGTGAGTGCATGGCGCCAGCAGTTTCGGAACAGAAGGCTGTCATCCTGGTGATCTGCTCCGAGTCTGCAAGGCTGCGACATGAACGGTTTGGATGGCGCTATTTACTAGCACCTACAGCGCAGGACTAATAAGTATGCGCACCTATTTACGTCCCTATTTAGATCGATAAAGGCAACCATCTACTGTACATACTAGTACTTTGTATCCTGCATGGTCAAATCTAAGGGCATTCCTCAGCTGCTGGCTGGCGCAAGGAGGAAATTGCATGGCGGCTCACCATCCCATTATATCTGGCCACTTGCTCTCGACATGTAGGCACCTTATCTCAAAAGTTCTCGCGCTTCTGCATGTGAGAGTCCAATATCTCGATTGTGATTGAGACTGGTTGAGCCATATTTGAGTGGACCAATCTGCGGTACGGAGTTACAAGTCAATCTTAGAAACCGCAGCACCGTCCCACGGCCTGTGGCTCCTTGAGAGTCACAAATGTGACGGTCCCTGTGGCTTGCATCAGGGTGTTTGTGGCCGCCAATTTGGACTTCACTGCGCTCTTTTGAGACGTTCAAGTTCGTGGGCCAGAAGCACGAACAGGGGGTTCCCAGGTCCAATTTCTCTGATGCTTTCTCCTTATCGTCATCACTATCATAGGTATCCTCCTCATGAATGCCTGTACAATACCTCGTGTGGCTTGTTGGTGTGGATAACCGTCGACGGATGCTTACATGAACTCACTACATCCTGCACTGAGGGCATATGGAAGGATCGGAAAGGTTGGCTGAGCAGATGTTGCAAGAAGGGTCGGAATCGCAGGTTCGGAACTCGAGACTTGTGAGGGGCGCAGGCCGTCTCAGATCAGACCTAGGGAGGGAGCCAACGGTCCGGAGAAGATTAAGTGCAACCCTAGTCGACAGCGAACAACGCTCACGCCTTTTTGGGGACATCACCGTGCACTTTGAAGGGAACTGCACTGCATGCGTTGTTGATCATTTCGTATTAGTGGTGTGGCTGAGGCTGAGGCGATTTGTCTCATTGGTGTCTGATCACTGTGAGCAGCCCAAGATGGATGAAGATGCAGGAGGGAAAGACAGAGGGTTGAGAGTTGCTCCTATGAAAAGCCCGGTGCAGCCTGAATTGAGGCCCCGGGAGCCCCTCTCGCCCGCGAGCCTCCACTACGGGTGCTACTGCTGGCACTGCTGCTACTGCCCTCTACTAGGCTCAAGGTGCCCGGGTCTTGGAGAGCCTCTAGCTGCTCTCTCTGTTACTTTGGGCCGGTTCAGGTTTGGATCGTCCCTCAACTCACGGCACAACACGTCGCGTGTTGCCCACGCCCACTCTTATTCTCCTCCTCAGGCCCATCACATTTCCTGTTCCTGTTCCTGTTCCTGTTCCTGTTTGCAAAGAAACGTGGCTGTCTTGACCAAAGTGGACGAGCAGGCGCGTGTCTTTGTCCATTGTTTGATTTGCGCAGTTCACTGTTCATCTACCGTCTTCCAACTTCAGCCGGCCTATCCTACTCCAGAACGACAACACATCTCCTCCTTTTCCCTTGTTTCTTGACACTCGCTTTCCCTCTTTGGTACCGATCTCACTTTCTGAAATCCATTCCGCTAGGGGTGGTCCGTGGATGTTCTCCGCTCTTCATATTCGTCCCGAACCGAATAGTCCCCTGAAACTACGACTGACATATGCAACTTCCTTGACTGCAACGTTCATCTTCCCGTCCGCATACAACATTCTGTGCCCTATGCACTGCCATCTCTGGGCCTTCAAATCTCGCCTCTCCCAGTGCGACTCCTCAGTCACTGCTATCCAGCTGATCAAGCAAGTCGCCGGTCCGATGCAAAGCGGTCTCGAAAACTCTCCATCCTAGTTTCCACCTCGCCATCGACCATGCCGTTCTTCTCAAAGGTTTTCAAGAGCAAGGACGTTGCGGCGAAGAAGGCCGCTGCACCTGTGGCAAACGGGGATGCACCCAAGAAAATACAATGGTCCGATGCATGGCTGCGAACGAGAGTCGATCCAGAAGAGGTCTCCGAGCTGTTACATATGTGCACCGCCGAATTGAAGTCTAGAGGTTGGTGTTGGTTCGCAAGTGCGTTGGCTATTCATTGTTGCTCACTTACTACTAGCACTCGATGTCCCGTTCCTACTTCTCCCCTTCCGTCCCTCCTCGGACCCGTCCGCGGCCAGGACATTCGTGCGCAACTTCTTTCTTCCACCTCAGGAGCGGGAGCCATTGCGGGGGTCGCTCTTGGACAAAGAACTGCGAATGACAGAGGTCATGGTAGGAAGGAGGCAGTCGTTTGCAAGAATTGCGCTCACCATGGTTCTAGGTGCTGATCAGTGTCATGAAATGGTGCTGGGCTCGATTGCCTGGCGGTGTTGTGACGTGGGAGGTCTACGAAGGTTTCCGAGTCGGCGAGAGAGGTGCTGCCTCAATCAGCTAATACTGTGTCACGTTTGCTGACATGTCCCAGACTCTCGATTTGCCCACGATGCGTTTAGCACGTTCGTTCCACTCGGCGTAGATTCCCCTGCACGGGTTCAAATCATTCAGGACTTTCTCGACCTGCTGGCTGCCGTCGCCGCGCATGGCAAAGTCAATGGTCTTGGAGGCCACAAACTCTCTCGGTATGCCGGGTGGTGGGCTTTCGAACATTACGACACTGGGAAGGGGTTCGAGTCGGGATACCAGTCATGGGTCACGTATGTAACTAATCTAGCACCAGTCTTGAAGGTATATCGCTGACCGTAAATAGTGCTGCCGACGCAACTTCACATCTCTTCTTTGCCTACCTTCGCTCGCTGTCTCCCAGTACAAGCAAGACTAGTGGCATCCTTGGTCTTCCACGGTCCCTTCAACAGCTGCTAGATGCCACCGAGTACCCCCCTACGCATGCTTTACTCTCCAATGAGGCGACAAAAGTGGTCATGATTGTGGACACTGTTTCGCCCACTCCCTATGCACTATTGCGGCGAGCCAAGAACTTCGAATACCGAGATGACGATCAAGCTCTGCAGCAATTCGCCAGTTATGAAGATCCTGTCGAAGCGCTCACAGACGAGTGTCGTCGTGTACTGAAGGCAATTTCCTCGACAAACCAGTCCCACGTCTCTAATGCCAAAACGTCGACCAGTCTAGCTGATCCTTCGTGGTCCAGATTCGAGGACATCGGATTCGGCAGCTCCCTTGAGGATGACGAAGATGACAATGATGATGATGGACTGCTCGGAGCAAAAACTCTTACTTCTAGATCTTTGCGTCCTTCGGCTCGCACGAGAGGTTATGTCGATCTAGCCCGACCTACTACTCCATCATGGGCGGATTTCCTGTCGTCTGGGTTTGCAGACGAGCATGGCAATAAAGCCCCGGTGCCTATTTTTCTGCCACCTGATAAGATTCTCCCTCCCATCCAATCAACGATGCTTCGAGGCCAAAGTTCGCAATCGCATCGAAGGAATCTGGACCACCAGCCGAATCTCGACCCCGGTGAGCTGGCAAGCATCACTAGAGTGAACGTAGATGATTCTTTCTGGTGGGTCTGGATCAGCAGTTTGGCATCTGAAGAACCGACCTCAAGAAAAGCCGTCTTTGGTCGTTGTGCTCTCGTTGAGACCATTCTCCCTGACGGCCAATGGATGGTCATGGAGGAACAGGTCAAAGGTGCAGCACCCGAACCCGCAGTAGGAGCCTACATTGCCGAGAAGAAGTCATTCTTGGGTTTCACCACCAAGCGAGGCCGTTTGGGCAGGAGACGATCTGGAAGCAAAAAGAGTCCTCTCTCTCCAGAGCCGCAACTCGAAACTAACCACAGAGCAACTCTGGCTCCTGACCAGCAAGCAAAGATCCGACAAGTAGCCGCGGAGCTTTCTAGAAGAAAACAAGTCGAAGAGAGGGAAGAACAAGCCGCATTGGCTACACGACGAGGACGCCCCCAAGATACTTTGGCCCCCTCCAAGACCAACAGTATCTTCACCCTCGGTCCATTCATCAAGGATGAAGCTTCCCCAGCCCTACAATGGGCCAACCAGTATGACAAGAAGGCCATCCGGGCTAAGTACCTGGGTGACTCCCGGACCGGAAAAGCCTCGCAAGGAGTGTTGTCCACTCCTTCCGAGGATCTTGGGATCAGTAGGTCAACTTCCACTCTTTCGGTAGTGAGTAGGAATAAGGACCTACCAGCGCCACCGTCGGAGAGTGGCTTCCGTCCTGCACCCCTGGAAAGGAGTCGGTCGGCTGAGCACAGTCCAGCAATTGCAGCAGCGCCCGTTGTCATCGAACCAGTTGTGGAGCAAGTCGTTGAGCCAGCTCCTATCCCCGTCGAGCCTAAGGTGCCCGTGGAGGAGACGGCCATTGAAGAGGCTTCAGAAGTCCCTCTCCCACCTGCAACACCAGAGATATCGGAGATGCCAACAATCAAGCGGCCAGAGATACCAGAGAGGCACGTTTCGAAGGAGGACGAAATTCAAGAGAAACAAGCCCCGAAGCATCAGCCTGCCAGATTGCGCAAATTGTCTGACGTGCAACAAAAGTCTACGGAACAGAGGAAGCCAAGGGGTAAGAACCCTAGTGGGCCACCTCCGGTTCAAAAAACGGGCTTTCGCAGATTGTTTGGACCTAAGAGATCCAAGTCAAGAGAAGGTCGAGTGCCCGAGCCTTCTGGCTCCCCTGCTAGTGCAGAGGACCCTGCTGTTGCTGCCGCACGACGTGCATTGGAGGGAAAGCCTGCTCTGCCCGCAGATGCCCCTACTTCGCCACCATTAAGCCCTGGCCACTTCCATCGTCTTGCGACCATTGCACCGGCAGCGACAAGCTCTTTCACTCGAAGTGAGCCACAAGAGGCTGCGCCTGTGACGGCATCTCAAGCACCGCCTGTGGCCTCAGAGCTTGCTGCTGAAGCTGATACCCTTTCTGAGGAGGCGATCGTACCGCCCAGGATGCGTAGGGATGAAGAATACGATCAATTGTCGCGTGTGGACACCAACGAGCGTGAACATGCCGACCGGGAGTTTTCGACCTTTGATCAAGGGCCTCTACTGGAACAACCTGCATTTGTTCCTGCAGACACGCCACCTAAAAGCGCGTTTCTGACGCCCAAGGAAGAAAGGGGATATGGACCAGTCAGTATTCATTCCGGTCGGTCATTCCAGGGTGCAGCGAGCATGGCATCGGCGGAAGAAGATGAAGAAGAAGCAGAGCAGATGCCATTGACACATCAAGTGAGCCCAACCGATCGCTGGGCACAGATCCGAAGAAATGCCGCCGAACGAGCAGCGAGGGGGTCCGAAGAGCAGACGAACAGAAGTAGGACCGAGACTCGAACCGATGACGGCGAAACAAGCGGAGAAGAGAGTGAGTCGATCCCAAGACCAACTAGCATCAAGGCCCAGACTGACGGATGTATAGCAATTGAATCACGAGTGGCTCGAATCAAGGCAAGAGTGGCCGAACTTACCGGCAACATGGACGGCGCGAGACGGTAAAGGAAACAAATATGATGAATCGAATGTTGCACCATCGTCGGCCGCCGAACATGTGAGCCGCCCATGTTGCAACGATACTTCCGACATGACCAGTCAGTTGTGGCAGAGTTTTCCACCTGGCACAGCACGGCGTTGAATCTTGGGTTTTGGGGTTCCGAGAGTTGTGCGTCTGAGATACCACTTGAGCGTTTGCTGGATGAATGTCTTCTCTTCTTTTCCCACCTCTTTCTTTTTTTTCTTTGATGGAGCGTTCTTGCAACACAGCACATCACGATCAAATTGTTTATTGAGGCTGCAGGCCGGCAACAGGCTTTTAATACGCGTTTTCCTCAGTTTTAGCGGCTGTCTGTCTATTACATTATCCACTCGTTCGATTCTGTCGGGGGTACAAATGCAAGGAGCAGGGGTTTAATATTGTTATGGTTGTGGTTGTGGATTTGGGTTGCGACATACATAGACGAGGGTTGCAATTAAAGAAGAACAACAACAATCCGCACGGTTCTTCTGAAGAAGACTCCGTTTGAGAGACGGAGAAGGGGAAGGGGAAGAGGAAGAGGAACGATAGAAGGGCAAATGAAGGCGGGACAGCACAAACGAGGAGGCTGGAGGTTACTGTGGTCTGGTCGGGTCTGATATCGTCCGTTCATAGACAGCCTCGTGCAATGGAAACGGGAAAGAGGTCCTCCACCACAAGTCAATCCATTCCTGTTGTTCAGTGTTCAGTCTTCACATTGGTCGGCAGCGGTGTGGCTCAACAACCGACTGCCAGAGGTGTTCATCTTGCTCCACGGGTCTCCTAGATTGTGTGCTCAGTCTTGCTGAATTATTGTCCATTCAGTGCACTGCAAGAGCGGTGTCCAAGTTGGGGCTCAGATACACGTAGGATCGAGGATCGAGGCTGAAGGATGCAGGATGAAGGGTCGGGGCGAAGCATTCACCGCCTGCCCACCGCAGCGTGTTGTCGTAGTAAGCCGGACGGGATACATGTCTTGCATGGACATGGCGTTGAAGCACGGCAGCATCGTCGAGATACTAGTAGTATGGATCTGCGCGCCAACGTCTCTACACGCGTGAAGCAAGCAAGTCTGCGCTGTAAGACCTGCCGGTGCGACTGATAGACTGCGGCGACAATGCCTGGTACTAGTATTCTATAGATAGCAACAAAAAAATCAAGATGGGGAAATCGGAATCCAAACCCGCGGGACCCTGCACACCGCACGGGGCATCCATCCCACTTTACGCGAGGTACTTTAGGTATGTGCTTGACACCTGAACAATGATGGGATCTACCTCGATCGGTTGGACTGTGTGCCCTATGGACTGGCAGCATACCTGAGGTGCCTACCGACTGCTCAGCATGTCTACCTAGTAAGAAAGAGGTATGCAAGTCGTGAAAGAACATTACCTATACCTAGATAGGTACCTAGTGCCTAGGAAGGTAAAGTCATAGGGACAGTACCCTGCCTCTCTGTGATCCTGCTCCTTGAGTTAAGTCGCTGTCTGAAGAGGCGCAGACAAGATGAGACGCAATGATACGCTAGACGAAGAACTGAAGTGGCCCTAAACTGATCTGAAACGCTGGGCGCAGCTAAGGTCAAGGTTAGGTATCTTACCTAAAAGGTACCTAACGCCTACCTGAGGTAGATACGTACCTTGAGGCGTCTATGGGGGGGGATCATTATACGATCAGTTGCGGATCTTCGGCTTTGGAAAGACTCGGAGGCGAGAAGGTTAAGGAGGCTTAGACCAGTATACTACCAGTTAGATAGCAGGTATCTCATGTGGTGCAGAGGTAAGATCAGATGCTGTGTTGAGGCTGAGTCCAGGGCGCTTAAAGGTGAGAGTAGTAGTATACAATACATCTACGTACTATTTGAATGGTGCCTATGAGAGCATTGGAGAACCGATCTTTAGGTGCACGGTATTGGTGTCGCTCAGCATACGGTGCTAAAGCAAGGGGAGAATACTTCATCGTTGGCTGTATACACCGTGTACCTAAGGTTCGTATGTATACAGCCTAGATATCTGATCGTAGTTAAGCGACGGGTAAGAGCGCCCCCCTGAACCAACAGTCTCTGCTCTATTGCTGTACCCAGCATTCCATGCACCAGCACGTACTGGCCAGTGTATGAATAATGACTCCATCACTCAACCCTTTTATCCAATGTCCAGCGTCGGTTGCCCGCCACTCCCTTTTCCCTTTTCCCTTCTCCCTATTGCAGCCCGCAGCCCGCAGCCGCAGCCAGCGTCTGTCAGTCATGCTCGGCGTCCATCATCATCCACCGCATAACCGCGTCCCCTTCGTCCTCTCCTCTTCCTCTCTTCCTTCTTTTCTATCTTTAGCAACTTCCATCATACCTTATCCACCCATCAATCCCATACAAAGTACAACACGCGCCACAACCCAATCCGAGGACCCTACGAGAGCCTCAATAGCAGCCATCTCCAGTCGGCTACTAGTACGGCACTACATCTCGTTTGCTTGGTGGAATTGCCGCGTTGTCTTTGTGTATATTCTCCCCACCGTTCCCAGCTTGGTCCTGCCACAAAGCCATTCTTGTCTCAGTATCTGCATTGGGGTTCCTCCTCCACAGTCGCGACACAAAGTAACCGGTCGGCCGTTCTTTGTTCGTCTGCCCTGACTGCCAGCCTACCTATCCTCCGGGTCTCGTTGTCGTCGGTCGCCTCCAATCTCGAATCTCCACCCGACGCCTCAGCTGAAGACCGGTCGCGAGACACTTGCGCGTTGCAGCCTAAGCACCAGCCGAGGGAGCGCAATTGAACTTGCACACAGATGCACCGGCCGTAAACAATCATGGGCCGCAGAAAGATCGAAATCAGAGCTATCAAGGATGATCGCAACCGTTCAGTGTATGTCTGGTGCACGCATCTACACTGCGTAAAAACCTGGTGCTGATTCCGTGTCTAGGACATTCCTCAAGCGAAAAGGCGGGCTCTTCAAGAAGGCCTACGAACTGTCTGTACTATGTTCCGTTGATGTCGCCGTCATCATCTTTGGCCATAACAAAAAGTTGTACGAGTTTTCCTCGGGAGATATCAATGAAACATTGCGGAGGTATCAATACGTGGGTTTTCAAACAGAACGCCTGGTCTGGAGCCTCTGCTGACTTTTCGCCAGTATGGACAACCTCATGAACACAAGGGTCCGATAGACTTCAAGAACAAAGGCGGTGACGATGATGACGAGGAGGACGAAGACGAAGAACAACCAATCCACGGTAGAGACGGGTCTCTTCCACCACAACATGCTATGCCTCATCCCATGCCCCATCACAATTCCTTTGCGCATATCCAGCAACCCATGGCCTCTGTCTCGCCCCCAATGCCCAACGGCATGTTTCAGCCTCGACACGCGACGCCTCAACCTCCTCATATGATATCCAGACCAGCATCACAGAATATGATCCGTCGCACCAGTTCCAATCTTGTTCCCATGCAACATCCTCATCCCACTCCTCCTCCGCCCCAAAATGGCTTCGCCTATGTGCCTAATCCTTCTATCTACAATCCTCAAGCCGGCCCTTCTGTGGCTCCCCAATCGTCGCCCCAGCCTACCTTTCAACAACAATATACCCAACCTCAACCCCAGCAGCAGCAGCAGCAGCAGCAGCAACAGCCGCATCCCACTCCTCCGCCCCCCCCGCCACCAACGCACCAACAAATACAGCAGGCCCATCAACAATACCTGCAGGAACAGAGACGGTCGTCTCAACCGCCGCCCGTGTCACAACCTGGCCTTCAACCTCCCGCGCAACCACATCCCCGAGTATCGCCTCAGCCCGAACCACCACAAGGTCTTCGGCCACCGGACCAATCCAGTCCGCCTCAGTCCAAGCATGCTCAATCCAAGTCAAGAAGTATCTTTACCCCTATAGATGAGGGAGGCTCGGTTTTAGCACAGCATTTCTTTGGCGCTCCGGACCCGCCTCGAAGCCAGCTGAAGAAGGAAGATTCGCCGCCGGACATCAAACCTCCACCACGAAGCATCACTGTTCCTTCTATTCCTCGGCCGACGTCTCAACCCGTCCGCCCTCAAACGGCTGCTCCGGAATTTGCTCCTCCACAACGAACGGACACGTCTGGGTCGCGGTCTGGAGGTCGACCTAAATTGAACTTGCAAATTCCCTCGGAGGCGGAGGACAACGAAACCGGTGGTGGAGGGTCTCCTTCGCAATCCGCTGGACCGTCGGCGAATCCAGCTCGAGGCACCGATCATATTGTCCTGCCACCGCCGTCACCTAGTGCGTCGGCGGTCATGTCGGCGGGCACAAGTGGGCCTCCCAATCCGTTCGCGCGACCGCCTCCGCCAACGTCGAATCAAAACCGGGATGCCTACAACGACAATCGCAATAACATTGAGACTCCCATCTCGGCACTGCCCAGTCGGTACATGAATAATGATCTGTTGCCGAGCCCGAGCAATTTCTTCAGCGAGTGGTACGAGTCCGGTAGAAGCGGAGGAGGGTTGAATTCGGCGGTCTTGCCTAGTCCGCTCGTTTTTCCCACGCCACAAGATTCTAGGGGACTGGGGTTTGGCAGTCGGGATGCGGCGAATGAGGCCAACGGAGAGAAGCGCAAAGGGAGTGTAGACCAAGGGGAGAAGGAGGGAGATGCAAAGAAGGTGAAGATCTGAAAGATATGAGGGTTTGTGGTTGATATGCCTTTTCAAAACTCTGATATCAGAGACCATCGCTCGCGCCCATGTGGCAAGACACGCCATAATGACCTGTTACGGCCTTTTGCAAGAAGGGACTATGGAAATCTTTTTTATTTGTATTGGTTCGTCCATGACGACCTTACCTTTGGGTTCAGTCTTTTTTCATTTGTGTTGGTTTGCTTTCTAGGTGGCAGTGAGTGTGACTGGATTGGATTGGAATGAATGGTGAATAGAGAAAAGAGCGGTTCCCAAAACCCTGTTTGCTGCTGCATAGCGCGGGAGGCAAGGCCTGGGAAATATGATATGACTTTTGACTTTGTTTTCCCCATTGATCCTGACTCTTACGGGGCCTTAAGTAAACAAAAAGGGATGGGAAGAAGAGAGTGAGTACTATCTAAAATCGGTCTTGTTGTGACTTTGACGCCTAGACCTTGATTTGATTTGATCTCTCCTTGCGTAAAGGCTTCCCTTTTTACGAGCAGTAGTACTAAATATTGTTAGCAATGTCATAGACTCTGTCTGATAAGTCCCATACGCACGCTGGTCTGTACGTAGGTCTGTACGTACCTAGGTAAGGCCTTTTGATAATGGTAATACGAACGAGTATTTCAATCCGGTACCTTTAAATTTTATATACATATATACACTATACATGTGGAGAGGAGTGGAGTGGAGACAACCTCCTGAACTAGCTCAGCCTTGTGTGTCCCCACCACAGCCACTTCCAGTTTGGCCACAATCAAACCTCAATGCCAGTTGCGGTGTTCAATTCACGAGCCCTCTCATCCTGCTAGAACCCCACACATCTCTCTCCTCCCATCCTTCTAAAGTGGAAGATCTGATCTGAACACATCGACCCGTACAAGGAGTACATGATCTCGAGTGATTTGTTATTCAAGTTATATATGTCTCCGTTAGAACACCGCGTGAGGTATATGATATATTCGAGAATATGAGTACTCCTTCTGGCCGAACTACTCCATGACACCCATGTCGAGATTTCGCAGGACGTGCATCCCTTCGCGAATCACCCGGGCTAGTTCGGTGCCTTGGGACCAGATGTCGTTATGTTGGCCTTCGATTTCGATTAGTTTCACCGCGATATCACCGTCGCCGCCACCTTCGACTTTGTCTTGGTCTTTGTCGAAGGTCGGCCCTGATCCACCAGTACTGTTACCGTTGTCATTTTCGTGAGAGTTGCCACTAGCGTATCCTGTTTTTTGCGCTTTGGGTTGTGTGGTGTGGAATACGCCTTCCATCGCCTCGACTTGGGTCCAGTCAACCAGACCATCATCGCGCGAATGAGCTAGGATCAAGGCGCGAGTCGGCTTCCTTTGGGTCTGGCTGGTCTCAATCTGCTTTTGCTTTTGGTGCTGAAGCAGGTTTGGACTCGGCACCGTTTCTTCTGTTCCTTCGCCTACTCCCTCTCTAACCCTCTCCGAGTTGCCACTCTTGGCCCAGATATCAATGTACTCGGCAGCCGGATACCGCGCGGGACTCGCCAGCACATGGTCCCTGGGATCCGGCATCGCGTTCCTGGTCAAGCTGACACACGAAGGGAACGAGTCGTGGAGTAATTCGAAATCGTAGATACCCGAAACTCCCAGCACAACAAGTGGCGGCTCGGTTTGCGGAAGCTGAAGACGCGCATTAGCATCGTCTGAATTGTTCTGATCGGTGGGAGCTGTAGTAAATGTCTCCTTGCTCGCAAGAGTGCTCAACACAGCCATTGTCGCGCCGACACTGTGGCCAACCAGCAGATACCGTTCGCCGAACCCGTATTTCTGCTGAAGGTGCGCTATGGCGGCCAGGACGTCGTGAATGTGGTCGGGCCATTTCGCGTTTCGCAATTCATAGGCCGAAGTCGTGTTCGGGTCTTGGGGTGCTTTGTCATGATGTGGCGAGAGGCGGTAGTTGATGGATGCGTAACCTGCTATATATGCTGTGATGTTGTCGGCGTCGTGTTGGAATGGATGAGGGAGATGTAGATGTGGATGATGATGGTCACTACCACCGCCACCCCCGCCATGATGATGGGGAGGACCTACCAACTGCGACAGAGCAGGGTAGAATGATGAAGACGTTACGCTCGGGTCGCGGAAATAGCCGCCATGGATGTAGACTACCCAGTATCTTTGGGCGTTTGGGTCGGAGAGATGTGATGCGTCGAGTTCGGGAATGTATAGCTCGTAGGATTGCAGGATGTGGTCGAACGCGTATTGGTGCCGTGTGATATCGCGATGCAAAGGCTCGGGGATCGGTGGTGGAGATGGGTCTCGTTGTCCATTGGAGTTCTTGGGGAGCGTGGCTGTTGCTCCTGCTGCTGTGTGCGCGGGAAAGCTGTGGGCTGCAGTACTGGGGTGTTCGGCGCGGCGTTGATGGTGCGCAGTGTGTTGGGCTTTGTACTGGGACGGGCCGTGGTGATGTTCACGTTGTTGTGGCTCTTTCGATGCTGGTGAGAGATAGGCGGCACCGGAGTACTTTTGCTGGCTTGCTTGGACGGCTGAAAAGGGGGTTGAGGTCAGAGGTCAGAGATGGCTAGATGCGATGGAAAGATTATGAAGGACAAGGTTGGTGAAAGGTAAGGCACTCGAATTCGCCAAGTAGATGTGTACTCACTCACCTTGGTCCTGCAGATAATTGATGAATTTCTTCATCTCGACGTCCTCCCCCAGCCAAGCTTACCTCTGCCCAGCTAAACGTGCTCTTGTTGAGACTACTACCATCCACAACACATACTATCCTCCTCCTTCGCCGCAGAGGAAATGGTATTCCTCGTCCGCTTCGGGCCTGACTTGACAGCTTCCAAGAGACCTCGGCCACGACACGATCCTTACTCCCTCAGTCAGGGCTTCGTCACAGCCTTTGACATTACCTCGTACTGTGGTACAATGACCAAGAGCAATACAATGCCTGCAGCTCTCTGATGCCTCCGACCGTCGTGGCTTCGACAGCTACAGGGAATGCAAAGATGTCACAGTCAACTTAGAGGAAATGATTGAGCAGAAAGAACCACAAGCACATACGGGACGATGTGCTCGAACCACTTATAGGAGCACGTCAGATGCCGGCGATGCGCGGATATCACCCATTGCGCAGTAATTGACGAATAGGAAGGGCGGATGAGCGGAAGGCAAACTGGTGACAGGGACCTTGAAGAAGCATATCTTCCCCACGATCATACTTGCAGCCAGCGTCCAATCTGGGGCGAGAGACGTGATCAACACATCCGTCTATATATGGTCGTCATGTGGCCGGGTAAATGCCGCACTTGATCTGACATGAGTACGAAACACTCCCACAAGCAATCAGTCAATCAGTCATTCATTCATTCACTCATCCATACACCTATCATCAATCATCAATCAGTCAAGGCCCCCCAGTCGCTACATCTACATACAGGCTGGGCCTGGGCGGGAAGGTAATACTGACTCAGCCGGACGAGCCACAATCAATACAACAAACCGCTGTCGTCCGCCGTTCTGCCATCATCTCTCCGCTTCAATACAGAAGATAAGGCCGAGAGAACCCTGTAAAGGGGCCAGGGGTCATCTCCTCCACAAAAGAACGAGTGCCGTGGTAGACTCCGCGTCCATCATGATCGACTTCTCTGCTCTCTGCTGTAACCTCCCACTCAGCCTCGTACGGTCTTTCCTGTCCTCTCTGTTGCTTGTGAAGCCCATACTGGAAAGCATGAGCTGGTTCAATGATTGTTGTTCCTGTGGTCCATAGTTCGGACTGCCCGCTTTCGAGTCCCAGCCCAAAAGTCTCGTTTGTGAGACCTCCGCCAGCCATTTTCCACTCCTCCGAAGGATCGGGGAGAGGTTCAGTCATCTGCAACAACCGGGCGTCGAATTCATCCAGTTCATCCAGCTCATCCACCAGCTCATCCAGCTCGTCACGCGAAGCTTGACCGGCATCTACCGCCTCTTGTCTCGAGTGAAATGCCGGCTCAACCCCCTTTCTCCATGGGGAACGGGATTTGCTGAAGTCAGGAACAGGAGTTGGTACTTGACCACCAGCGTCTCCAACTGGCGTTATATGGTCTCCTGCTTCATCTCGCCTGCTACCAAAAACATGCAGACGCAGAGTAGTACATTCTGCACTTTTGGAAGCATGCCCTGTTTGAAGTGGAGGCGGTTCGCCGGCCAACTCGGTGTCCGGACGGAAGTCGGCCAAGGTGTGTATAAGGAAGCTATTATGATGATTACCCGCGGGCCTTGTTGCATCTTCCTTTTCTGCATCGTCACGTTGCAACTTTAGCTCAATGGATGGACCGCCAATGTTGATTGGAGACTGAAGCCCAGCTCTACTCTGTGCATCACCCCTTTCCTGCGTTCCAATCCCCTTGTGCGTTGATGTCAAAGACGGATGCGGTCTTTCCCGGAGGGAGCTCACTTGACCAGCAGGCACGGTGGTTTGATGCTTGCCCAAACCAGCCGGTCCTTGGGTCTGTCGACCATATAGAGCAGTAATATGAGGGTCGCCGGTCTCAGGAGATTGGCTGGACCGTTGCCTCTTGGCCATTTCTTTGAGGTCGTCCAACGAGTAACGGGTATTCCCTCTGTGTGCAAAGGCCTCGATACCTCCAAGCAGCGCATCAGTAGTCCAGCGCTGCAGGAATCCATTGCTCACCGAGCTCGACCTATGGACCATGGGACGATCCTGCTGCTGCTGTATGTGGTTCCTTGCAGGAGTGACCGTTCTTAGGGTATCTGGCAAGCCCATGAACTTTGGATGTTGCACCCCGAATGGAGCTGCCGAGCGCGGAGGAAAGCTCCACGAGAGGTAAGTCTCATTCGACGTCTTGTTCGTTGTGGCAGTATTTGCATATGACAGTGGACGGAAGTGTTCAAGAGTTGAGAGCCTACTGTCGGGCTTCCAGCGATGCCCGCCGGCTTCTCTGATATATTTGTCGGAGAAACGACCTCTGGGCGATGTGGATATGGTTATCGCATGCGGACGGTGTCTTGGACCTGGGCTTCTTTCTCCGATCTGGTACTCCCAAGGTTGGGAGAAGAACTCCGATCTCTCGTTGTGGTTGGTATTGCGGGTTTGCTTCTTGGTATGTTCTGGTGTGCAGCTTCCTACATCTTCACTGTGTCTTTTTCTCTTCAGAAATGCCATGTTTGAGAATGTTAGATCAGGCACTCCTTGCCGGTCCAAAAGCGCAGAGCTTCTTCCTTTAGCAAACAGCCCTGGTCCAGGATGAGGCCTCAGGGTCAGTCGTTCGGAATCGACATTAGGTGCCTGGAATCTGCCATCGAGCGGTAAACCAAGTGCTTTTGGGCCCCGTCTTGTGGAGTGCCGCTTCTGCGAAGAGTCCTGATGATCGTTTCTGAACTTGTACTTGTCTAGCCTTGTTTTGTGCCTAGGTCTTCGAGCATACTTCTCGCTAGGATCATCAACATTACTGCTGGGCCCGCTGGGCCCGCGTCGACGCCGTGGATACTGAGGACGAGGCGTACCCGAGGCTACTTCAGTCGGCAGTACAGAATGGTGTTGGCGAATGTTTCTCCTCTTCTCAGCATGGGCACTGTTGGGGTTTTCTCCGCCAGTATGCCCATGGTGTGTGTCGTTTTTTTGATCCCGTCGCTCACACGGCTCCGTATCGTGGGATCGTGAAGTTTCAACGGAAGAATATTCATTCGCTGTATGCCCTGTGTTCTACGAGGTTAGCGCTGAAGACTTCTTGCATTTGTCACAGACTTCCTCGGTTGCCTGGCGCTATGATTCTGCACTTCTCTCTTCTGTCTGATACCTTTCCTTCAGTGTCTGCAGAAGTTTGCAATATCATGGCCGTACCTGACAGGAGCGAAACTTGGCTCTCGTGGACGAAAATTCTGCGAACGAGCTCCGCCCAGGATCGTGTCGGTCTGCCCGGATGGACTTTGCTGGAGGGTGGAGAGCCATTCAGCAACACGTTGAGTATCCCCCAAGCCCGGTTCCCCTGCTGGCAGCATAGAGTCAATTGTCCAGACACATGAATTCTGGGATGGAAAATTAGCCTAAGTAGAAGAGAACCTAACGCATCATAGTGAGAGGCGAGGTTGCCGTCGCGTGAGGGAGACACGATCTGCGGGTTAAGACGCGATTCCTCTGCAGGCAGGCACGAAGTCTACATGCTCATTCGGGTAAGAGGGAAATGGCCAGCAAAGGGGTCAAAGATTGCGAAGCCATCTTCAACGTGCTGTGTTATATGTGACAGTCGGTATGACCACACTCATGCTGCCACTAAAGACCAAAATTGGGGGCGAAAGATTGTAACGCCGGATCGAATCTGAAGCTTGTAGGGCTGCCTGCAAGTCATTCTGCAAGATCGTCGTGCATGCTAAACGTCCGACAACGCACTTCAGTGGTCACCGTAGTCTCACGTCTTCTCATGCAGAGTGTCCTTTTAAAATATGTCGGCGGGACCACCATGTACACGCTGAAAGATGTGATACCTCGACAGCCAGCACTCCGGCCCAGCCGCTCGCACCAAGGGTTCCAGCTTGCAGGACAAGACTATAGCCGCACCAAGCAGGAAAGCAAGGAAAATGCCCTTGGATCGAACGGGATATAGAAGGTAAGACAAGGACGGAGGGGAGAACGAGGATGAGGAGGAAGCGGTGGAACGATGGTTCTCCCTTCGCCGGTAATCGTGGAATAAGGAATCTCTCGAGAGCAACAGAGGAACAGTACAGAGGAGGGAATCGCGGCCACTGAGGAGGTAGGCTTCAGGTCAGGAGCTACGTACAACGAGATCGCTGACGCGGATATAATGCGGCTCTCGGGGGGTTCTAGGACTCGCAGTGATGCGGTAACCTTTGCCGGTCGGTCAACGACGGGATTGGTCGAAGAGTAACAGAGAAAAGAGGAGAGAAGAAAAGAACAGAGAGGGTATTGTCTGCTACTACTGGTATCTCAAAGTCCTCTGTGCTGTGCTAGTTGTTGCAGTGTCTCCGGAGAGAATAGCAGTAAGTGGGCATTGCCGGTGGCAGTTCAAAAACAGGCAGTTCAAGCAGCCAAACTGCGCTGCGCTTTTCCCGCTTCGTGTCTAGTGCTCGGCATATTATCTCTTTGGTCTCCTGCAGCTCTCTACCCACTGGCAGAATTCGATCGATCACCGGCAGCAACCAACCAGCCTCCATTCTTCACCACCACCACAACCAACCCTCACCACCCTCTTCCTCCACCAACTGCGACCACCACCACGATACCTCTTGTACGTGCTATGAGCTTGTCTTCCTTTGCCCAATCGTCACGCCTCTCCCGAGTCAGACAGACACGCCGCCATCGTTCTTGTTCCCATCCATAACAGGTGGGTACGGTTCTCTTGGTCGGGCGCAGACACTCTAGCCCTGGCTAAGCTCTCATGCTGCACCTCATTCGGGCCAGTCGGCGTCCAAGTTCCCACATCTTCCTCCCGCCTGTCAGTTTTCTTTCGTCCCTCACATCCGACCTAGAATGGACTGCCGGCATATCCACGGTTCAGGTTGAAAGATCATACTATCCAAGCATTTGGTCTGGGCATTTGTGAGAGCAACGGTAGCGCCTGTCCCTCCAGCACCTAATCCGTTGATATGCCTCTAATCTGACTCGTGTCCCGAAGAGCAAATCCATCCATCCGTAAGGAGCGGGGTGCGCCTCAATGCTGAAGTTCCTGATAAGACTACAGTATGAGCTCCGATTCTCCAGGACCAGCTCCCGCCTGTCGTGACTCCCAAAATAGTCTCCCGTTCGTTGCCGCTCGAGTCTGGACAGGCCCCGCGCAGTTTGTTCTCGACGATCACAATGATCGCACTCGCAGTGCGTCTGTCAACTGCCAGGGACCTGGTCAGCTGGTCTTCTCTCGCATACCTCAATCATGACCTTTGCCCACTCTCGACGTCGTTAGCGAGTAAGGATCGGAGAGGAAGCCTCCTATGGGTATCTCCCCCGTCACAGTAGTCAAGTTATCCATATGTGTCATATCTGTTTTCGCATCCTGCCCTGAAATGCTCTTCATGTTGGGTCCGGAGACCTCTAGCGGATTCAACTGACAGTTGCTGGTGCTGAACGAGGCTGACAGTGGACGAGGGACAGCCATTGCCGTCTCCCGAAGATAGAAGTGAGAACCATTCAACTCTTATCTGGGCATCCTTTCGGGACGGGCCCACTCATATCTGCACCACGATGCCTTTGGGATGCCCGCACCGGCAGTATGTCAACAATACCCGTACTCTGTAGTCGTTGATTCGACCCCCCCTGACATCACAACATCACGAGGGGGTCGACATTGTTCGCCATGGAATCAAGTCGTCCTAGGCATCTTCTGCTCCTCGGGTAGCATATCACAGTAGAACGCGCTCAATGAGATTCGCATCACGCTGTGACTGGACTCTTCGACACCCTCATGATATGCCGGTCAGTAACCTTCCTCACTAGCACCACTTGGTTCTTTGTTCTTCTTCCTGTCTGTCTCCTCAGCATGCTGCCCATGCTTGCATGCGCTGGGATACATCAAGTCCTGCCGATACAAGGACTCCAGCGGAAAAGCCGGTCGTGGTTCTTGGAACTTGATTATGACAACCAGACCGTCTCCTCTGCACAGTGCACACTGCTTTCCTTCTGCCCTTGTTCACCGCCCGTTCAAGGACTGGAGGACTCTGGTGTTGACGATCAAGTCGCTGATTGGGCTTGCAGTGCACGCGGTCTAATAGATAGATTGCATGAGTCGCTGCATTTTTTCAACCAATGAAATCTGTGTCGCCATACCGACCTCACTATTGTGCCATCTAGGGCTTCTTTGCTCTTGTGTGGCGAGCCTCGAGAACCGCAGAAACCTGTCGCGGCTTACACTCGAAGCAAAGACTCTTCCTTGCATCAAGGGTATCTGAACTCGCGATCGTCGACTGTACCATGGCGAAGCTGTTCATCGGGTAGGCCGCCAGTTTCTACAAGCATCCTGATTGAATTGACACGTCCTGCACAGAGGTCTTGCATGGCATACAACCGACCAGACTCTATACGATGGATTTCAACAGTTTGGCAAGATCGAGGAGGCTGTAATGACCCCGTCGATCGCCTCTTGCGCCTTTCGTTGATCATATCCAGGTCGTTGTCAAGGATCGAGATACCAACCGAAGTCGCGGATTCGGGTTTGTGCGGTTTGCAACAAAAGCGGAAGCTGACGAAGCTTTGCAAAGGATGAACAACACAGAGTGAGATGGCCAGACAACTGCCTCTGGGTACTTGGCATTGATTTTCCCAATAGGTTCGACGGCCGCTTGATTCGAGTGGATCACGCACAGGACAACAGACCGGGCGGCGGTGGTCGAGGTGGTGGATTTGGTGGAAGAGGTGGATACACGATGCCGGCTGCAACGCAAGGAGGGTATGCACAACCCGGAACCCAAATGAGGGACCCGGCCACCATGGGGTACGGTCGCGGCGTCGCATATGCTCCCTCGTGGGGACAATACAATGGGCAATATCAACAACAAGGGGGACCGTATGGAGGGAACCAACCTCAGGGCGGGAACGACCCTTACGGACCTCAGGGGCCCTATCGCCAATAGAACAAGCACCGATGTTGTGACAGATGATTGTGTGAAGGATCCCCGTCGGTTTGCCATCTGTCATGAGGAACAAGTTACTGGGAGGGTGGAATTTCCAATACGTATCAGGGGAGCTGCAAGCCGAGCCACAAAAATTGCCAAAGTTGGTGGATGTGATGAGCATTCAGATTTCTTTCTCAATCTCCTCTTGCTCTTCGGTGCTGCCGACTCTTTTCAAGGCGTGCTCCGGCGGTGATATGGGCGGAACTCGAGCCGGCCGAGGCAACGCTCGAACCCGGCGAGCCAGGTCAGTCACATGTTCATCGCCACTGTCCGGACTCAGATGGTTCAAGGCGTGCTCAAGCTGCAAGAGATACTCTCTGTTCTCTCCACTGGGCCCAATACTCGCATTAATGGTTTCTGCAATCTCTTGAGGCGGACGTGCGCCCAGGAATTGTGGGTTGTCTGGCATTCCAATATAGACCAAACAGTGAATGTCCGGAATCGAAGGATCAGCCGGATGGAAAGGAGTATATTGGATGCTGTATCCGTTTCTGTTTGATGGTCAATGGCCTGCTCATCAAAGCCAGGGGGGCACGCGCACATCTCGCGGAGATCGAGGTACTCTCGCACCTCGTCGACTTTAGCAGGTATTATATGATACGCGACCCCCCAGACGCGGTCACTCTCGGTCTGTCGTTGCTGTTATACGTCAGACAGCGGGCAAGCATCGTGGAAACAGAGGTAAAAGGATGACTTACAGGATCGTGGAGGGTTTCCCAGAATGACCTTTGAATCAAAGTGACCACTCTGCCCGGGGCTTCAGGGGTTCCACGATGGTCCTCACTAGCGGTGTTCAACAGGAGGTCACCGGTTGTTCGTGAATACTCACCTGGCCTACAGAGTCCAAGTGGTCAGTGAGAGATGACATCTCCAGAGGCCGACGTGTTCCCCCTACCTGCCAGAAGCGACGAACATAACCCTTAATATAGCCCGGAATGCGCTGATCTAAGTCGAATGAGTTCAGAAGGTTCCTGTGCACGACAGACCAATGCTAACTGCTGTACCGTAATGTGGTGGTGGCTTCCAGATCAGACTCCTGAATGTTGCGGTGCTTGCATGAGCTTCTGTGCCGTCGCAATCCAGTGTGCAGTGCTTCATGTAAAACCATACCCGTAGCCAAATATCCAGAAATCTTCAGTCTGCACAGAACCCATCCTGTCCAGTTGGACTAGAGGACGACGATCTAGGTTGCTGGTGAGCTTCAGGTCATGTACGTTTGCTTCGAGAGAGAAAAAGGTGGAGGTAGGGATTCAACTATCCTGGTACTTCGGGTACCAGCTGGATCTTGTGAGCGGTGCAAGAGGCAGGCACACACTGCAGTTCAAGTTGTCTGGAGTGTCGAGCCGCTAAACGTGTTTAATATTGAGGGCTTAAGGGGCCAGCCGATCAATGGTGTGTTAGGAGTGGTTGGGCTATTCCGGAAGGACAATTTGCTGCTTCCCGGCCCGACAGATCTCTGGATGAAAGTTGACAGGGTTGAAGAGAAACTAAAGGACAGAAGAGGCTTGGAGGGCCAAAGGTCCACGTACCAGAAGGGTCTATATTGACATGCACCAGATCTAAACACGAGCTGTCTCTAGCCGGGGTTGAGTGTTATGTCTTGCAAAGGCTGGGTTCCCGTGTTGTTTCGTCCAACGTCGACACCCACAGATGGTTCTCGTGCAGAGTCCGTATTGAGTGTAAGAGATGAAGACACTTGTGGCTCGGTAGGGTGGCTTGCGGACAACGATGAACGTGCTGAGGAGCAGATGGGTTAGGTAGGTCTCTTTGAATTGAAGGCGATAACGAAGGTTCAACTCTGTAACAATCGTCGAGCAGGCAGAGAGTAGCAATTGTTTAGGAGGCAATGATGATGTGGACGTCACATGTGCGCAGCGGCAGCCTCGTGGCTGACTCGATATCATGATTCACGACGCCATTATTTATTATTATTATTATTAGGTGCAGCTTTGTTATGTCTATTACTAGCTGACATTCGAGGGCTTAAGGCTAGTACTAGAGTTGAGGGTCTTAAGGAGCCCATAGGCTCGTGCAGACTGCGCCAGCCCGCCTCGTCGCCTGCGCCAAAATTACTACGTACCTACCTATACGATCTCACAGAAGTTCCATCGCCTCCCAAGAACCGGTCAGAAGTCATGGCACCGATCGGTCCTCCAAGGTCGACGGCCATGACTTGAGACCATTCCGTCTACGAGCCCTCCACCGCACTGGCATTTTGCACTCATCATCTCATCCCAATCCTCGAAGCCACCACATGGCCTATAACAAAGCATTCAATCCTGATGCCCTTCCTGCGTAAACATCTCTCTCCCCCACTGGCACTGCGCCTCACCATCCTCTCCAGCAAGACTGTCTGCTAACCTGCTCTCTTCCACCCAACAGTCATGCGGAGCCGGAGCAGGCTGCACAAGCCCTCGGTCAGTTACAAGGGAACCGTAAACCCTCGCCTAACACACACTCCCGCTTTTCGAATCAACACCCTCTGAATCCTCATGCGCCGCGGTCCTCGTCGCCCGGCGTGCGACGAACCTCACCCGCAAGCTTACCGAGTCAAACATATTCTTCACCCCGACCTCCCAATAGTCAATCATATGGCGACAATCACTCCAGTCGCATACAATCACCTCCCGCTCAAATGAACTACGCTCACCCGCCTGCATCTCGACCTCAGGCAGAACCTGTGGGACTACGAAGACCCTCGAATGAAGCCCATCAATACCCAGCGCGCACACCTGCGCCGCCTGATCCAGATTCAGTTGATCTCTTGCCCCTATTTCGAGCCGCGAATGCATCTGGTACAGGATCACTTACGACGACGGAGCTAGGATCGGCCCTGGTGAACGCCGATTTCACTCCTTTTGACAGGCTGACCATAGCGTCGCTAATGCGCATGTTCACCACCTCACCACCTAACCAGCCTCAAGGTCCCACCATTACGTTCACCGAGTTTGAGAATCTTTGGCGGTTCCTTGCTGCCTGGCGCACACTTTTTGAACGCTTTGATGAGGACAGGAGCGGACGGATTTCGTTGGCCGAGTTCTCAAAAGCTCTGACGGCATTTGGATATCGATTGTCACAACCCTTTGTTAGCGTGATCTACCACACCTTTAACGACCGCAACCCTCTTCCGAGCCAGGGCATGAGCTTCGATCTTTTTGTGCAAGCGTGCATCAGCCTGAAAAGGATGACAGACGTGTTCAAGAAATACGACGACGATCGGGACGGATACGTGACCCTGAGTTTTGAAGAGTTCTTGACGGAGATTCTCCGGCTACGAGATTGATCATTCATGACAGACGGACGTCAGTCCCTTCACCTCTGATATCTGGCGGTTCACCTGAAAAGGCTCTGTCCTTCTGGGTTCTGAGGGACGCTCGAAGTACCCTCTGACTTGTACTTTCCAAGACTACGGATGCAGGCATAGGCTTGCATCGGTCTCCATCTGTCAACTTGGACTGCAGAGGCTCCTCTGTCTCCATCGTCAGCTGCACCAGAACTTGATGCAAAGGATTCCCATGCACCGCCTGTGGAGTTGCCAGCAGGTCGGCCTAAGGGCCATGGAGGATCGGCAACACGGACAACCAGTCAGGTCTGGTGTTGGGAGACGGGGAAACGTAGCTCCGCCGTAGTGAGAGGGTCTGCGGGGGCGCAATACACAGTACGTTAGGGTGGCAGCCGATCCTACTGCGAAGTGCTGCTTTATACGTATATTGTATATTGAGACCTGGAAACGATTGACCGACTGCGGCTGAGCACTCGCCTTGAAATCCAGAATCCACTTGCAGTGAGATTGTTCGACTGCATGCCACGTGGAGGACCTGCGAGGGAGTCGTCGAGCATGCTAAACGTTGTTCCGAACCGATAGTACGACGGCATTAGGTGTCTTCTGTAGTGTGTACAGGAGGAGTCTAAGATCGGCCGATGTATAGTTCCGCCCAATCTTAAGGGGAAGATGCAGACCACACCCCCTCTCGGGGCTCTTTCGTTTAGACAGAATATGGCCTGATAGCGAACTGCTTTGGGTGGTTAAGCATGCCAGACAGGGGAGCAGCTCGCCCGCTTCAAGTTGAAGGCGGCCCGTGCTTCTGGCGAAGCTCTCACAAGAACGCCTGGCTGGTGCGTAGCGCCCCAACGGTGCCAACGTGGTCTAGAAAATAATGGGGTTGACATCGGCTCTTTGGTAACGCGAAAGGGCGGTGCCATGCCCATCGCTGGTTGGTTACCACCATCAGGTTTAGGCACAGAGGCGGGCCAGGGAGCTCATCACGCTCTTGATTAGCCTACAGAGGGCAGAGGAGGTCGCGCTCTGGCCATGCTCCTATTTTACCGTAGATACTAGTATTGCGTGGCTTCTATGTGCTTAGCACCAGCTCTTCGGGGCTACTGCAGTGGAAGCTAAACTTGAAGCTATCTCGAATCCCACGGCCGTCGTGACTTGGCTGTTGGCAACACTAGAACCTTGGTCCTGCAAGACTGAGTTCAGGCACAGGCGATACTTCATCTCAGCTCAGTCTAGTGCTGCGCGTGGCTCCGACCTCGTCTGCGAAAACTCTTCCACCGCCGCATACAATCCCCAGGGCTTCCTTCTCCTCTGAATGTATGCAGGCTGCCTCGAGAGTGAGGGAAGATGTGGGGGAGTCTGAGGCCTAAGGAGCCTCTGGGACTCGCGGCGTTAAGAGCCATGACCGCGAAGACGACGGCGCAGATCGGATAGAGGATGATTTGGATCAGGCCTCAAGTGGTCCCCCTCGGGTCGCGAGACGACGGGACCATGGGACCATGGAGCAAAGCAATTGACGGTTGACACCGAGCAGCGGGTGCAGTGGTTTGTAATAATCAGCATTGTAGCGTTGTGGCACGGAGTTAGCATGGAGCGTGGCTCGCAGGGATGTGGCTGTCGGGCTGCTCAAGGGCCAAAGAGACCCAGGCAAATGCAGGCATCCCCCTCCGACTGTCATTTGTTCGGACCCCAGGCGTGCCTCGCTTTTGACCTTTTACCTGCGCCGCCTGCGCCGCCTCCCCGCCACAAGCCAGCAGCAGGCAAGTTAGAGTAGCCGGCAAGCTGCGAGAGTTACCTACCAGCTAGCTAGCCACCATCAACTGCAGTGTACCAAACTACTACCACAAAGTATCCTATCACTACCACCATGGCACGGTACTGATTGCTACTCCTGCTAACAATCTACTACCACGACTATAACTCTGCCTACCACCTTGGGCCTGCGATTCCCCCAACGGCTGATGATCACAATCACCGTCCCGCTACCGAATACTACGCTCCTCGTCCCCTCTACATCGCCTTCCTACGTGACGGTCCTGCTCTCTCTATCTCGCTCCCTCCACCAATGCCCCCTTCTCGGCCGTGATCGCACCTGCCCATGTTCTCGGGTTGTTGCAGATGAGGCGACCTGAACATGACTTCCTTCTTTGGGAAATTGAAGAGCCAGGTAAGTACAGAGTCGGCGGATACTTGTGCGTCCAGCTTTATCAACCCTCTCGGCGATGCTGGCGCACACTCTCCACCTCGCTGGATCATGGTCGTACTGATTCACTCGACCCCAGAATGCTACCGGTCCGGCAGTGGGCACAACGCCCGCAAAGAAAGACCCCAATGCGCCCTTGCCCACGCCTCTGGAGCGCATGCTCATGAACGCCGGTCCCATTCGCAATGATGGAAGTGATAAGTTCTTTGGCATGGAAAACGTATGACCCTTGTTTGATCCTGGCCCATGGATTCTTTGGACTGACTGAGACAATATGCAGTTTGGTAATACTTGGTCAGTGCCAAACTGTCGGTACGATTGCACTTATGTCTAACCCTCGCAGTTACTGCAATTCGATTTTACAATGTCTTTATTATTCAGTCCCATTCCGAGACCATGTCCTTTCCTACCCCAAGCGGTCAACCCCGGAGTCCGTCGCACACGCTCAAGCACACGCTCCACCACGTATACCACCGCTCCAGCAGAATGGCACCGCGAAGAAACCTCTCGGTCCGTCTTCCGCGCGGAGTGCCGGGACACCCCCTCAACAGCAGAAGCCAGAGGATAAGGATTCACCCGAATATAAAAAGAAGCAGGCCTTGTTGGCAGGGCCCATATTGAATATGAGCTACGAAAACTCCCGGGAATATGAGATGCCCGAGACTCTCTTCACCTCCCTGAAGGATCTTTTTGAGGCCGTGGTTGTCAATCAGTCAAGAATGGGCGTTATCAGTCCCAGCAGGTTCCTCGAAACATTGCGAAGGGAAAATGAGATGTTCAGGTCTGCAATGCACCAAGACGCGCATGAATTCCTCAACCTTCTTCTCAACACAGTCGTCGAGAACATCGAGGACCACGACAGAAAAGTGATTGCCCAGAGAAAGGCCGAGCAACCTCTGCGCGGGGTAGAAGACGACGGGGATCTCTCAAAGACAGAGTCAGAGTCAGGGACCGTCTCTTTCCCTCCTATCCTGCCCACACCGACTACAAGCTCCCCCACACGATGGCTACACGAACTTTTCGAAGGGACTCTTACATCCGAAACCCGCTGTTTAACTTGCGAGAACGTCTCACAACGTGATGAGCCCTTCCTGGATCTATCGGTTGATTTGGAGCAGCATTCGTCCGTCACCGCTTGTCTCCGCAGGTTTTCCGAAGAGGAAATGTTGTGTGAACGCAACAAATTCCACTGCGATAACTGCGGCGGACTTCAGGAAGCCGAGAAACGTATGAAGATTAAGAGGCTGCCAAAGATATTGGCGCTCCACTTGAAGAGGTTTAAATACACGGAAGACCTACAGAGACTGCAGAAATTATTTCACAAGGTGGTGTATCCTTACCACTTGAGGCTTTTTAACACCACAGATGACGCAGAAGACCCAGATCGACTCTACGAACTTTATGCGGTGGTCGTTCACATTGGGGGCGGTCCATATCATGGTCATTACGTCGCAGTGATAAAAACTCAGGATCGTGGCTGGCTACTCTTCGACGATGAAATGGTTGAACCTGTCGACAAGACCTTTGTCCGCAATTTCTTCGGTGATCGGCCGGGACTCGCCTGCGCTTATGTGCTCTTCTATCAGGAGACCACGTTTGAAGCCGTTCAAAAGGAACAGAGAATGGAAGGTAAAAGAAGAGCTTCTCAGGATCTTACTTCTGGCCTGGCCGTTCCTCCCAGGCAGTCCGCAGAACTCCACCAAGTCCAAACCGTCACTCCGATGGGCTCTCCCGGCTCACCATCAGATGCCACGTATTATGCCACCCTTGATCATGCCGTGACCGCACCCCCTGAATTCACAACCAACGGGCACGTTGAGTCGCCGCGGTCCCCTCCTCCACCTACGGTCCGGCCTCCTAGCCCTGTGCTCCAAAGCAAGAGGGAGAGAGTTAAGGAGGAGAAGGCACATGAGAAAGCGCGCAGAGCTGCAGAGAAACAAGCCGAGAAAGATAGACAGGAGGTTGAGAAGCAGCGTCGGAAAGTGCTCGCTGCTAAGTTGACAGAGGCTCAAAAGAGACAAGAGGCCGAACTCAAGGCTGCACTGGAAGCGAGCAAGGCTTCCAAAGCAGAAGAGGACAAGCGTCACGCCTTGGAACGGTCGCAGACGGTCCACGCCAATGGTAGTGGCAGCGGCTCATCAGGTTTTGATCGATTCAAGCGTACGAAGAGTCTACGATTCGGATCATTGAACAAAAAGGAGAAGCCACAATTAGATTCGTCTGAGGAAAACGTTGCGAGCCCGGATGCTATGACTCCGGAAAAGGAGAAGGACAAGGACAAGGACAAGGAAAAAGAGAAAGACAGGAGAAACCGCTTCAGCATTCGGAAGAAGTCATTTGGCATGTTGCCGTGAAGGACCGGTAGCATTAAGGAGTTGGATCGTGGTGACATATTGCACATTGCACATACAGCCTCCTGATGAATATGTCATGATAATGGGAACGAAAGCGAGACGCTTAACGCGACTTTGGTACATACAGATTTGCTGATTGTCACGTCACATACAAAAGAATCTTGAAAAGTGTATCGTCTGGAGTATGTTTTGGGGTTTGCATCAAATCAAATATGAAAACATTCAGGAGAGTCTCTTGCTGCTCCACGGCAGGTAATTTACCCACAGAGAAGTGTCCAGTAGTTTGCGATTTGCACTTGAAGAGACCATGTCTACTTGAGTGAAGAAAAGGATTCATAGTCCCATCCTATGATTTCAGTGTTGCGCCCAGTCCTCAGGGTTCTAGTGCTGTGGTTCATCATGGCTAGTCCTTTCACACTTGGCCTGTCCCTTGCCGACTGAAAGAGGAGGGGGAAGACGATGACATGGTCCGCATCGCCCTCGTACATCTCCGTACCCTGTCTGCATGAAGCGCAATAGCAATGAGGGCTCGGCTCATCACTCTGCTCATTCGTATAGCACAATATCCGTCGTCTTGTTTCCTGGACGGGCTGCACGTGCCGCAAGACAAGTAGATTCCAGGGACGTGGGCTGTCTGGCATGGACAAGAGGTAATCTGGTATTTTGGTTGCTGGATAATCACTTCCGGCTGCGAAGGCTAGGATTATTCCCGAATGCTGCAGATTAAAGCAAGCCACCGCTGAGCCCTTAAGGAGACCCGCAGAGGAGCTATCTTGGATGGACTTGGACCCAGAGAAAGACCTCCAGCCGTCTGAATTGCAGGAGTGGTATAGTGGTCTGGTTAAAAGTCGTTGTTGATTTCCAGTCGAGGCCGATTGATTGTCGCTTAGTGCAACAATGTCTCCTTTGCGGTCCCCGGAGTAACAGTTGTGCAGCCGGTGTCAGACGTCGTCTCATAGCTGCCTGCTCGGCGGTCCAGGCTGGTAATAAAGGAAGCAATTGCTGGTATCGAGCATGGGAGATGGCTGACGTGGTTGCTCAAGGTACTAGTAGTTGAACCCCGGCCAAGGTTGGTGGTCATCGAGCTGGGAGCCTCTGAGACGAACTCCACCGGTACAGTACAGTCTCGCAACCTGTGACGAGATATCTGGTATTGAAGCTGAGGAGTGTTGGGGGAGCATTTGAATCCGCAATTGGTCATGTTGTTATCCAAGCATCAGCTCGTAAACGATGATCATCGAATTGACCAGGATCAACGGCACTGTTGTAGTTTCTCGTTGTTAGCTTCCTTCCACACTGCCAGACTCGGCGTGTTTACGCGCTGCGATGTGCTCTGCTAGGAGACCCCGAATGAGATGATATGACATGCGAACGAACGAACGAACCTCGACATAGTGTCCTGATACTCGATATCAGGTTTATGGCTTTACTCCGAAGGCTTTCCGGGTCTTGACCAGGGGTCCCGAATGCGACGCCGCTGGACGGATCGTTGAGTTGTGATTTACCCCATCCAACTGTGATTGTGCACGTGTTAGTTCTGCCTTTCCTCTTTCTATCCGTCTTCATCTTTGTGCGCATGGATCGTCGGACATGAGGAAAGGATCCTAAAGCGATCCCCATATCGGGGCGGGCTCGCGTAAAGGGCACGTAGGAACATACTCCGTGCAAGAAAGCGGTCTTCGGACAGGATGGCGACGGCGTTGAGGAGAAGGCAACTTGCTAAGGGACCCGAATAGTGTCAGCGCACCGAGTTCCATCATATATCTCGTAAGGACTGGGGAGGGTGTCGTGCTTTGCTTCATCGCAGCTCGCTTGCGTACCATAGATGAAGGGGCCGAAGCCGAATAGACTGAGCATCTTGCTGTTCTTGTTGCGTCAGGAAAGAGGACGATCCAGGCGGCGGTACTTGCGGCGGGATTATGTAGATGAGATGTTGAAAGGCACTGCACAATGGCTTCGAGGTCAAGGGAAGTGGTGTTCGGCGAGTCACTCGTCTTTGAGAAGTGTCTACAATTAATTAATTGCCAGCGCTTCGTTGAAGCCAGATGCAGTGGAAGTGTCTTTAGGGCGGAGTACGGGTTACGAATGTGCAGTTTTAGATGGACATCATTCTTCATCAGGCCAGCTACTTGGTTATTCCCGGCGTCTCCCTGGCTTCAATTGCTAGATGACTATGTACCCTTCACTGGCTGTTGATGGTCTGCAAGATGTGTGCAAGATACAGAGACCCTGGAGCTTGGTATGCTTATGATCATTCGATCAGGCAATCTCGGGCATATCAAGATGACGCCCAGCTTTGTGCATGGCCTTGGTCAAGGTAGCTCATACGCCTGTCGACAAGGGAATCCGTAGGGGCTTTTTAGGCTGTCCGACGTTGAGTCATCCCCAAGAACATCTTCCGTTACCTATCGGCAAGACTGGTTCTTGGAAGAGGCACAGTCAGCTCCGTATACCGTGAGTGAGATGGAAACTGAAGTGTCTTCATAGGCCATCATGTCCTTCGTAACCGTCCCATCCTCGGGGTAGGATCCAGGTCTGCATGAGGAGCTGAGGCTTGTTGTCGGCCTCAATTCCAGTAATGCAACATCCGAAGCGGGCCAGCTGACAACAGGGCAACGCAAGGGCTGACTAGACATCGTGAGTGCTTACGGTGCCTCGCTGCAGAGGGAGATGGATGACTGTGACGGACGGACGAAGGGGTACAAGACGAAGTGCTTCTCCTTGTGTTTTGCCAGATTGCCCAACATCCAGAATCTTCCAACTCGAACCAACATCTCCCGAGTTTCCCGTGCAATCATTGCACCATGGCAGAGAGAGTCGAGGCCGTGACTAGCCTTCCACCTTGCAAGAGACACATCGTGACGCATGATGCCGCTGGGAAAAGCGTGTACTATGCAGACTCGCCTCCACAACAGTACCTCGCTCTTCCTGGTGGAGGAATGGCCCGTTCGTACTCGGTGGCTTCTGTGCCCGCCGAGGTGGCTGGCGAGGAGGATGTGAAGGCATATTTGAGCAGCGATGGAACCACGAGTTGGACGAACCCGTCGATCGCCACTCCTGGCGGAGCGAACCTTCTCGTTGTGGATATGGGACCCGGGGCGAGCAGCCAGATGCATCAGACCGTGTCGGTGGACTTCTCAATTTGTGTTGCTGGCGAGATCGACCATGAACTTGACAGTGGAGAGGCTGTGCGATTGAGGCCAGGAGTAAGTCCTTCCGCAAGAGACTGATGATGGAATGAACATCTGTGCTGACTTGGCCGGCTGACTCAGGATCACATTGTTCAACGCGGCACCATGCATCGCTGGAGGAATGCCTCTGAAACAGAGCCGGCGCGCTTCATCGCCGCCATTCTGTCCTGCGAGGCATTTGACATTGGTGGGAAAAGGCTGGAGGAGGTCCATCTTCCTGACTAGCTGCTGAGGCAGGAGGTTGGACAAGAGTGTACGATAGTCCGGTAATCAATGCAGGGAGGCCACCGCTTCACACCAAGCTTCAGTCGCACACAACCGTCACCCACAACACCCAAAATATCCAACGATCCAAAAAGCAAAAACAAAAACTTTTTCCTCAAACCCCAAGTTGAACTCGGGGGTTGAGGGAAGTGAAAGCCATGGCGGAATGAATGGCTTTTTCCGTTGTCGTAGAAATGGTATCCGTACCCGGTGATTCTGGGCTGGACATGGTGCTTATTGAACCGGGGATGTTCAACGGCCATGCCTCTACACCATCATCCCGACTGAGCCACCGTCCCCTGGGAAGGGGGTTAGGCAGCTACCAGCTGGGGCAGACTTAAGGTGCGACTGGCAGAAATTCCGGCACTGTAATATATATGTTGGTATTTTCCAACTCACCTGATCTTCACCTTACCACTGCGGTGAAGTAATTCCTTCTTCCTTCTTCTAGCAATCATCTATGCACAACAAATAGTATATCACTATATCGCTTCCTATAACCATCAATTCTCTCTCTCTCTTTCTCTTTTCTGGCGCCTGTTTGAGTGTTGCCAAACACTCGAGGGTCCTTTACTACCACAAGGCTGTGACATATCACGTGATCGCTATATCCCACAAGGCTGCCCCTTTCTTCTACCTCCATCATCATCATTATCATCTCGCCAACTTCTATATTGACACACCACATCAAACGCAACCAACCAATCCCAACGGATGAGCTCGTCGTGCTCTCGAGTTACTTTTCCTTTCTTTCCATGGCGGGAATTGAGCTCTGGCAGCTCTCGTATATCATATTTCCCGGCCTAATTCTTCTCCATCTCTACATTTCCCCATATACCAAGGTGGAAGAATCGTTCAACATCCAAGCCGTGCACGACATCTTAAGATATGGCATCCCAACCCACAACGTCTACCGCCGATTCAAAGCCCGATATGACCATATGACCTTCCGCGGGGCCGTGCCCAGGACCTTCATCGGCGCTCTTGTTCTCGCCACGGCCGCCCAGCCGATCATCGGGGTCGGCGACTTGAATGGAGAACAACAGCAACTGTTGGGTATGTTAGACGTTCTTCCCAAGCCATGCTAAACAACGAGATGCCACTCATTGATGATATCGATACTGATTTCTACCACCATACAGTCCGGGCATTACTGGGCTTATTCAACGCGAGTGCCCTCATCAGCTACACGTCCGGCGTGAGACAGGCATACGGCAAGACTACTGCGGAATGGTATACAGTTCTACAAGCCAGCCAGTTTCATGTCTTGTACTATTCATCACGAACACTTCCAAACATGTTCGCTTTCGGAATCAGTAAGAAAGACCCTGGGCCTCCACTTCTCTCTCCTCTGCCTTTCCCTCATCTCCCCTGGCAAGAAACTCCTCCATCTACATCAGAATACCCAAGTAATTGAACCTTACCTCAACTGATCGATTTTTTTTCCCATAGGTACGTTTGGTCTACGCTTCTTCCTTGCCGCCCATTCAACTCCAGAAGCGCAAATCAAACGCGCAAGACTGGGACTCTACCTCTTGACGCTGGCGACCGTGATCTTCCGCTCCGAGCTGGCATTGCTCCTCGCCTCGCATTGCTGCTACATGCTATCCAAGCCCATCTTCTCCGACAACAACAACAACAACATATCCTCCGCCGTGGCTCTGATACGTCGGGTTTTCTTCCCGGCCATTCTCGCGGCCACGGTCGCCGGCCTCGTCTTGACCGTCAGCATCGACACCTTTTTCTGGCAATCACGCACTCTTCTCTGGCCCGAACTGGCAGCGTTCCTGGCCAACGTGTTTCCCTCCGACTCCAAATCCGGTGCCTCAGCATGGGGCACCTCCCCCTGGCACTGGTACTTGACGTCCGCGTTGCCACGACTTCTCCTGAACCCTTTACTGCTACTCCTCTTACCGTGGGGCATGACGACCACGCTCCGCTCTTCACTGGCCGACCTGACGATCCCGTCGCTGGGCTATATCGGCCTGTATTCGATGCTACCACACAAGGAAACGAGGTTCCTCTTCCCCGTCATCCCGCCCATCACGGCCGCTGCGGCGTTATGTGCCAATTACATTTCCACGCGCCGCGGACGCTCCATGGTCTACAGACTCACCACCTACGCCCTTGTCCTGACCACAGCCGCAACGGCCTTTCTATCACATGCCGTTCTGCTGCCTCTGTCCGCGCAAACATATCCTGGCGCCCACGCTTTGAAGGCCCTGCACGTCCTCTCTCTGAACTACGCGCCGCAGCCCGTCGTCGGCGTCCATTTGACGAATCTGGCCCTGCAGACCGGGGTGACGCATTTCCTGGAAACGCCGCCGCCGCAGCTAGCGGCGCGTCCGGTCTTCACGCTGCCGGGGTCCGCGGACGGCCAGAAACCGACTATTACGTCCACCCGGCCTACGGTCTGGATGTACGACAAGTCGGATAATAGTAGCGATGTGCGAACGGTGGCCTTCTGGAGTCAATTCGATTACGTCGTCGTCGAGCATCCCAGTCATGCAATTGGGAAGTGGGATGTCGTGGATAAGATTCCTGGACTGGGTAGACCTCGAGTCCTGGATCCGAGTACCGGTCGCGGGCGTTTGGTGTTTGGACCGAAGACACAGAGGAGACAGGATGATGGACTGTCGCGGCTGGTCGGGGCTATGTATGGAGATGGAGAGAAATGGGTGTACGGGGTCTTCCATGACCTCCTGAGAGAAGGGGTCGGCGCCGAGGAAGTGTTTGGGTCGCATTGGAGTTGGACCAAAGGCTGGTGGCTACATTGGGGGTTGGAGACGAAATTGTATATTCTGAAAAGGGCCTCGGGTAGTGGGGGTAATGGATTCCGACTGTGACCGGTATTCACGGATATCCGGTTGGAATGATACAGGGCGTATGGCTGTGGAAGAAGACCTTTGAAGCCCAGATTCTTCGGTCAATCCTTCGACGACTCAAACATGACATTTATCTCTCATGTTCCAAGGTCCCGACCCTCTGCTCGAGACCAGAGACCATCTCCCCGACAACTTTGACATTGCCCTTCATCGCGTCTTCCAAGTCAGCCATGCCTTTCTCCACCGCGTCGACGGCTTCTCTCCACTGATTGATCTCGTCCCGCATTTCAGCCTGCCTCTGCTCCACCGCGTCAAGGCTGTTCTTGGCTTCGGCAGCACCCGCATGGATCACGCTGAGGGTACGCAACCTTTCCAACACGACGGGCAGGAGAGGCTGCAGGTTCTGGATCGATGGCAGAAGCTGGTACAAGGCGGTGATCTTGGACGATTGCTCGTCGAGAAACAGACGGGACTGGATCTGCAACGATTCGTCACCGGGCCCGGCGAGGTCGGTCACTGCTTGGTTCGCAGCCGAGGCGTTGGAAAGGCCGCGGCGCGGACGCGTGTTGGTATGCACGGTCGCAGAGACGAGCTGTCGCATCCGTGTCTCGTGCAGTTCGGCGAGCGATTGTATGGCTTGTTTCCGCGCGGCCGTTAGGCGATCGGCTTCGGTGGTCAAAGTCCTCAGCTTTGACGAGACACTGTCGAGAAGGGGTGTCGTGTGGGGTGCAGCGGAGGACGTCATCACCGGCAGCGCCGTGCCGGTTTGCGGGTTTTCTAGTGCCAGAGCGCTTGATAATGTGTTGACTTGTTTCGAGAGGCTCTCGAGAGTCGGGAGGATTGAGGACGTCTTCTCAGGGTCGGCGCTGGTGGAGGAGATTCCAAGCGCGGCCTCGAGTGCAGTCAGTCTGTCGGAGAATGCGGCAATAGCCGGCAGTGCTGATACAGTCGCCCGACTGTCTTGCTGCTCCTGATGCTCCGTCTTCGTGGTATGTCGCTGTCTTTGCCGCGAGTGTGAGTCTAGCGTCGATAGGAACTCGTCCTCGACCGTGCCATTGTTGTGCGGTCTGGCCTTTGTGCTCAAGTCGTCAAGCAATCTACTTAATTGCTCGACGTCATCCTCATTGAGCACGTCTTCATCCTGCGCCCCGTGTCGCTGTCGCTGTTGCTGTTGCTGCTCGGCACTGTCTTTGAAGTCTCCCTCCGGGTCCTTCTCATGCTCCCGTCGTTCCAGCTCGAGCCGCACCTCTTCAGCCTCTCTCTTTAACCTGGCGAGTTTCCTATTCAGCGTTTCGTCTTCGCTATCACTAAGGTCGCCAAGTTCTTCGGCACCGCTTTCCTGGATGCGTCTTCTCCTTCGCGAGCTCCGCGTCCGGTATGACCGTCGAGTACTGCCAATGGCATCTGAGAAGTCGACGCCTCTTGCGTCTACCAGGGAAGGCTCGAATATTCGCCTTGCACCGTCGCGATCGAGGGGCTGGCGATCGACGTCGGGAAGTCCTTGGTCATCGGAGGGACTGGGGGATAGAGTGCGGACTGTGCCAGTCTGTCGATGCGGTCAATTGCATGTGTATATTGATCGGGTTAATAGTCGGGCTAGCATACCTGTGCCGTAGACACATCATCTACCAACTCTGGAGTCTCGTATACCTCGGGGGCAACGTCCTGCGGGACTCACCGTTAGTTCCCTATGGGACGTGGTATCGCCAAATGATCGCACGGGTGGATGCGGTCAACAGGAACTCACGAGGTCAGGGAGACCAGCGTACTTCTTGCTGGCGGCCATCAGGCTTGCTCGTGTTCAATTGTGCTAGGGAAGAGAAGCATCTCTTGGTCCTTTCGATACAACATAGCACAGTCTCCGACTATAGGACATGGTTCTTTACGTGCACCGTCGCTGGCATCGGACGCGTTCCACTTTGAGCAGCCCCCAAACAATCTTGGCAGCCCCTAATACTAGTAAGCCCCTAAGCCTCTAAGCCTCTAAGCCCCGGATCCCCGCCCGCGAGTCACGATCTTGGGCGTGGCGCCTGTTAGTTGACTCGGGTCCTACAGCATTACTAGTAGAGACTGGGAGACATCCATGCACATTCACTGTTACTGTCACTGTGTAGTATCTGATCCATGTAGTACTAGTAATTGATGCATGCCTCATTACTGCTGAAGTTTGCGCCTCGAGGCCGCCTCTATCAGTCTAGACGGCTTCTCCGTGTTCACACCTTACCATTGTAAGATCGTTTCTTTGGGATACAACGTAGGCTCTTGACTACGACCGCACTATGCTCGGTAGAAACGCTCATTCATTAGTGACCCTTCTCGGGTTCAAGGTTGTGGTGGCTAGACTGCCACAGCTGTAGGTGTTGATAACAAAACATGCTACTCCCTGCATGGTCATGACGCCGCCCTGGCTTTATCCTTGTGCAGATGCTTGTCCGCATCCATATCCACCAAAAACCGTTCCCATGTAGAGATCACATTCTGATAGAAGTCCATGTGTTGCGTGGCAAGGGCTCCAAGTGTATCTCTGAATTCCAAGCCTTTGATTCTCTCAAAGTCTGCCACTTCCCGCACGACTTGCTCATCGAACATTTCACTGGTTGACTTTGCGCTTTCGACTTCGCGGTTCAACTCGGCGATTTTCAGTTCCAATTTTCGGGCTCGGTCCTTTCGCGCGGTTTCATGATCGACGCCTCTCATATCCTCCACCTTATGCCGGATGAAGGTGGCAGGATTGAGGTTGGAGCCATGCGAGTATGGATTGTTGGAGGCAAGCATATCGCGCTCCGCCGTCGCCTTCTGCAAGTACTCCGTAAGACCTTCGAAGTCGAGTTGTTTCTGCTCCCGAGTCTTGAGTAACGACTTCACAGAATTGATATACGCTTCCATGTCGCGCAGACTGCCCAGATAGTTCTGATCGGTGTGATCCTTTATGCCTTTCCAGCCCCTCGACGTCTCTTCCACGCAGCCTGCGAAGGTCTGTACGGGAGCTTCGAGTGTGGGTTCCAGAGGCGTGAGTTTCCGCATGTTGGTGGCCAAGTCGGTATAGTCGAACTCCAAGTCGCCCTCCCTCCGAACCACTCGGGCAATAATCTTCTCCACATGGGAAAGATCTTCGTCTAGTTTGTTTGCTCTTTCCGTGACTTCGATAAATCTCTTGTCTGGCTTGTGGACCTTAGAGAAGGCGTTGAGCATGGTGTCTGCGACATTATCGAAGAACCCGGATGCAGCGGCCGCGTTGGCGGCGCTTTCTCCCGTGACCGTACCTCTTGCCGGCCTCAAGCGCATTTGAGAGTTCCAGTCGGCGGTTTCGAGAAAAAGCAGGAGTATGGGCGCCCTTCGCAGTACGGGATGTAGAGTGCAACGCTTCAAGAACCGGTGCAACGACCAGGCTCGTCGCTGGGTGAACTCTTGGCTGAATCGGTCCCCTCTCACATACGCCATGTTATTCTTCTCCGGCAGTGGAGGTACTGCACATGCTTGGTAGTCTCGATGTAAAGTCTGTCGGAGGAAGACAAAGTCGGTGAAGCGTCGTCTGACGGAAAAGTCGGTCTTTTGAAATGTCTTGAAGTCCGTCTGCCGACGAGTCAGTGGTTGTAACCGAGTATCTCCAACCTCGAAGACTTACATGAGTAGTGACCAAATATGAGACATATGCGTCTTTCGTACCATCGTTCTCCTTCAATGGGCTGTCCACTGTGACTTCCAGGATCCCGTCCCGGCCTATTCCTGCCAAATCGACCGCATCGGCTTGCTCGCCTGCCTGTGGCTCGCTAGACATACTCTCACTTCTCCGGCCATTGCCAGGCCTGGTCGGTAGGTCGGCGTGAAAGGGAACAGACGACTCCGCTTGCTGTGTATCTTCCCGTTGCCACGATACACTGTCGAAGTCGCCGTGATCGTCCATCTTGCTCGACTCCCAATGCCCCGCAGACACCGTTCGCTACAGACGTTGGGACAGTCCGAAAGCAGAGATGACAAGACGGATGCGACAAGCGTCCGCTATGTCATGCGTGGACTACAGTCCGTGCAGGATCTGAAGCAAGAGTACGATGGACGATAATTGGTGAGAGAAGTCGAGAGAGCGCGGTGAAGTGGTCGTCGATGTCTAGAGCTTGTCAACTGCGGCCACCTGATACTGCACTGCACGTTGGACTGCGCACTGCACCGCAACACATGACGCTCCTTCTTGGCACAGCAGCCAGCTCAGCCTGGTCACCTGACCACTAGCAGTCTGCGAACACGGCAAGGCTGTCAGGCTCGCAACTCGAATGAATATCATACAGCGACAATGCGAAGTCTTATGCGGGCCTCCATTCTCCATTAAGCTATCATCATCTATATCATTTTGGAGTATTCTCAGAAGTCGAATTCCGTCCTAAATTGGTCCAGATCCATGCCGGCACCCACTCGCTCAGTCAGGTCCCTCCGTCCCATCCCAGTAAATGCTCTTCGTAAGGTGTCGTAAAGGTTTGTGCTCTCGTTTTGTTGAATCATTCTTTCAAGTTCGGCCTCGGGGATCCCGCCATTCCCATCTGCCACAATCTCACGCACTTGATCCAGACCCTGTTCGCCGACAAGGCGGTGCAGATTCAAGGCCCCCAGCAGGTGTCCGGCTGCCTCCGGATAGCAACCAATGTTGATGCAGGAAACTCCCAGGTTGTATCGGGCCCGCACGAAATTGGGGTTGACTTCGAGAGCCTTACAATAGGCGGTAATGGCATCCTCCGACCGACCCGAATTCGCCAGTGTTGCACCAAGCCTGTTCCACAATAGATGTACCTGTCCGGCGCTGTTGGCCGATCCGGTCTCTGCTGATGCAAGGGCAGCTTTGAAACAATCGACAGCTTTCTCGAAATCCTCGTTGCCATAAAACAGAACTCCAAGACCCACCTGGACATCAGGGTCCATGTGCTCCCCGGAAGGCGACAACTGAGCCGCTTTGATGAATAGATCCGCAACACGTTCATGTAGGATTGCACGATCAGTGAATCCTACTTCGGAGGCGTCCGACAGGTTTTCGGGAGGATGAATCTGAGGATATTTGACACTCAACCATCGCTCCAAGGTCCGATAGGCCGTGCTGTCGTATCCTTCATTAGTATAGGACACCGCTAGACCCATCAGAGCATCTAGGTTGTTTGGATCTAACTGCAAGGCTCTTTCGAGGGCCCGGATGGCAGGCGCTTCCTTTTCATTCTGGGCTTGAGCCGAACCGAGCAGGACCCAGGCCTCCACATGGTTAGGGTCTTGCTGCACGGCCGCCTCAAACGCCAGAGCTGCAAGAGATAGATTTCCATGCGAGTCAAGAATCTCCTTTCCTTGTTCAAAAGCTGATTTGGATGCCTGATTGGCCTCCAGAAACGGGTTGTTCGACTCAAACATGTAGTCTCCTAGCATTGGTTCTCGTTCGAACGGGTTATGGGTGCCCATGCCCATAGTGGAATCGAAATTATCCCAAGCGGCAAAATCTTCGTTCGAGAATGTATTCTCGTACTCGGAAGCCTCTTCGGCCATTTGTCTAAATGCGTGTTCAGCCAGGATCCCATATCCCACACTCTCGAATTAGTAATTTGACTCACCTGTCAATTTCATTCAGTTCTCGCTCCATAGCGTCGTTGGCCTGATCTGACAGACTGTCTTGCTGTGTTTCGAGTTCTTTGAACTGGGCTTCCCAGTTTGCGTCGTCAAGTTCTACCATTCTACCTTTCCCCTTGTCTGTGGTCTGTTCCGGTTGTTGTTGCATATGCATTGGTGTATAATTCATGCCCATATTCATCCCGCCCATATATCCCATGGACATAGGCCTTTGGTATGTGTTCATCATCGAAGGAGTGTGTGTGATAGGACTGGCGACCCGCTGTGGGCTAGATTGCTGGAAGCGGGCAAATTCTTGTGGAGAGAATCCATTCGGTCGCTGTGCTGCCATCTTCGAACTGGCGAACGCAGCCTCCATGCGGGCTTGTTCGCCAGGATCAAAATCCGCGACCCAGCCAGGGGACGGTGATCGACGAGTGAGCCCTTGGACACTGGGGAGGTCTTGTCGTAGATGTTCCATTGCGAAAGGCTGTGGCAATTGACCGGTCTGATGCATAAAGTCGTTCATCATCTTTGTCCTGGTCAGTGAAATGTCCTTCTTGAGGCGCGCATCTCCTGAAATACCTGATCTGATCCATTTGGGGCCATGCGAGACCGCATACTTTCTTCCAGGCCACCAGGGCCTCGCCCGACAAGGCGGTCTCGTTGGAGCGAGTTGTCATTTTGGACGTGGTTCTTGAATTGCGTCAGAGGATTGCCCGCCGTTGAGCACTCGGCGCCACCTAGAAAAGACATGGTAATGCTGAACAGAACAGGACAGGACACAGGGAGGATGAAGCAATCAGATCAGAGAGAGGTGCCGGGATTGAATAAGTCAGCGGCGATGCCTTGGGTTGATTCCCAGCCGAGGCAGTCCAGCCGAATGCCCTCATGCGGTGTGCAGTGCGGAGCGTCGAACTTGAAGCGCGGAGATAAATCCAGGAAGAATCCCGCTGCCACCCGCAGTTGATGTATTTGCACGTGATGCATTTTGCACGTGATGCTGATTTGGATGCTTTCATCCCCCTGCGCTATAAAAGGGTTGGCAGGGAGCAACTTGAAGGTCTTGTTCAGTTATAACATGTCATTTCTAAAGTTCCCTTGTACTACCTGTATTGACCCATTCCGATTGGAGATTATGATACACCACGGACGGGTCCTGGGGCCAGACTGTACACGGTCTCTCGCCCGTGATTCTGCCTCATCTGACCGTACCAAACTAATTTACAAAATTGTGCATTGGCAAGATGCGAATTTGTGCCTGCAATCCTCCATGTCACCGTGAATCTGGAAGGGATTGGCAGTGGAGCGCCCCAGGGAACCTCGGCCGGTGCCTCGTAAAATCCGCCTGACTGATACTTACTGCTGTACACAGAATGCTACCACCGGAGGTCTGCAGCCTTTCGATCATATATATGGGGCGATTTGGCAGGTGAACTGTTCGACGCTGCCTGCTCCAAATGACCGCCCTGAGCCCTGAGAAAAACCGGCTAACAGGTCTGCGCGCTTCGAGCGTAGGAGGATGTCGGCCGCCCGGAAAAAAGCCAATATGGACTTCCACAGAACGGGACTAACACTGGCAGCGGCGATCGACGCATCGGCAAGGTCATACGCCGTTATCATGCCAGAGTGGGGTGTCGACGATGCTCAACCCCTGGCTGAGGACCGCGTAGCATTTATTGGGATTCAGGAGGAACATCATCGGAGCCGGTAGAGGTCTCGTTTCTCGGTGCTCGGGAGGAAGAGCTGAACGAGTAGTCGACACGCAGTTTCCGGCCGTAGATCTCCTTCTCTGACAACACCTTGGCAGCTTCCATAGCACTCTTGACGTCGATGAAATCGGCATGAGCAAAGCCTCTTGGCTGGCCAGTCCGGCGATCAATCGCAACTCTGACATCAATGACGTTTCTGATACCACGGAACAAGTTACTGAGGTCACGGTCGGTCATCTCGAAGGACATGTTGCCGATGAAGAGAGTCTTGGAAGGAGGGTTCATGGGTCGGCGAGGAGCCGCTGGGGTGTCCATGATGCCACTGCTGCGGGCAGCATATTGGACAGTGATGCGACGACCTTCGAAGAGTTGCATGTTGAGCGCCTCAAGGGCAGCATCAGCGGCTTCTTGCGTTGAGAAGTCGACATAACCAAAACTAAAGTATGTCAGCTTGGATGTCAACAATAAACGGGAGAGGCCACCAACCCTTTGCTTAAGCCACGGGTGTCTCGGACGATCTTGCATCTCGTCACCGTTCCAAATCGTGCAAATTCCTTCACAAGGTCGGTCTCGGTAACATCGAAGAACAAGTTGCCGATATAAAGAGTTGGTTTGCGCTCAAATAAACCATTCCATCCCGCCGGGGCGCCGGACGCTGACTGGTTCGGCGAGGAGGCCGCGGCCAGGCTTTCGTTGATTTCGGCGGCTGGAAGTGTCTCCTCGGTGGCCTCGGTGGCATTTGCTGTCTCAGCAATAGCTGGCGCAGAGTCCCTGTGAGCGCTGCGACTTCTGGGCAGAAGATTCTCGTTGGTCTCGGAAGCCGGGAGTGTTTCGTCGGTGGCCTCTGTTAAGTTTGCTGGTTCGGCAGCGCCAGGGGCAGAGTCTTTTGTGACATCCTCTCCTTCAGCTACAAGCTTCTCGTTTGTCTCGGCTGCAGGCAAGACTTCTTCCGTTGCCTCTGTGAGATTAGCCGGCTCTGCGGCACCCGGGGCCGTTTCAGAGATAACCCGGGACTTGGCCTCCTTCTCACCCTCCGTGGAGGCCCATCTCCGCTGTGATTGGATGGCAGAACTCTTTGACACTATTCGTGCAGAGGGAGCGCTGACAGAAACAAATGTTCGTGAGGAAGAGATGAGGGAGGAAGGTTGGGAAGCAAGGAGGCGCGATGCGCAACGGCGAATGGCAAACCTGGCACTCTGTCAGACACGGTTCCGCAGTGAGGAATAGACACAAACTTACATCTCGATTAAAAGTGGTCACGTTCAGAAAGATACAAGGAATGACACAGTGACAAATAATCCAACCCTCTTGTAGTATTGGTTCGACTGAAGGGAGATGTGATGAAGCTGTAGTATCGCAATCAATGAAGTCTCATGTTCTAGGAAAAAAGTTCAAGGACTCGGCCGGCCAGGGAAAAACGGCTCTAACCCAATACGGTTTGCGACCTTGGCACGGCTTCAGGAGCCTCAGCCTCGTCCGTCTGTTGCGGTCAAGTTGTCACATTGGCACCCATGTTGACAATCGCGGAATTTGTGCATTTAGACGGAACAAGAGTGGCCGAGAAGGTCATTGGAGTCGGCGGGACCGGCGTCGTGATTTTGAAGGGCTAGTATGCACTCAAAATACCTCGATTATCCAGGATTCTCGAAGCCGATGGTGTTCCCGTGGCCGACGAAAGCCTCACACCGAAAGAGGGCGACTACGATATACGGTCCGATCTAATCAGCTCTTTGGAGCGTGAAAGAGCTATCTACAGAAGACTGGACAGTCATCCTGGGATTGTCCACTGCTACAATCTGTCCTCAATTGACCATTCAATCCAAATGGATCTTATGAGGAACGGTGATCTTCGACATTACTTGGATACACTTGACACCAGGCCAGAAAGGACGGTGCAACTAATTTGGCTCACAACAGTGGCACAAATGCTAGCACATATCCATCATCGACATGTTATTGTGGCCGACATCCGGCTGGATAATCTCTTACTCAACGACCAGTTAGCTATAAATTCGTCGACTTCGGAGAATCAACATTGATGCCTCTGGAATGGAATCTACAAGGCGATGACGGCGATGGCTACTCTATTCTGACAGACCTTGGACAGTTCGGCGCAGTCAAGTTTGAAATTGTGACTGGCCAAAGTTGCAAATTTGGTCTTATGCAGGACTGGAAAGATGTAGGGGACCCACTGACTTGGCCGCGACGAGACAGCCTACCATCGACGAAGATTGTATATCTCAGGCATATCATTGATAAGTGCTGGACTCAAGGATTCAAATCCGCGAAAGGCCTTTCGGCGGAGCTAGAATGTGTTGCGAGCGAAACTTGAGGGCAACGGCGCGCGTTTATTGGACCGAAAGCGCTCGTCCTACCTTCAATTCTGCTTTCTCCCGTTGGATCCCATCGCTCACCCGTTTCCGAAGTTACTGCGCTAGGGAATGTCGTGGTGGGAATTGTCTTTACCCAAAAGCACAGTTCCAATCCTTGTCGCCTCACCTGATGGGTGTGCTGCGTTCATAGCTTCACAAGTCGAGGTGCTGCTTCAGTACACATAGCGAAAGTACACGTTCTCCTTATCCGTCAAATCATCAAAAGCAACCCGCTCCGCCTCCTTTTCATCCAAGCTGATTTGGTCTCTGCGCCGGTTCTCAAGCCTGAGCATGAAGTAAAGCACAGTCGCAATAACGATCACCAAGACATAACAGCCGATGATGCCCTCCCACAACCTCGGATAGTGCTCGCCAACGGTTTCGTACACGATGAAGAAGGGGGAAGCGATGTTGCCAACCGTGTAGAACACGAAAGTGGCCGCTGCCATGTAACTCTTCTTGGTGTTGCCGGCCACATTTGCCATCCCCATGCTGACCGTCAGACTAGTCACCGGAGCGAAGAAGCCGATGATGGTGTATCCGGCAATGGGCGTGGCGGCGTGCTCGAACCAACTGCTCTTCCAGATCATGGCACAACCGGCAATGACAGGCAAGCAACAGGCCACCAGCATGATCAGCCGGATGTTGGGCACCTTGAGGCTCAGGTAGCCAACGAGCAGGATGGTCACGAAGCAAACTCCCCCCAAGGGCATCTGCCAGAGCAAGGAGTCGTAGGCCGACCAGCCGAAGGTGGAGACAATGAGAGGCCCGAAGCCAGACACGGCGCCGTTGACCGAATACGCGGCGCCCATCATGATCGCTATGAGCCAGACCTTCAAGTCGAACACGGCCTCTTTGAACTGGGACCATTTGATCTTCTGGCACCGCACGCCCAGTTGACTCATGCGCAGTCGTTCGACGGCGACTCGCTTCTCTTCCTCCGTGAACCACCATGCCTGGGCCGGAGAGTTGGGGAAGAACAGGAAGATGAACCCGTATATGATGGTCAAGGCCCCCACCATCAGATACAGATACTGCCATTTCTTGAGCGAGCCTCCGCTGATATGGGCGAAGCCGTAGTTGATGGCGGCGCCAATGACGGTCCAAGCTCCGGTGGCCGAGTACCAAAGACATTGGCGCCAGGTCTGCTCAGCCTGAGTGTAGAACCCACTCACTATGACCATGAAGGCGGTCGGGATGATGGACTCTGCAACGCCCAGGAAGAATCGCTGTGCCCACAAGCCCTTGTAAGTGGTCACGCCCGCGGTCGACATGGCGATCGCACCCCATACGATCACAACAACACCGACCGTGCGTCCCACGTGGAACCGTTGGAACAGGTAAGTCATGGGACCGACTCCAGCGAGCATGCCGAAATAGAACAGCGAAGTCGCCCAGCTCAGGCGTGTCGTTGACACTTTGGGCGGTATGGAAGTCGGGTCCGTCACGACCTTCAGCTCGAGGTCCGTCACCATGCCGAAGACAGCTGCACCGCCCAAGATGGCCTGCGTGGTGACAATTAGCGTCTATGCCGTTGACGTTGAGAGACCTTACTGTCCCTCAGATCCATCGACTCGACAATCCGACAGTGCTGCCAGCATCGAACCACCCAGACATTCCACTCACCTTATCATAGTACACAAGTCCATACCCGACAAACATCAACGGGATCAATGCGAAATCGATCTTGCGGACGACCCGCCGCTCAACCTCCTTGTCCCAAGGCTGTGCATATTCCGGCACCACCGAAGCCGCGATGTCCTTGTCACCTATTCGAGACTCATGAGCTTCTTCCTTCTTCTGGTTTGTTTGCGGATGCGCCTTACCGGGTCTGTTCAGCATGGCTTATGTCTGACTTGCTTCGGTGAATCCTTGACAAGTTGAAAAGCCAGCACAGCAGCAGAGATCTCTGCGTGCACAGGAGAACTCGGGAAAGTAAATGGTTTAAATCAAGCCTGTGTGAAAAGCCTCTCCGATGTGCGGCCGCCAAAGCCAACTCTTCTCAAGTGGGCTAAGTATACGCTGCTAGTCTTTCAGGCAGTGGATGGCATGACTATGCTTCTTGTTTACGGCGCTAGTCCGTCGTCAAACTCCTCAACAGCTTCGAGATCTCATGCTTTTATCCCTCAAGATGATAAGATGCAATGCCCAGTCCGACCTTGTACGTTTCCGGCCACAAAGCATACCTGACCCTGCATACACTTTTTACCCCCCACTCAAGAACGAGCGTTGGCATACTCGCCCCAACTACTAGTATCATCATCTCCTTCGTATCTATCTTCGGGGTTCCGGGCGGCGGGGTTAGAGCTCAGGCTCTGCGCTGCGGTGTTTGATGCCGTCCCGTTCTTTGCCCGTCTCGGTTAGACTGGCATGAATACGCCTTCAGCGGCCAATAGGAGCATCAACGCTGCTCTGGCTCCTCTGCAGTGGGATGAAAGATACTCTGTCTGTACTGGCAAACTGATATAGGTGCCCATCTAGGTACCTGGTAGGTAGGAAGTCCCTAATGTCAATACAATGGGCGTTCTCCTTCGACGTAGATATACCTACCGCCAATTAAAATTGTGAAGGGCGCCTCTACCAAGATCTGGCGGTGCCACTTCTATCATGGTCGGCATTGGTGTTTGTCTTCTACAGGAGACCGGTGAATGAAGAAAGACTGCGGATACTGTTTCATGAACACCATGGAATTCGCAACGCAGCCAGCAAAATGAATATATACACAGCACTCGCGCTGCCAGAAGTCGCCTCACCTCTGTTGCTCGCTACGCCATCACGACACTGTCCGTGCTGAGATACATGCCCTTTTCTCAATCATGTCTCCGCCAGAAACCGCCTAACGGTCTACCTCGCCGAACACTAGATCCATTGTTCCGATGATGGCGACGGCGTCCGCCAGCAAGTGACCACGGCTGATCTGGTCGAAACAACCCAAGTGGGCGAAGCCCGGAGCTCGAACCTTGCATCGGTATGGACGTTCGCTTCCATCACTGACGAGATAGACACCCATTTCTCCCTTGGGAGCTTCGATGGCGGTGTAAGTATCACCAGGCGGCACGGTGTAACCCTTGGTGAACAGTAGGAAATGGTGGATGAGGGCTTCCATGTTCTCCTTCATGGCTGCCCGAGGCGGGGCTGCAATCTTGTAGTCTTCGACCTTGACAGGACCCGGTGGCATCTTGTCCAGACATTGTTTGATGATTCGAAGGGATTGTCGGAACTCCTCCATCCGGCAAAGGTAACGGTCGTAGCAATCGCCATTTTGACCAACGGGCACATCGAACTCTACTTCGTCATACTTTTCGTAAGGCTGGCTCTTCCGAATATCCCAGGGAACACCCGATCCACGAAGCATGACACCGGAGAAACCATAGTTCAGCGCATCGGCCGCCGAAACGACGCCGATACCTTTGGTTCTACCGATCCAGATTCGGTTGTCAGTGAGAAGCTCCTCAGTTTCGTCGATGCGATCCGAGAATTGAGTTGCCCAAGCATAGATGTCATCCAGCAGACCAAGCGGTAGGTCCGCCTTGACACCGCCAGGACGGACGTATGCGGCATGAAGTCGGGCACCGGAAACTCGCTCGTAGAATTCCTATTGACATTAGACACCTTTTCCAGGCCATGAGGAAGCAGTCACACGCACCATCAGCTTCTCTCGTTCCTCGAATCCCCACAAGAAGGGAGTCAAAGCCCCCACGTCCATGGCGTGGGAAAGAACAGACATCAAATGATTCAATATTCTCGTGATTTCCGCGAACAATGTCCGAATCCACTGCGCTCGTACCGGGATTTCGATATTGAGCAGCTTCTCAACGGCAAGAGAATAGACCTGCTCGTTGGTCATCATGGAGACGTAGTCGAACCGATCGAAGTAAGGCAAAGCCTGCAGGTATGTCTTGTATTCGATCAACTTCTCGGTACCGCGATGTAGCAATCCGACGTGAGGATCGGCTCGAATGATTTCCTCTCCGTTCAGCTCGAGAATGAGACGCAACACACCGTGCGCTGCAGGATGCTGGGGCCCAAAGTTGACGGTATAATGACGAATTTTTCTCGGCTTGTAGTCCTCGTCCAACTCCTTGTCCGGCAGGTGCGTCGTGAAGGTGGCGTCAGTCGGGCTCATGGTCATGCCCACCGGGCCGATTGGCGCCTCTGGATCGGGAGAGACATTTTCATACGCGTTTCGACACGGAGTCGTCGAGATCGCACGGGAGATGAGCGGTGAGTGTCGAGAAACGGCTTTGATGGTAGGTCGAAGGCAGAGTCTTTTGGCGGAATGCCGGCCTGCGGCTCGGACAAACGACACCACCATTGTCAGCGACGGCCCAAGGCCAGGTGAGAAAGCTGTCGGTGACTGTACTCAAGGTGATTGCCTCGAAGCCGACAACAATCACTCGAAAGGAGGAGGCAATCGAGGTGCGCTGTGCCGTGCCGTGCAGTGCAATGCAATGGGCGAAACCTGGTGGTGGTGTATCTCGAGAGATCAATGACAGCTCCCGGGAATGTCTAGCGCAGCCAGGAATCTAAGCATCGCTGATTGGCTGCGCCCTTTCCTCCTGCTCCCCGCGCAAGTTTTTGGAGAAAGCGAAGAAAAGAGACTCTCGCATCTTTTTTTCGTCGAGAGAAACACAGTTCTACTAGTAAGTACGACTGGCAACGCAGTCTACCCACCAAGCTATTCATGGCTCACATCCAGCCATCGCAGGATGGCTTAGACAAGCGGAAGGTAAGGTCTCGTCTGAGGAGTGGTGCAGTGGGTGGTTGGCAGTCATGCTAAGACATTCTAGATTGTAGGAATCAACGCCGAAACCGTCACGAACATCACCTCGACCGATTTCCCAGGCCACCATGCCGGCGAAGACGATTCCTGGTCTCTCTCAAAATTCAAGCAGAATCTGAAAGTCCACTTCCACCAGAACGAGCCGGATGAAGCCACATTCTCCCTGGTTGGCGTCGACGCCTCCATTGCCAACGCATTTCGGCGCATCCTCATTGCGGAAGTCCCTACGTTGGCCATCGAAAAAGTCTACGTGCAGAATAACACCTCGGTGATTGCAGATGAAGTCCTGGCGCACCGGCTAGGCCTCATCCCCCTGAAGGGCAGCATCGAAGGGCTCAGATGGCTGAAATGGTTCATCGAACCAAACCCGGACATTGGCTTCGACGGTATGGAACGGACCGACTACAACACAATCGTCCTGAGCCTGAACGTGAAATGCGAACGCAATCCGCACGCAGACAAGAATGCGACCGAGCCAGAGGAGAAGTACATCAACAGCAGCGTCTACTCGCGACACATCAAATGGACTGTCCAGGGCCTCCAGGAGCAGTACTTCAGGGACGGCCCCATCGAGCCGGTCAGTCCGGATATCCTGATCGCAAAGTTGCGGCCAGGTCAAGAAATCGACATGATCCTGCATGCGCATCTTGGAAAAGGTGGTGATCATGCAAAATTCAGTCCGGTCGCAACCGCCACATATCGACTACTCCCCACCATCACCATTACCAAGCCAATTCTTGGAGCCGATGCGAGAAAATTCCAAAAGTGCTTCCCACCCGGCGTAATTGACCTTGAGCGTGTCACGCCCTCCGATGCTGCATCCGATGAACCTGCCTACCATGGCCGCGAGGGTGACGAGAAGGCCGTCGTCAAAGATCCCATGCGGGACACTGTGTCGCGAGAATGCCTCCGACACGAGGAGTTCAAGGACAAAGTCAAGCTGGGCCGAGTGCAAGACCATTTCATATTCAATGTCGAAAGTACAGGACAATTTCCTAGCGATGTTCTGTTCTTGGAGAGCGTCAACGTCCTCAAATTCAAGGCTAAGAGGCTGCTCCGAGCGCTTGATGAGATGGAGAAATAGTTGCTTGACTTTGGACTTGTAATGAACTGGCGGATGAATTGTATGCATGGGAGGGGGCGTTACAGCATTGCAAGGCGTTCATGTTAAGTTTTAGATACCTCAGTCACAAGATGAAAAAGTGTTGTATCCCCTTCGTCTTCCATTTTACTGGGACAATCGGTCATCGTCATCTCGGAATCTTCCATCATGGTTCTACCTCGCACTGAGCAGAACTACCCTCTTCTAGCTGAGCACCCTGTCCGCATACAGCTACTTCTGGAAAAACAGCCTGTACTTGAACGATATCTGGAATGCCGTGTCTGAGATCCCGACCTCCTCGCCATCACTAACCAGGTCCCTCAGCCTTTTGGCCAAGTTCGGCCGCGTCTGCTCCTCGAGGCTTTTTGGCGCTTGAACATATAGCGTCCGAGCCTCTGTTCGAATGCTGGGCTTCTTCAGCTGTGCCTCTGCCCGCTCGGCCAAGCTGGCGAGGAATTCCTCGAGCCTCATGTCCGGGTCAACGGTGATGTCCTGTGCTAGGTTGCCGCAGACAGGGCAGTCATCCTTCTTCTCTGCAGCAAATGTATAGGTATACAACCCCGAGTCGTTTGAGTCGCCCGTATACATCATATAGTTTTCAAGGAAAGGCGCGCAGGAGGTGGCGATTTTGAGAGCCTCGTTGCAGCAGGCGGCGGCGATGATTGCATTCGTCGAGGCAATGGCTGGGATGATGTTCTTGACCACGCCTTGTGTCATGGAGTACGTGACGCCGGGGATGTTGAACTCTTGGGCACGCGCCAATGCCGTGGCATACAGCCATGAGATGTGTTCCGGGTCGTCGGTATCGAGGGTCTCGCCTTTCCGCTGTTCCTCCCAGGCGATGATGTGCGCCCATTCGATACAGTGCTGTGGCTGACGGGGGATCGTGGCCAGAGTACAGAGCGGCACGGCCGCACGAGGTGCATGCATGGAAAGCTGGCATTCAATGCAAGAAGTGAGCGTGGGAAGGATGACACGAGCCTGGCCCTTAAAGCCTTCAGTGCCGCCGTCGATCAGGGGTTTCAGTGACTCTGGGTTTTCCATGTCGACCATATCGACCAAGGTGGCATTGATCCAACGTCGCGCTTCGATGCTGTCGAGCCCACAGATCACGAGCTTGAATTGCATGTAGTACTCCTCATCCTTGTCCTGGATCTTCCCATTGTAAGGGGTGATCTTCACTCCTGGCACACGTCGTTCGACAAAGGCCGCAGCGACTTCGGCCTTTGATTTTCCTACGTCGGATTCGCGGAAGAGGAACTGTCGGTTTAGATTGGACACGTCGATAGTGTCCATGTCGATGACATGGATGTCCTTGAAGCCTGATAGTGCGAGGTCCTTGAGAATCTCACATCCAAGCCCACCCGCCCCGATCACCAGAACTCGTGATGTCTCAAGTGCATTGATTGTCTCTTCGCCTGGCACAAACTCCTCCCCTGCATATGGAGACGTTGTTGACAACACTTTGTCTAGGTAACCCCTGCATGTAGTTAGACGTTTTCAGGCCCTTTTCGAGGGGACACTGCCTTACCATCGTTCCCGGCCCGCCGTGGCGGAACCATTAGTAAGAAGTGATGCTATAGATATTGACATTGTCGAGATTGGTATTCACGAACGAGGGTCCGGATTGGGGACAAGGGCTTATAATCATCGACTTGAGCTATTTGGTTCTCTGCTGATTTTCAAGGGAGGCTTGATTATGGGTACATGGCAGTGACGAGTAAGGATCCTTGGGTTGGGTTGTGAAAGTCGTCTGGGATGGTAGTGGAAACCCAGACTTGTGAGGCCCGCCTGAAGGACCAGATTACTTTGGCAAGCTTTGATGATAATGACTTCGAAAGAGCGCGTGTTGCCTGGAGGAATTGCAAGCGTCAACTCGATGGAGAGTGAAGATGCAAGGCTGATGAGGTCAAAGTAGGAAGTTCATCTCAGCCTTGTGGCGTTCTTGGCGGATGGCCGCAAGGCTGCGGCAGCCTTCTACTCTCTACTCGGCAGTATTCCACTTCAACATCTCCCCAGTGAAGCCTTCCACCAAAACTTCAGGACTCACCATCTCAATATGGGCTGCAGCCATGGAAGAACTCATCAGACCCGCGAATGGTGCCCGCAACTTTCGAAAGAATATCGAGAAGTTCGAGGGCCTTTCCCTACAAGACGCTACAGTCTCAAGGCCGCCGAGCAACAGATCCAAGATATCCATCCTCGACGACAACTCCGTTAGTGATGTGCAAAGTGAACCATTCACTCTTCGTCCGTCAGTGGGCTCTACTCAAAGCTCGGTTTCAGCGCAGCCGACTGCCAGAAAGCACAAACGTCATGATTCCACAGCCTTCCTTCAAAAGTCCTACCTAGCCGAGACCGCGTCGGCGTCGCTGCCAGACGATGCACGCGAAATCTTGAAAAGCCAGCCTGACAGGGAAGATCTGGCGGCAGTTCTGCAATATCTGCAGTATGGTATTGATGGAAGACACGACTTCAATGTGCGAGTACCTGGTCCGAAGGCGTCCCAGATCGTTAACGTAATGGTCACCGTCACCATCCCAGATCAGTGGCTACACTTGCGCCGCTCGGACCTAAGCAAAAGCGATGCGCAGATGAGAAGGTCCCTACTAAACTGCCTGAATAGCGTGGCGGGCTTGGGTGCCCTACTGATGCAGATCAGACGGGTGTTCTCAACGACACCAAATCACGAGAGTCCCTTACTCGATGATTTGATCTCGGTCCTCTCACTTATTCTTTCCGGCAGCCATGCATTACGGGGCTTCCTCTCCGATGCATTTAGCCTCTTCAAGACCGAAACACACCGGCGGGTTTTCTGGCAGGAAATCACATCCCTTTTAGCTGGCAGCAAAATCCTCTCGACAATGGCCCACGTCCTTGCATCCCTGCGTGACTCTGACGTCCGATATGAGGCAAGCGCCTGGCTTGGTGACGCTCGTCAGTACTCGCAATGGCTGGCAAGGAACATATCAACCGCTGCCGTCGATCTACACGGAGCCAATCAAGCGAATAGCGCGCAGGTGAACTTGCTCTGTCAAGTACTGAAACGCGGCCTCAGTCTTGGTTATCGCGGTATAACGACTCGTGTTGCCTCTGTTCGAATCATCCACTGACTGGATTTTAGATACACTGATAACTGAGCTTTATTCCTCACTTCTCTTAGGAAAGCGAGCATTATGGACGACGTTGCACAACTTGGTGCAGCCCTTACCTGCTTACGACCAGACCGGCCTCTTCGATGCCATACTCCGCGACCTAGCAAGAAGGTTTCTCCCAGGTACTCTTGGGACTGTGAAGGACCGGGCATCCTTGATGAGCAACTCCTCTACGATTGGGGCAGTGGCAGCCATGGTCAAGGGTCTCGTGCAAAACAATGCCATCCTTGAAGCACATGTGATTCAGTGGCTGACGAGTACGAATGGAGAATATGCTGGGCTTGGTCTCGACACCAGAAGAGCGGTTATTGCTACACTGGCGTCACATCAAGGTGAGTGCCCTCCTCTGCTCTCCCCCTGCTCTCCCTCTGCCCTCCCTCTGCCCTCCCTCTACTACTAGACATACGGCTAATATTTCTTAGACAAGCTCCAGGAAGTCCTTGAGAAGAGCTTGGAACGCTTTGGCAATAAGATACAGATCCAACATGATCCGATCGTACAGCAGGAGTGTAAGTAAACTCAGCGGTTTCCTGACAAACACATCTCCTCTTTCCCTGCCGTGGCAGAACCTGTGCTTACGTCTCTCCCACACTTCCAGCCACTGCCCAGACGATACTACTTGCTCTCGGCTACCTCAACCACTTGAACCCTCAAACGGTCAAGCAAATATCAAGCTCCAGCACCTTCCTACGTATGGTGTCCACTCGCCTCTCCGCGTCCGTACCTCGTGCAAGATTTTTGGGTATGATAGTGGCTGTGGCGATGTCAAAATCGATAGACAAGCCCGACAAGGTGATGGACTTTGGTGTAGAAGAGATACAAGGAGAAGACGCGCAACGATGGCTGGATCTTGTAAACATCCGGGACAGCATCGGGAGCCTGGCTGATCTGCCGAAAACAGAAGTACCGCCAGGGAAGATGAAGGCCACTTCACGGAGCACGAAACCTGCTCGCCCGAAAAGGGTATCCGTGACTTCTCAGCCTCATAGCTCGAAGGTCATCGCGATCGAAGAAGTTGACGAAACGGAACATACAGGCTCAGACGAGGAGGAGCTCGGCCTTCGTCCTTACGCGCGTCCTGACAGCGATCCTTCTGACTCGGACGATGATCCTACGCTCATCAATCGTAACAAGCCTTCCGCCCCGGTCTACATCACATCGCTGATCAAACAGCTCAATGCCAACGATGATCCGTCGACGGTGGAACTTGCTCTCAAGACAGCTCCCAGCTTGATCCGTCGGAAAGCCAACTTCGGCGATGAATTGTCGTCCAACATCATCCAGCTGGCGGCGATTCTCGTCAATCTCCAGGAAGGCATGTCGAAGGAGGAAATGCATCAATTAAGAATCGAGGCTTTGATTGCATGTTTAGTCGCTAAGCCTGCAGTCATGGGTCCCTGGCTCGCAGGCATGTACTTTGAGGGAGATCTCTCGATATCACAACGGGCGTCTCTGCTGACAGCCATGGGCCTCGGAGCACGAGAATTGGCGGGAATTGACGATGAGATCGAGAAGCAGCCCGTCTCTTCTCGAACCCAAGAAGGCGGTTCATCATTCCCGTCCAAGAAACTCCCACCACATCTCGACTCAACCTATGCCACCACATCCGCCATTGATATGCTCTCAACCACCCTATCCCATCGGACTCTGCAACCGATGGCCCTTGAAGCAGCCGACAAGGTCACCGGGCCGGACATCTTGAAAGTTCGCACGTTCTCCTCACGCATGGCCGTGGCGGCCAAAGAAGCAGCCAAAGCCGAATCCCGCTCCAAGCGCATTCCCAAAGACCTGCACAAGCTGCTCTCCGAGGCGCTGTACCTACCACTCTGCTCACGCCTGACGCTTCTCCTCTCGGCACTTTCCACCACTCCCTATCTCGCGAACTCAACACTCTTGCATCCCTCGCTACTGAAACTGAGCCTGCAGACGCTCGTCGTCCTCATTTCCACAATAGGTCCAAACGCCCTACAGCTACCAATGCTGACGCGCGAGTCTCTCCTCCTTCTGACGGAACTTCATACCATCCCATCACTGGCGCACGACCCGATCATACTTCCGCCCGCGCTTCACCTTCTACTGACGCTTTTGGACCTGAGTGTCGAAGCTGGCCCAACGGCAGAAGAACGCCTCGTCACAGATTTCGGCCATATGTTGGCAGAACTCGTTTCTTGGGCTGCCGGACTAGCGGAACGCGTTCCCATCACTGAAGTCGACGCCGATCCGGGTTTGGGCATGGCAATGCCCTGGACGGTGCTTGTTGCGGGAATCCAGGTCAAATGGCAGGAAATTGGTAGGAAATTTCAAGGACGAATGTTGGGGCTGATGGCAGGAACGGATTTCGATACCTTTTGATGTCTCGGGATTGTGGTGTGGGCATCAAATCATTCCTTGGGACAGTTCCAACAACTCGGATATCTAGGTACTCTGTAGATAGACCAGATCACTTCTCGGGTTGAATCCCTGCTGCCTTGGGCATCAGTATTCTTTCACAGGGTCTAGCTGGTGGCAGTCAGTTTGCTCCCTCCTGATTTACCTTTCACTCGTACCTCCTTACTTTCTCTGTCCGTAACCAGCAAGCCATCTTACAAAATAAGCGGCACCGCAAAATGATATAGGTGCCTACCTCTTAGGTAGGTAGTCCGTAAGGTCGATGCAGGAGGCGTTCTCCTGCAACGTACAGTACCTGCCGCCTCTTGTATACCTAACCTACGTACGTCCTCGGCGGTTTCGAGTGTAGTCTCCGCCCTCGCCGCCTTATATTGGGCGTCAAGCTGCTCTCGAAGTCCGTTCAGCTGATGATTAGATCCACGCGGGACGCTGCAACAGGTGTAATAGCCGGTATACGCCCCTTTGGCGCCATTGCCTATTAATCCTCAAGGAAGACTGCCGTGACTGCACAGCTGTGAAGCACTGCAGTACGTGGTAATATGCGTAGTACATCAAGGCTTTCGGTTGATTGATCGATTCGGTACTACCTAGGTACCTAGGTACCTAGTACGTACGTGTAATGTGGTCGTTCCCCGGCGAGCCACCTCAACAAAATAATAAGTGGCACCGCCAGATCTTGGTAGGGGCGCCCTTCACAACTTCAATGATAATAGGCGGTAACTACACCTACAGTACGTTGCAGGAGAACGCCTATTATACCTGGTATAAACCTTACGGACTGCAGTGCTTCCCTACCAGGTAGGTAGACACCTATATCATTTTGCGGTGCCACTTATTTTGTGCAAGCTGGCTCGCCGCCTTCATCTTCAGCTCCTCGAGCACAGCCGTGCACATGCAGTGCTCCGCCACAAAACGCGGCCTAAAGGCCCCCAAATCACCACCTTCAATGAGGTGCAGTGATTCTGGTTGACCGGCTTGCCATCATCCTGCTTGCTGTATTCTGGCAGCTGGTAACTAAAACAATCCTTCAGCTCACCTGTTCTGTCGCTCGATCTCTTCTATCTCTCGCTCTTGCCGCGTCCTTGTCCCTGCAGAATCCCGTCCACAGTGGCTCTCCATTGTTGTCTGCCTCACTCGAGCCTACCCCGCAACATCGCAGGATCCCTACCGTGTGCGGCTGTAGCGAACAAAGTGACTGCGCGATCGCCTTTACGCTGTCTCCCTCAATTATCTTCCCTCTGGCTCCTTCGAGACGACCAAGTAAACAATATCCTCCCTTCCTACGCCCTTGAAACTCGCCCGAGGCATCTTGACACACCAGGAAAGTCGGTGCGCAGGCACAGCCTGAGCAGTCGCAACAATGAGTTGTAAGTTCTTCTGCCCATTTAGAACATGAGCTGTTGGACTTCTTGCTGTGGAGGACTGTGCTCAGGGATGTTTACGTGGGAGCGTGGGGAGATGGTGCAGCGTCATGTCTTCATCCACGCATAACCTGTCCAGAATCCCGGGCTAATCAGACGACTTTTAGTGACGGGTATGTTGAACAAGCTGCAAGGCCAGCCTGAGAGTTACGAAAAGAAAGCACAATATCGATTTGGTAAGACTCTTGGAGCAGGCACATATGGCATCGTTCGGGAAGCCGAGGTCAACGGGGACAAGGTTGCCGTCAAGATCATCCTGAAAAAGAGCGTCAAGGGCAATGAACAAATGGTCTACGATGAGTTGAGGATGCTGCAGACTCTGGACCACCCTCATATTGTCAAGTTTGTGGACTGGTTTGAGTCAAGAGTAAGTTCTGAGAGGCTCCCTGGATCTCCTGAGTATTGACTCGATGATAGGACAAGTTCTACATCGTAACTCAGCTGGCTACCGGAGGCGAACTGTTCGATCGCATTTGCGACAAAGGCAAATTCACCGAAAAGGATGCATCGCAGACGATCAAGCAGGTCCTTGAGGCAGTCGACTATCTTCATGAACGCAATATCGTCCACAGAGGTGTGTATTGTGGTTTACTTTGAGACGCATTCTAACCACGCATCATTGCAGACTTAAAGCCTGAGAACCTTCTCTACCTGACCAGGGACCCCGACTCCCAACTGGTGCTTGCCGACTTCGGCATTGCCAAAGCGCTCGACGGCCCAAGTGCCGTTCTGACATCTATGGCCGGATCGTTTGGTTATGCTGCGCCAGAAGTCATGCTGAAGCAAGGACACGGCAAACCGGTTGACATGTGGTCTTTGGGAGTGATCACCTACACCCTCCTCTGTGGCTACTCTCCTTTCCGATCGGAGAACCTTACCGACCTCATAGATGAATGCAGAAGTGGTCGCATCATTTTCCATGAACGATACTGGAAGGATGTCAGCAAAGACGCCAAAGCCTTCATAATGACCCTCCTACAACCAAATCCCGACAAACGTGCCACCAGCAAAGAGGCGCTCAAACACAGATGGTTGACAGGCGAGACGGCTTCAGAACATGATCTCTTGCCAGAAATCCGGTCCTACTTGGCGAAGATGAAATTGAAACGTGGTATCGAATTGGTCAAACTGGCCAACCGGATCGAAACCCTCAAGGTGCTGGATGAAGAGGAGCCAGGCTCTCCCGACGCAAACGACATACCTGCGAATGCACAAAACGCTGCCGGATTGGCGGTCAAGAACCATATCCGAGGCGTATCTCCCGGCCGAGGTCTTACCACGAACGACGCCCCGGAGAAAAGAGCCATGAGTAACGCGGCAAAGAGTGCCATCTTCCGAGAGGTGGTTTTGGCCAAAGTGAGGGAGATGAAGGACAAGGAGCAAACCGACAAGCTGGTGGCTAAGGTCACGAAAGAGCACGAACGGAGAAAGAGCTTTTCCGGCCAGAAGTAGCCCACACTTGGGACTGGCGGGCTGCAAAATATGTGTATCCCGAGGATAGCGGCCGAGCTGATTTTCAGACCATGAGCTGATATGATACCCTTTCACTCGAAGAGACGACGATACCCTGATTGACGGACGATGCTCGTGTGTTTGGCCTGTTTTGATATCTGTCTGACGTGGGTTTCTGGGCTGCTGTGAATCGACTGCATTCAATTCATTCATTTGCTTTAGCGGAGAGTCTCTGAGCAGGCCAGATAGCGAAGATTCAAATTGATCATTATGAAGTAACCCGTCCCTTGAGCGTAAGTCCTGCAACAGCCTACAGAGACCGAGTTTCTCTTTGAGGAGAGTTGGCTCGATCAAATTGATCATTGGAGTGGAAAAGGGGGAAGGGGGTTTGCCCATCCCACTCAGCCTCGCCACCGAGGTTCTCCCGGACGGAGATGCCGAAAAAGCACATCATGTTCCCCAGTCTCGTAGTCTCTGTAGTATTCCGGCTGCGACAACGATCCTCATAAGCGCCCTCCTCAAAGTTATGTCCCGCTGACCGACAATGATACCTCAACGCGCTCTTCGACGTGCCTTTCAGGCCGTCGGTGTCTCCATTCCGGTTCGGCGGCTTACACCTCCTCGCCAGTCCTACTCGGTGCGCGCCCCCGCACACGGAGAAAGCAAGACCGCCGTGTCGCCGCGCTGGCTGAGCGACACGAAGACGCGGATCGGGAAATGCATCACGTTCGGCATGTCGGCGCCGCAAGTGGACGAGGCGGGCCAGATCCTGCGCACGCTCGGTCGAGAGTGGCGCGAACTCGTCGCCGGCAGCGAAGGGTTCCTGACCGACGAGACAAGAGCGGGCTTACACCGACACCAGATCGTCTGGGGCGAGCAGGACTCGATGGGCCACGTCAACAACGTCATGTACGTGCGGTACGCGGAGAGCGGGCGCTGCAACTGGATCCTCAACTACAGCGACCACGTAGACCCGGCGCACAAGCGCGCGTGGAGGGAGCTCGTCACGTCGCGCGGCATCGGCCTCATCCTCAAGAGCATCACCGTCGACTACAAGTTCCCCATGACCTGGCCCGACCGCATCTCGGTGTACCACAAGCTGCGGGCGCGGCCGGACGAGACCTCCGAGTCGCTCGTGCTGGATGTGCTCATCATGTCGGAGCGGCGGCAGCGGCCGGCGGCCCGGTGTTTCGAGGATGTCGTCGTCTATGACTACAGAGCTGGGAAGAAGAGTACGTTGGAGCCGTTCATGCTGGAGCAGTTGAAGAAGACTTTCGATCTGCAAGAGGCGGCCAAGAAGGAGAATCTTGCTAAGATTCAAGATCTGGAACAGAGGGTTCGACGGCTCGAGACTCAGACTTGGGATCGGCCTGATGCGAAGGAGGACTTTGGCAGTGCTGTCTGATGCAAGTCCAAGTCCTGGTTCCAGGCCAAGTTCCAGGCCAAATTCTGCTTCTGGTGCTGGTTTTGATGATGTTTCGTCTTGTACGCAACGGTCCGAGCATGACCGGAAGATCCGCAGAGGACCTTTGCGGCCACGATGAATGCCACAGCTGTATGTGGTATATGCGCATGTGAGGCCCATTCGCGAGTTTTGGACCTTCAATGGACAAGCGGCTACGCATCTCAGACTGTCGGAGCTCTATCGACATCCGAACGAATGGAAAACTATGCATTGAACGTCACCTCTCTAAGACACCAGAAACTCGATTTCCTGACCTTCATCCGCCTCCTGCGCAGCTTTCCTCAAAAGCCATGCAGCAAACTACAGCGCACGAACTACCACTCGACCGCACAGTTGTTTCTGCGGCCTCTTGTCAAATAACATATCGCACACCCTTGAAATCGAAACAGGTCCAGGTCCAGATCCATCTCTTGTGGCTTTCAGTCTCGGCAGAGATGTACAGTACCATACTATACAGGGTATCGGTCCGCGTGATCAGGTTCGGTAACACCCGCCCTTGCAGGGACACCTGGCCTTCTTTCTCGAGCAATTGCGCCAAAGACGAGCTTACGCTCCTCAAGCTTCATCACAGACACCGTCTGTACCTTCGGCCTTCCGGATCAGGACCGGGATAGAACCCGCACATGCTCAGCTCGCAGTTCTCAGCTCGTTGATATCCACAAGCTGGTGCCAACTTTTATCATTTTATCACTGCCGAAATCACCCCAGCTCCGGTTGGTCAGTAAGGGGGAGATTTGAGCAAAAGTTGCATGACAGATATCTATTCGTTCATCGCAAGAGGTGAATGTGTGGCATCTTTGACTGCATCTGTGCGAAAGATGGTGTGTGCCCTTCTCGGGGAACAAAAAGGAACGACGACTACAGGTGATTTGGGAGAAGAACAGAACCAAACGCCTCGGTTGCACAGGGACGGTCTCTTCTAGAACGACCTGAAGCTCGGTACTCTTGACACTGCAATGCACTGGATTTGGAAATATACATAGAATGAAGAAAGAGGTCAGGAGACTGGAGATTTGAATACACATGAAATGAACCACCTGTCCATCAACGACTGCACGCGTACAAGAAAGAGAACATGCGGATGGCAAGACATCAGACTCCAGCACGCTATACGGCCTGGAGACGTCTGAGAAAGAGTCATACAGGAGAGAGATAGAGAGATCCGAGTCCTCTGAACACCACATTCGAGAGCATTACCAAGCGAAGGTCGTTTGCTTTGTCCAGAATTACACCTATTGATACACGCACACTCAGAGAACCTATTGGTCCCTGCCCGTTACTGATAGTCCGGTTTCATTTCCCTCCCAATCCAGGTCACCATGTTCCTCCTGGATCCATGGTGTATCCAAGAATACCGCCGCCACCATCACCAGCATCACCACAGGTGTGTCTATACCCGACTCCATCCCGGAGCCCTCCCGTACAACAAGACATGTAGTTTGAAATTTCCAATAAGAGATGAAAAGCATTCGGGGCCAGTTACTCTTCATGGTGGCTTCGTCTTTTGATACTGCCGAATCTCTTCTTCAAGCCACCACTCAGCCTTTTGCTGATGCTGCCACTGCGGCCCATCTGCCCCGAGCCATTGTCCCAGCTGGAGTCCGCTGTGGCGATGGCACCACTGCTGCTGCGATGTCTGGACTGCAGTTCGATGCCCTCACTTCCGACACCATCGTCACGGATCGAATGCTCTTTCAAGGCCTTCTCGATGCTGTAGCTGGGCTCGCCTTTGCCTTTGATGTCCTCGGGAAGATATGGGATCCCGGGCCATCGTTTGTAAGCGCCGCCGCCGGGACTGTTCTCGACCATCATATTCTCGCCTTCTTCGTATTCGTACGAGTTACCCATGGGGTCCTCAAATCCTGGCGGGTAAGCTGCAACGCCATCAAGAGGTCGATGGCGCACGACACTGTCAATGATTTTCTCTTTGGGGGTGGCCTTGAGAGCTTCGGCGTTGGAGTCGGCCACGGCGGCAAGAGGCGAATTGGAGGAATTGTTCCGGGCATACAATGTGGCATCGTAGGGACCTCCGTGATGCCATGCAGAACCTCCGCTGTCGTCCAAGCTGTCGATCACATCTGGCTGAATGTGATGTTTCTTGGTGGCATGACGCGCGCGGTCTGCGACAGCCTTCTCTTTCGCCAATTGATCCAATGGCCGGTGTGACATGTCGCCGGGATACCGCTCGGATAGCGAACTTCCCCTGCGTCGGCCGCTTCCTGTAGACTTGTCGCCAAAAGCCTCCTGTCTGTGACTTGGAGACCGAGGTGACTGGGGGTTGGAAGACTGCCTCATGGTCGGCGAAGCCACTGGAGATCGGGGCGAGGCGACTAGGCTTGCGCGGCCATGGCTGCTGGTGGGACTGTGCAGCGAAGCGCTCCGTCTGATCTCGGTCGTGGTTGTGGTAGATAGAGAGTTCTTGCGGTATGGATTGTTCTTCGAGAGCCGCCGACCCGAAGCAGTCTTTGAGGTGCTGGGAGGTGAAGCAGGGACCGCAGAGACAGTAGTACCTGGTCGGAAAGTGTTGCCTGGGCCATCCTCTTGCGATGGTTCAGGCGCATTCAAGGGGTCAAGAAGATATTTGTTCGCCTGCGAAAGAAGAGGTCAGCCTTCCGCAGCGACGTTCAACCGGGTTTGGTTGGAACACGGTGTGTGCGGTGACGTACCCATTCCTTGTCGCTTGCGGTCTCCATCTTGAACCCGGTCGCCGCAGTGTACGATGTCCTGCGCGAGTAGCGGAAAGGGTGGACAAGACAGCGTCGGTGGTAAAAAGTATCGATATATGGTGAGGAGGACGAAGAGGGTGGTGGTAGTGTGAAGAGTAGAGAGGATGCTATCTCACTCAGCTCATGCGATGATGAGAGGGAAGAGAAGGAAAGAAGTCATAGGCTCCACATCAACCGGAGCATGGCGGGCAGATGGCAGGTGGGCAGCGGGCGTGTGTACACGAGCTCCGAGTCTTCAATGATGGCTCCTCCACATAAAATGCCTCCATAGCCGCAACACAGTGTTAGTAGCACACGGGTAGAGAGTCGAGAGCAGCCTTTGTGTGGTGGTGGACGGAGGAAGGTAGCTAGCGACTAGTGAATGGATTGCCGGGTTAGTCAGTGGTGGTACGTATTGCTCCATCATGCTGGTAGGTCGATGTCATGGTGGATTGAGGAGTGGGTTGTTAGTGAATGTACTAGTACCCTAATAGGTTTAACTAGTAGCCGCTAGCATTAGGTACCACTACAGGGTTTTGACCAGCATCTAACATATAGACACACCTAAAATACAATAATAAGGGTCGAGGTTCAATCGTGCCAGGTACCGCATGCACATTGCTGCATAAGGCGCAGGCGCAGGCAGACCAGGTACAGAGAGAGACCTGAACCGTCGTCCCTTCAAGTCTACTGCATTTGACGCGTATACCACTGCACACCCACAGTTTACGAGACTTCTGTGCAGTTCATTCCTCAGCTTCAGGGTTGTTTCTTCTACTTGGCCGATTTGTGCGCTGATATAAGCAGTCTCCGGTGTCCCGTCGGAAGCCAGCAACGTCACAAAACTTTAACATCATCACCTCGGATTTTGCAGGGATCTCTGAGACATTTTGACCTCGTCACCATCATCCTTGTCTGCACATCCTTGTGCCTGGGATCCGTACAAGCCTTGTCACAAGAAAGGCTGTGATTTTCACGGCCTCGACGGGTAGTGACGTTCTTCAGGACGCGAAGGTAAGCCACCTTGATGGCTTCGTGGGAGATCAAGGCAGAAGGCTGGCACAGCTTACAGCTTACCTGCTCGTTGCCCGTAGAGCTCTACAGTCCTCGTGTACACACTAATCACTGTAATTCTTTAACATCTTCGAGAGCTCAACACAATATACCTGGCTATTTTACTGGCCTGCAAGCCAAGCTGGGCTACCTGCACCTGCTCGAATGATGAATCCCCAGTATTCGGCCTCACTCCAGATGCCAACTCGAATTGATGTCCCAACACGTGCCTCGTCTTGTGTAGAAACCTAAAATGTAACGACTTGGGAACCATTGTAACTTCCCATGAATAGAAGCGATCCTGACCTTTGTCAACATAACAGTCCAACGCCAAAATTCACCAACGCCGTCATCAGAGCTCTCGCCTAAAAGTCCATCTTGTACTGATATTCAGTTCCTACCTTGCCCTAAATCCCACTTCTTCCAGGTTCACAGCCTGCTCCACGCCGGCCCTTTATCCATAGCAGGACGAGGAACAGAGCATACGATCAACCACGCCTCTTCCTTCCGGGGCGGATTACTGTAGAAGTCCTCCCCAACCACCACTGCGACTAGCAGCATGCCTTGTTTTCCCTGACACTCAACCCCGGCGATGCTGGTCGACTACACAGACTCGGAATCGGACTCCAATTCGATTTCAGACGCCGGCCAGACCGAAAAATGTAACCACGACAAGCAGAACGGTAGTGGCGACAGGACTAGAAAGCGCAAGGCTCAAGGAGAACAAGGAGATAGAGATACAGAACCCGTCCGAGCCAAAGTCAAGTCGAAGCCGCCTCCACAACTTCCATCCTCCTTCCACTCACTATACGCCACGAACGTGAGGACTTCGGCTACAGACGATCCCTCGCTGCACGCCGGAAGAACGCGTCAAGTCCCTCACGTCGTCGGGAATTGGCCGACACACGTCTATCTGGAATGGTCTCCCTCCAAATCCGAGGTCGAGATCCTTGACAAATTGCTCAAGAGCGCAGAAGCTGCTCTACAGTCAATGTCGAGCCATAGCATCCAAGACGTCAAACTACACAGCTTCCTACGCTCAGAGTTGGGAGCCCTACTGCCCCTTCACGTCAGTCTATCCGCCCCCCTAGTATTGAAGACGGAGCAGAAAACCGTGTTTCAACAAAGTCTGGTCAACAAAGTGACCAACAGCCATCTGAAGCTGAAGCCATTTACGGTCGAAGTGGTTGGACTCGACTGGGTCGCCAATCAGGATCGGTCGAGGTCCTTTCTGGTTTTGAGGCTCAGCAGGCCTGAGAACGATGAGTTGAACACGCTCTTGTCAGCGTGCAATGGCATCGCGCGACAGTTTCAAGTCCCCACGCTCTACGACGACGCTGATGATGGAATATCGAAACGCTCGCGCCGAAACGTTGATAGGTCGGGCGCGTTTCATATCAGTATTGCTTGGACTTTGCAGGTGCCGGACGATCAGAAACAAAAGCAACAGCAAGTCAGGGATCTTGGGGTGGATGAATGGCGTGGACTAAAAATCAAATTCTCGCTTTTGAAGCTCAAAATCGGCAGTTCTGTTACGGACATTCCGTTTGTGAAACGTTGAGACCTGAGACAAAAGGAGAAGATTAAATCTTCGAGCTGATGGGGCCCCTTTTGAGTTGCTCGAATCGATGTACAATCACTGGCATGATGACTACTCGAAGATTTGTCCGAGTTTTTATTGTCATGCTGCTATCTGTGAGCGTGCAACTTGCCACCTCGGCCACCCCTGTGCTGCTCATGGCTTCCTTACAGTCCTCCGCAGCTGGCCATTCACATCCCCTGGAGAAGTACATGTGGCTTGCTGGGGCGGACTTTCTGCCAGAAACCCCATCGTCTTGTCCTTGATCTGATGACTTTGAAAAGTGCTTCTTCGGATGTCGCCGAGTTCTGAGAGTGGCCGGGGAGTCTGTCGTGCGACCTTCTTTAAGGCCTTCATAGTGCCGAGTTGGCATACCTTGCTGGCCACTGTATCCCGTATATTCTTGGAACGGGTGTGGTGATCATGCGCATCCCAGCCCCAACCCCAAAACCAGCATGAGCGGTGAATCGGAGTCTCAACTCATGGACATATTCCTCTTCCATATGCACTCATATGCAGACCATGGCGGCCTGGTGTGATGGCCTGGTGGTCAGATGCATTGCGTTGGCAGTTGCGGTGCTGTCCGAGTCGTTCGCTGGTCCCAGCCAGGGCCCGACAGATATGGATGATGTAGCTGTGGACATCCAATATCCAACAGACGACGATCAACTTTTGAGCAATTTGTTCCTTTTCTCTCTCCGCTTCCTCCTCTCCACCAATTTCTTGTGCATCTTCTCGGCCATCTTTTCGTACCGTTCCTTTTCTTCCTTGGCCTTTCTCCGATCTCTGATGACCTGTATTCGGTGGGCCCGTTCTTGCTCCTGCTCGTCTTTCAGTTCTTGTTCTTTCGCTTTTATCGCCCTTTTGATCTCGTCTTGTTCTTTTCTTTTGGCGTAGGATGTCTGGCCTGCCGTTGGACGGAACGGCTTCTTTGGAGCATGCCAGTTCTTGCCTACACATAGATTAATATCAAAGAAGTAGTATGCAGGTCGAATTTCGTCTACCATTGACACGCATGCCGGGTTTTTGTGCGGTTTGTGCCGAATCAGCAGGAACCGCAGCGCTTGTTGAACCTGCGGCGGCCTGAGGAGCGGTCGTTGTATCGACAGACATTGCGACTGGCCTCTGTAGAAATGGATGACTAGAGTTATACAATCCAGACGGGTATCAGGGAGACCGTGGTATACTAGTATAGCACAGTGCAGAAACCCCGTAGCACCGTCGACAATAATGTCCAGTTCAAAATAGTTCAAGTTTGACTGCAACCACTCGAGGGGCTAGTCCGAAGCAGCAGAAATTGTTAATCTAATCTGATAATAATCTGATAATCATTATCTATCTTAGCGTACATCAGTGTCTGCGCCATTCCTAATCCATCCATTTTTCTCCGATCTTTGAGACGCCGTTCAAGTTACTCACTCACTCTCCGTCCTATGCCCGCCCCTCGTTCCATCCTCGTGCGTCCCCAGAAAAAAAATAAGGTCCAATGTGACAAGCTGAACTCGCGACATCGGTGCAAATTTTGTCTCTCAAGCATCTCTAGCATGCATTGGCGGTGTCAATCGGACCATTCACAGTCTATCATCGTGCATGAAGCCTTGATTGCTTCCAGTTTCGAGTGAAAACTGCCGGTGAACCCAACTCCCAGTCTCGCCTCTCCACCGCATCGACACCGCCTCGCGCACTCTTCAAGAAGGCCCTCTTTCCCTCTATCATTGCGAGGGTCAACCTTCCGCATATCGCAACATGCCCCTACAATAGCATCCTTCCTCCTTACAGTCCGGGTTTTGGTCATCGTCCATCGATTTCATTCCTCTGCATGGCAGTCTTCAAAGATGAGCTGCCGACTGTCAACGGCCTCGAGCCGGTCCACCAGCCAAGCCCACCCCAAGCCGAGGTGCTCACCCCGCCAAATCAGAGCGTCGAGGCGCTGAAGGACATTACATTTGGGTCAATAGCAGGGATACTGGGCAAGTTTGTGGAATACCCCTTCGACACGATCAAGGTCCGGCTACAGTCACAGCCAACAGAGTCTGGGGCCCCGCGGCTTCGAGGACCCCTCGATGCCTTCTCCGCTGCGTTTCGGGCGCCTGAGGGCCCGTTTGTGTCCCTCTACCGAGGGATCAGTGCGCCATTGCTCGGAGCGGCGATTGAGACATCCTCGTTGTTCTTCAGTTACCGGATTGCCCAGGACATAATCATTGCCAACACCCCATCCCTCCGCGCTCTCCGCGACCAGAACAACGGCAAGGTCAAGCTGGATTTTCCTTACCTTGTCGGATGCGGCGCTGCCTCCGGAGCGTTCACGTCGCTCCTCCTCACGCCGATTGAGCTGGTCAAGTGTAAAATGCAAGTCCCCGTCCCGCCGTCCGATCTGGCCGCACAATTGGGCTACAATATAACCCACCCACCTGGACCTCTAGCCCTGATCCGGACAATATTTCGAACCCACGGCATTCTCGGTTTCTGGCATGGTCAGTTAGGGACTCTGATCCGTGAAACTGGGGGCTCCGCTGCCTGGTTTGGCTCCTACGAGGGAGTGAAGATGCTCTTTTCCAAATACGATCCGTCTGTGTCGCAGTTGTCGGACGTCAAGATCTGGCAGCAGATGTGCGCCGGCGCCGCTGCTGGCATGTCATACAACTTCATTTTCTACCCTGCCGACACGATCAAGTCTCGGATGCAGACGAGCGTCGCCGAGAAATCAGTCATGAACAAGATGACTTTTGCATCTACCGGACGGGAGTTGTGGCGCGAGCAAGGACTCAAGGGGTTCTATCGCGGCTGCGGCATCACTGTTTTCCGAAGCGCCCCGAGCTCGGCAATCATCTTTAGCATTTACGAGACTTTGAGGCGGTATTTTGGGTAGGCTTTTGCCATGGCTACCACACTGTCGATCCAGTTTGCGGCATAGGCGCGATGAGTTGGTTTGAATGAACTAGCATGAACACAAAACTCTCTCAACGCCTCTGTGGAGAGGCGGTATTTCATTCCTCAAGAAGCGGTGTCCCTTGAAGAGTGTGTTCATAGAAACGAAAGAATGAAGCAGTGCGCTTTCAGCTGCTGGTATGAGGTGCGTGGATCAGTCGGACAACAGTGCACCAAATATTTGATGCTGGCTTCGTGGCCGACACGGAGCTGGTCCATTTCCAGGGCTCCTCAGATAGGGGTCTGTTGATGCCAAGCGGTCGACATCAACCCACCGCCTTCTGTGTCTCTGGAAAACAACGTATGAGGCGAAGAAACATGAACTATCCACGGTGTCGGGTATTCAACTTGCACACAGGATGAGGCGTCGGCGTTGCATGTCTCATCCTATTCACCATCTCTCGGAATCATGTCTCGGGGGGGAAACAACATCGGCAGCATCCGCTGTTACACCTTTGCATTTGCTCTCGCGTCAGCATGTTCTGTGGAATTTATTACAGTGCTGAAGTGTTTCTTTTGAAGTTGGATGGAGTCCTCATTAGACAGCATATAGAGATGAAGAGCATAGCATAAACTGGTTGTGTGCATGCACGGATGGTCGAATACCTGGGGCATACCAGGTGTTTTTCACACGAAAAGGGACATGGGATATGGCACATGGCACATGAAAACAACGCAATGCAGATCAAATCCATAGTCGAATCTTCTCCTGTCTCCTGTTTCCATTTGAGCTTCTGATTTCCATGCTGATCTGCCGATTCGGTCTTTCAGGGGAACCTAGCCTTGCCCACGCATGGAGGGTGGTGGGTACGTAGTAGCCTCATGCAGCCCGGAAAGGGACAATATTAATCCGGCACCGGCCACACGAGGCTGAGTGAGAATAGGGGGTACGCCGGCCATATCAGAACCCTCCCACCTGGTTTTCATTGACGAGCTCCCCATTTCTGGTGGTACTCTGTGTAGTTGTTACCCATGGCACGTTACGGATAGCCATATCGGAAAAATCTACTTCATCTTATTAACGAGCTCCCCAATACTAGATGTAGGAGTAGTTGTTACTTATGGCACCCTCTCTTTCTTCATCACCGGCCCCGGCCAATCCTATTCGATCTTGCCGAAACCCTCCCGAACCATAACAAAAGTACCATGGTAGCTCAGAACGTTGTCCGCAATATAGCAAGAAGTTGTCATAACGTTGTCAAGAAGTTGTCCGCAATAGGACAACTTCTTGCTATATATGCCACAAACAGCTTCCTACGCCTGCTACGGGGACAGATTCTTGCTATGGGGCGGACACTGGTAGCGTAGGAAGTTGTCCGCAGTATAGTAAGAAGCTGTCCTATGGCAGTATAGGAAGTTGTCCATAATAAGTATAGTTGAAGTTGTCCGCAGTATAGCAAGAAGTTGTCCTGTGGGAGTTAAGTATAGCAGAAGCAGTCCGTGGTATACATAGTAGAAGTTGTCTGTGGCATAGCAGAAAGTTGTCCCTGGTATTGTAAGAGCCTTACAGCTGTCTATGGGATGACAGGAAGCTGTCCATAGAATCCCATGCTAAAAAGACTGCCCAGATACCACGGGGCAAGGAGAATTCCGGTTTGAATTCAGATTCAGTAGAGGTCAGGCACATCGAAGAACGCTTTTGGTCTAATAGTAAGGTAACTGTCGACAACACGCTTCCTTCCAGCACCTATGCAACCTCCGCATGGATGGAAGGCTGTTGAATTGCCTCCGGCATCAAATTTTCACCCGATCTGAACTTGCATGCGCATTGAAAGTTGTCCCGGCCCACTTCTCGCTTGACTAGATCTCTCCGTCACAGCAGGTGTAAGATTGTTCTCTAATAAGCCCTGCATCTTCGTTTCCCTGTACACACGGGTCTGAAGCTGTCCCGATGAGAAACCCCAAGCACAAAATCGGCGAAATGTTGGCCGACTCACTGTTTCTGCAGAGACATTAGAAGAAAAGTCAAATAACGGGACGGGGAAGAGCATACTCACCAGTCTCTTCGAAGACCGTTTGACTCTGATTGTGTCTGTACTCTGCGCTAGAAGGTCGTCCGTAGTAAGACGGCATCTTGTGAAAAGCTAATTCTTCATTGTCAGACTGCTGTCTCGAAGCCTCTCCCCTACCACGCCTCATCCACTTGTTTTTTCTTTCCCCCAAACCCCTGTTGCTGTCCATACTGTCCATGCTGTCCATGCTGAGGCTGCAGATGCTCAGTCGTTTGGCATTCCGACATCACCTCTATTGTCGCCCGAAGGGAGGTGGAAGATCTGCGTCCTTGACCATCCAAACCTCAGCCTTTTTCAGAATCTTCTGCATTTGGTAGTTTTCACCATCTTCGTTCCCACTTCTCACCACCATCGGCTCGATCACCATATCAATTGGCTGACCGTCAATGTCAATATCATCTGGGTCAAGACCATCTTCGGCATTTCGATCTTCTTTCAAACCCATGGCGCGGTGAGCGCGAAGTTGTGGGTGATCCAAAGAGAAGCACGCATCCGCCAACTCGGGCAGAAAGCAGACTTGTATTTCCGGGTTTTGTGTGGCGAGGGAGGTTGAAAGTGCCATTGATGCTTCAAAGATGGCTTGAAGCTGTTTACGTCGCATGATTTCATACTTCTGGTTACGTACAGCTCCCAAGACTGTCTCGAAACGGCCTAAGAAACAAGAGACCATCTCGTTACACACAGATCTGATTGAGTCTTGCGTGTCTGGCGCAAGGTCGGGCAGAGAATCTCGCTCTCTCTCCTCAAGAACAGGCGCACCAAGAGCACGGAGGATGTTTGCTCTCAATATACTACCCTGTTCTAAGGATCCTAGAAAACACAGGTTAGTACAATGTGTTCCGTTCAAAATAGGAATGGAACACCCTTTACCCTGCTTGGCCTTTTCAATTACCCAGTCGAGCGCTGTTTCGACATCGCCTTCTCTGCCATCATCATGCAACTTTCCGAGGCTGGCGAAGGGACTCTTGAATGTTGCAGAGCAGAAAAACTCATTCAGAATTTTGTTCACCACAATCCACACGGGCAAGCGAGCCGCTTCAATGGCGTAATGAACTTCTGGCGTCGCATGGTGTATCAAGCCGTGTTTTCCAGGTTCTTCCGCAGCTCTCTGCAGCTGCCCAAGGTCGACACTGGTCCATGCTCTCTGGGTCCAGGCCTTGCTCCACTTTCTTGATTCGTCAAATATCTTTTCCAGGGCTGTGATGACCCAACGGTCATTGTGAGCAGTATGCCGTTTCCCCAAACGTTCCACCTGCTCGGCTTGCAGCTTCTGAAGGTCCTCTTTGAGGCCGATGTTTTGAACTTCGAGATCTTCGATTTCGCCTTCGAGCTGGGCATTTCTGTTCTTGGCCTTCATTTCCTTTTCTCTGAGCCGCTCACACCTAGCATCTGATTCCAACCGCTTTGTCCTGAGTGTCGCAAATCTCTCTCTGCTTCTTTGAAGATCTTTCTGAGACTTCTCGAGCTTATGGTTTGCCTCTTCCGCCGACAATACTCGCCGAGCTCGCCGCTTCTTCTTGGGAGACTCGCGCCCTTCTGTGGTTTTTGTTTCCCTGTTTGCAGGGCGAGGGATCTGCACCGCGCAATTACCCTGCTGCTTCTTTCCAGGCGTAGACTTCGGCCGCTTCTTCGGCGGAGTCTCGTCCCAGTCCGGATCTGACCCCTCGTTCCCTTCGGGGCTATCGCTATCAGTGTTCATGGAAGATTTCTTCTTGTCGTAGTGGTATTCGGATTCTGCGATGGTGAACCCGACATGGAGGGCGGGCGTAGTGGCTGCATTCGCTTCTGCTTGGTTTGTTCTGGGGCCGGGATCGAACGACGTGCTGCAGTAGTCAATTCATTGTCTTGATTTTTCGCCATCTTGTCGTCAGACCGGCGGTTCTAGCTTGCAAACCGCGAATCTCTAGGACGTAAAGCTCGGTTGAAGTCCAAATCGAATAAGCTGTGTCACGATGACTTCAGTAGTTGAGTCCCGGAAGACAAGCTGCTTCGGTCGAACCTAAGAGGAAAATGAAGTCAGTAACAGAGAGTTGCGATGCACATGCCACCAGTGATGAGATAGGAATGAGAGTTGGAGTGACTATAGGTCTCGGAGCACGTGAAAGTCGACGAGGCTGAGGTATATATACGCCGTCCTCAAAGCGAATTCTCTCCTTCGATCCTTCTTCCTTTCCTCATCTCACCTTGAACCGGCCACTCAAACACCTCCAGCTACCACGGTATAGCACCAATAAGGCCACAGCAACTGAACCGAATCTTCGCTTGCTTGCAACCGAACCTGTCTGCAGTCATGGACCGCATGGAGAACAAGCTTGGTGTAAGGGACAGTAGTCCGGTCGATGAAGACAAAGGCGGAACAAGAAAAGCCAAGGTCAGCGCAAGGTCGTTGGGTGCTCAGAAAAGGAAACGCACAGGTAAGGTCGAATCCAGGGTTGCCAACGTCGAGGAGCAAGTTCGCTGATCCCGTGAAGCGCAAGAGCCTGATCCGGCAGCAGAGGAGAGGAAGAAGGCGGCAAAAGAAGCTCGAGAGAAGAAGCTTGCAGAAAAAGATGTCAAGGTCATCGTCGCTGTCGACTTCGGGACCACACATACAGGTATCTGCTCCCTGCCAAACCACGCTGAATGATTGCTAAATTATCAGGAATCGCCTATGTCAGCAGCAATAAGACGTCCCATGATGTTGACGTGGTAAGATCATGGCCTGGGGGGCAGAACGAGATAAACAAAAAATGTCCAACCCGGATCGCTATCGGAGAAGAAAATGGGTTCACGGAGGACAGATGGGGATTTGGACTTTAATCTTTGATTATTCATCAGTTGCTCAAGCTTCTTCTGGATGGAGCTACCTCGAAGACCGATTTCGACGATGAGCTGCTCCTGAGATGCATTGGCGGCGTGTTAATGAGCTTACCACCAGACAGAACTCCGAAGGAGTTGGCAGAACGTTTTCTGAAGTGCGTCCACAACCATATCGGAGATCGTCTGTGCAGAGAGATTGGCAGAAACGCCGTGGAGCAGACCAGCTTTCGATATGTGATCACTCTGCCCGCGACTTGGAGCCCTGCTGCCCGTGAAGCCACTCGCCAAGCAGCACGAAATGCTGGGTTTGGAAGCCGCGAGAAAGACGAACTATTGCTCGTCGATGAACCCGAGGCCGCTGCTGTAGCGGCGATCAAGTCAGTGACCGCATCGTTTGATGTCCATACCTTCCAGGTAAGCGTAGCTTTGAATGATGGGGTCACACAAACTGACCAACTGCAGCCTGGCACATGTGCAACGATTGTGGACATCGGCGGAGGAACAACTGATCTGGTCACATACAAGATTGTCAAGACTGACCCGTTGAAGCTGGGAGAGGCATGCGTTGGACAAGGTAAGCTCCGTGTTCCAGGTCTCGGTGCAAGGCTGATGCAGTCAGGGGGTAAGTGCGGCGCAACCGCTATCGAACGCGCCCTCCACGGCCTTCTTGAACATCACTTCGGTGCTGCTTTCTCCGAGCTTGCTGCCACCAAGATTGGTGCAGGGAGTAAGTTCATGGAAGCATTTGAGACTGTCAAACGAGGGTTCGAGGGAGTCGTCAATGGCAAAGTCTATGAATTGCCTCTCTGGATGGCGAAGGTGAACATGGAGAGCTCGGAAATGAAAGAAAGGTACAACGCAGAGGAGCATCTGGTCCTTCTCAAAAGGTGAGTACAGCTTTAGCATCAGTGATCCAGTCGTGTTGCTTCAGACTGACAGAGACCAGTGAAGAGCTGGGGGTTCTTTTTGAACCGGTGCTGGAGAAGGCCTTCGAACTGGTCAAAAAGCAGATCAAGAGAACCAAGAAAGCCAAGATGCCAGCAGTCAAGGTAGGTCACAGGCAGACCATTCTCCCAAGCTACAGCTCACATCATCACAGACGATGGTGCTCTGTGGCGGATTGGCTTCATCCACCTATGTTTGTACCAGGTTCGAAGACTTCATCAAAACTCTCAGAGGGGAGAACATTGAGCTTGTCGTGCCCAAGAAATCATGGTCAGCCATCGCTCGAGGAGCAGCGATCTGTGGTCTAGAAAACTCTCCGGTGCTTTTCCGGAGATCGCGAGACCATATCGGCTTCTGCGTCCATGTGAAATTTGACGAAGACAAGCATGAGCTCGAAGATCTATTCGAATGTCCGGTCCGTGGACCCAGAGCCATGAATCAGATGCGCTGGGATATCGCAAGTGTACAAGGCATGCCCACCCCTTTCTTGAGAACTATCTGACCAGACACCAGGGCGACGAGATCTCTTTGGGAATGAAGAAGCGGTTCAGAGCCTATGTCGTGATTGACAAAGCCGAGGCTCGGAAAGACGAAGTGCTCATTGATCAGACCATCTATAGGTGTTCGAAGAAGAAGGCGCCCAGCCGGATGGGTCCTTCTGGTGAGCTCCCCTCTGGCCCGATGATGGAAGATGTACTGACACTGGCCAGTCGTGAAAATGGGAACGATCACGATGAACCTCACAAAGTTCGTCAAGGAAGAACGCGTTCGCATCAAGAAGCAGACGAACAAATTCCCAGAACACCACTCCTACGACATCGAGATCTTGGTGACTACCAGCTCGTCGAAAGGCGTATTGGAGGTAACCTCGAAGATCGGGCGACGCAGTATTGGATCCACCACCATCGAGTATGAGGCCGATCCAGCTTGGAAAGGATCTCTGGTCACAGGAGATGACTGAGAAGAGGATTGAATGCTTAGGCGAGAGCATGGCAGCTGGTATATGATGGATGATGATGGGAGGATGAGGGGATGGGAAAGATGCGATACATCAAGCTCGAGCTGTTGGTTCACTGCGCCTCCATTGGACGGAACTGTTGCTTGGCATTCATCTATTCCGCTGCGCAGCCTGAGCCTCGCAGCCTGTTGGCCCGCTGCTGCTCTTACTACTAGTACCTATTCAACGACAACATTATCTCGGGGGCTGAATCTATCCACCAGTCTTTCTCGTCTCAGCTACGGACCATATGAGCATATGAAGCAACAATGAAATTGGGCATGTCTACAGTTGCCTCTCTGCATGTCCTGGCATGAATAATGACGCCGTACCCATCCTCTCGCCTGGTTCAGAGCAGGGCACACTGCGCGCCCGAGATACGAAGACCGATCACATTGACTCCCTCCTGCACACGCTCGATAGCCTGATTTTCCTGCAGCTGGGCATCTTGTATTTCTGCGACAACCTCACGTTCCTCCTCTTTCTACGCGCCTTTTCGCAGGTCCTCCACGTGCGACAGCCAGAGGCGCTACAATTACCTCCGGTCGTGTTCGCCAACCTACTGTGTTTCGGAGCTCATCTTCTACAACAGAGACCCGGGGCCAAGTACATCCATGGCGGCTTGTTGATTGATTTTGTCGGCGAGTTTGCGCCTTCAAAATGGAGGATTTTATTATTGGATCTGGTGTTATTCGGGCTGCAACTACTCATGCTGGTGGCTGGGTATGAAAAAACGACCATTTCAGGAGGATCACGGGTGCAGGAAGCACGACCGCCGCAAGACCTAGAAAGTGAAGAGGCTGGTCAACTTCGGGCGAGAGACCAACCATCCGAAAGCGCGGACGGCATCGAACTGCAAAGTCTTTTACCCTCTCGAGCGAGCGAAGACCACCTTGTCGCACCTGGCGCGTTGAAAGCGGGCAATGTCGAAGAGGACGAACTGATAGTGCTGGACATACGAAAAGGAGTAAGGGCTCTGCTAAGGCGACCTCCACAGCCTGCTGCGCCCTCAACCATGGACAGCCCAGCGGCTCGCGCAGGGTTTGCGAATATGCTGGCAAGGATCGCGGCAGCAAGGGCAGCGACCGGTTGAACCACGCGCCGGGGCGCTTGGATACGAAGCGACAATCTTCAAAAAGGGCCAGACTTCCTGCCGGAGTTCATAGATGCGGCGGGCATGCAGGACGCATGCTCTAGCACCGTTGCTCATTCTCGTGTCAATTGATGCAGATGTGCGATCATGGATCTTGTAAATACTTCCCATGCCAAAATGGCTTTTACGTTGTCCCAAAGCTTTACACCTAGTACCCCGTTGAGCCCGATTTACCTTGCACCTCCTCGTGGTACGTGAACTGCATCGGCCCCGTCATCGAGAGATAAATGCTCCGCATCCCAATGCTTCACCGTAGTCTAACCTGCGCTTCCAACGGCAGACTGAATTGACTCTCACAGCCCAATTCTCATACTCTCTCTCCTCTCAACGAGACAACTTTCTTTCGCTGTCCGTTCACAAGATGCGGCAGATACTCCGCGCCGCTCCTCGGCTTTCAGCTCGTGTCTCTGCGCAAGCTTGCGGAGGGATTCTACAGCAAAATGGCAGCCAGCAACGGCAGTATTCGCGAACCCCGACTAAACCAACCTCAAGTTGGTTGCCCGTGCCGTTCGTGACCGAGACAATAGGCGGGATGAACCACACGACAGACCTATTCAGCCGACTGCTCAAGGAGCGGATTGTGGCCGTTTACGGAGAAGTGGACGATCGTATGGCCGCCACCGTGACCGCGTCCCTTCTCTACCTCGAGGCCGATAGCGACCGGCCAATTTCCATGTACATCAACTCTCCCGGCGGCTCGGTGACGGCAGGCCTGTCGATCTACGATTGTATGAACTACATTGTCCCCGAAGTCTCAACGCTTGTATTGGGTCAGGCCGCCTCAATGGGCAGTTTATTGCTCGCAGGCGGTGCCGCGGGGAAGAGATATTGTCTGCCACATTCGAGTATCATGCTGCATCAACCAAGCGGCGGCTATTTTGGGACCGCGGCCGACATTGCGATTCACGCGAAGGAGATCCTGAGGATACGGACGCAGTTGAACCAAATCTACGAAAGACACTTGACTGGCAAGAAGAAGATGAATCTTGAAGAGATCGAGAAGATGATGGAGCGTGATTACTTTCTCAGCGCAGAGGAGGCTTTGGAACTCGGTGTGGTGGATGAGATCCTCGCGAGCAGGAAGAAGGCTTCTGAACAGGGTGAAGAGAGGTGATGGACGACAAGACATGGGATTGAAGTATTCCCCGGCTGAAGATCCAGCTTGTTGATGGCCAACACATTGCGACGGAAATGTGCAACAGATGTCACGGACAAGGCGCTACGGCTCAGTTATGATTGTCGTGTACAACAGCACTTCAGCGCTCGCCTTCGGTCTTGGGTGGTTATCTGTGAATGATCCGCCATTCCACCTCAGCCACACATCGATGATTATCGACATTTATCCACTCGACTTTTGTTGTTGGGAAGGACTCGCGCTGAAAGCAAATGCAAGTCAGTGGTGGCATGTGGAAACCTTGGGATGGCTGAAGGTTGAGATTGCAATGGAGCTAGATTTTGCCCATGGCATGCACTAGTTATGCGGACGGCAAAAATGGTGCCAAAATTGAGATTGACCTCACTGGGCCATTATGACGGGTGAGCACCTTCTAGTGTCCAAGGCAAGAATGGAGAGGGGGACGTCAAGAGCCTTTTCGGTGTGAAAGCCCTCAACTCTCCTCAATCATAAGGAGCAATCAAATTCATGTGTGTCGCCGACACGCTTTTGGATGTGAGATGTCCATTTTTGCTTTCCTTCTCAAACCTATCCCATCATATGTGGTGGAAAATGCGTGCAAATGCGTGCTACAATCTTCGTCTCATACATCTCAATACCCTTTTCCGCCATAAGTGCACCCTTCTCCTGCATGTAGTGCCAGTCAAGCCGGATTATGGCGGTGTCGTCTCCCAATTCACCCAGAGCACCTTTTCTTGAATCATGGCTGGCATGGGTGGTCGCTCGGGGTACAACAGCAACACACCTAGGCAACCAACACTTTAGCAGCGTAGAACACCATAGCACAACTCGCCGAGGTGCGGGAAATGAGCACTCGGCCTCGCTACAGCATCTGCATGCTGTGCGATTCAACCTCTCACAATCAAGTTCCAAACCAACTGCACTGCTAGAAGCACTATCCTCCCAGGGACATACTTGGACTTTCCGTCTCGGTCAGGGACTCCTTCCAGCTTGGCCCATATTCGGTCAGATGGTTGCATCGCAGATCAGCATACCGACAGATGTCAGATTTCAGTCAGTCTTCGACCCACTGCACGCTAACGTTGGAAAAGCGGTTCCTATAACTATTCTACAACATCACAGTCGGGCCAGGGCCAACCGTTGGTCTGTGAGAAAGAGGACTCTACAGGGTTTCATTTCTGACTTGATGCTGACTATTTCCAAACATAGAAACACTTAAGGGGAAATGAAAGCTATGGCAATGATCGACTCGACGTATCTCGGCAAACCCACCCCGCGCGGTGGCCTGCTCGTCATTCAAACCGGCAACTTCCGTAGATGCCTTGGATGGGTTCTGAGATATATATCTGCCTGTGGGGGAGAACATGCAACAGGTTGCGTGTGGGTATAGTCCAAGAGCTGATAATTCTATCAACGTTTCATATCCAGGCTGCAAGGTACAAGATCTGCAGACATATAGGCGAATGGAAAGATCTCGTCCCGCATCACCGTACTGTGTAGGTACCTATGGCATGTGTCGCTGCAATTCTATACATATCAGGTAGTACGGGCTTCGAGGCGTGGGTGGGTGGCTACATGCCTCAGACCGTATCTCGCGAGATGTTTTCCTTACTGAACATGTGAACTGCGCTGATCTCTCCCTGCATATTCTTCTGCGGCTTGCAAAGTTTGCCAAGTAAGGCGTCTTCTACAAGGTACCTGTGTACGTAGTACTAGAGTGGCACAGCTGCTACCTTTTGACATCAAACAGCCGCTGTGCTGTCGTGGAACAGGACACAACCTGAACAGGGCACCATGTAGGTAATTTTCCGATACGTGCGACCAGTTGCGGGGAAGCGAATTTCCCACTGGAAAAATGCAGCCATGAGAGGATTACTGATCATACTCTTCAGTGATGGCCATCAAGAGGAGATGCCAGTAGTATAGGCAGCACTGCTGGATCCTACGAGATCGAAAAGCATTCAGAATCCATATTCCACATTGTTGAGGCAGCCTTGTCGTGAGAGAAGGCTTAGTCATTGGAGCACATGGTGCACGCTTATTCGTCGAAATGAAAGCAAGCTAACTATTTCGGGAAATACCCCCAAACAGGACTTCGTAGTATTATCAGGCATAGATGCAAATTAATTTGATTGATGATTATGGATTGCCTTGCCTTATTCAAATTCCTTGAGCTCGTGCATGCAAACAATGTAGAAGATCGCTAAATCAGAAAGGTTGCAGGATCTTGTGTTGAGACAAATGTCCCGGGGAGTGCCAAGATCACGTGATATCAAAATCTATTTTGGTTGCCGGTGGTCACCCACTCCCAGGTCGGGCAACCATCAAACCCAACCACGCAGTCAATCAACCAGCCATTCAGTACATTTGTAGTGTTCTCCATGCATGATTCCAGGCGGCAGCAACTCTTCTCATGTTTTCCGACTCCGATTTCCCAATTCGGTCATGCGGGGCGATTTTTGGACGTCCGGTATATAGGGCACCCTCGGGGCGAGATCTTCACGACCAAGAAGCGGATGGTGCTGAAACTCAGTATAGGGGTCAAATATGCGCTGAGCACCATTATGCTCCAAAGCCACCCTCGGGTGTTGGCAAGCCATATTGGTAGGACGTAAACATCCCAATTGCGCAATCGTCGGAATCCTGGAAGAACCACAGATTCGAATCATTAGTGTAAGTCATTCCTGCGACACAGCTGCCAGCTCCAACGAAGCAAGGACCCACGTCGATTACGTAACGATTTCCCGGTTCGATCTGGATAGGTGGGAACGCGGGGAATGGTCCCGGTGCTGGCTGATTGTTCCACGTAGTCTCAGGGCCTGGGCAGCTTCCTGGGTTGTAGCCCGTAAAAAAGAACGTGCCGTCGCCCTCGAACTCGAAGTTTGAAGTCTTGAGCTGGGACTTGAGGGGAAAGAGGAACTCGAGAGTACAGTTGGCGTCGGCGCGCTCGATAGGAATATCGAAGCTGAAGATGGAGGCAATGTCGTTGGCTGTGAAGACGCCGTTGTACTGAGGACCGAAGGCCTTGTCGGGCTCTGACTTGGAGATCTGGGTGATGTAGTGAGGGAACTCGTATTGACCTGGCGTAAGATCACTAGGGCACCCGCTGTCACGCTCCGTCAGGGCACGCTTGAGGAGCACTTCTCCTGGGTATGCGGCCGCAAGGCCAGCAAATATGGCGACGGCAGCGAAGGACTTCATCTTGTCTGTCTCAACACCCGGTTGTGAGAGGTATATTAGGTAGACAGGTGTATTAAAGGAATAAGTTGGAAGATGTCGAAAGCAGACGAACGACACTGGGCCAAGTTCAAGCGAGTGACTGTGGCAAATGCAGAGGACGTAGGAGATGAAGTGAGTGAAGTAGTACTGTAGTAGAAGAGGGAAGAACAGCAACTGGGAAGATATCTGGGGAAGCACGCGGTAGTAATAGGAGTCCACCAGTTTCTGGATGTCATGTAACAGGTTGATCCTCGAGGAGATTGGCTTTGGGGCTATTGTTCCTGCTGACCGCCGCCCCCAGCTAGAACGAAGCTGGTGGCTGACAGACAGCCCGCCAACAACGGTTGATCCAAAATCCTATCACCAGCTAGGCCGAAGTCTGGCGCGCGAACCGGCGAGGCTGAACAGTATTTCTTCTGAAAGAGGCAGGGCAAACACCCCATGGTTTCTGGTGAGACACGGCAAACATGGGGCTGTCAGAACCTTGTCAGGTACAGCCAATGTGACTCCACCGTTCAGCTGGGCAATTGCATGGTCGCCAACAATTGGATGCTGACCCTCTCCCGGGGAAAGCTTCGAAGTCACTCAAGGCCTGAGAAGCTTGAGATTTGGAGGCTTGGTTGCACAAAAGACCATCCTGAAAAGGATAAGACCGACAGGGGGGGCCGGGATCAACGCTCGATGATGGCTCCGGGGGCCTAAGGGCCTTGTGACTTGACTGCCTGGTGTGAACTTGGGGGGCAACGCTTATTGGAAGGATCATGCTAGCTTCTTGACCGTCTGGAGACGTTGATCGCCGGGATCCAGCAGACACGGAATAAGCGAAAGTAATTCCCCAGCCCATGTCGATGTGTATCTTCGACAAAAAGAGAGAGAGAAAGAGACAGGTAGTGATGGGAGCGACTCGGTCAATTCTTTCTGCATAATCTGTGGCATCTTCCTCCATCAAGTCCACCTTGTACCAACATAGCAAACATTGTTCCGACGATTCGACACATCATTGTGTCATTTGGGAGGGAAAGCTGTCGCCCGCTGTGACTAACAAACCTGAAAGGCAGATTGCAGGTGGAGGGGTCGACCCCCCTGTAGAAAACTGGGTGTCAAACAACACGACCGTCGCCTGTTAGATTGATCCCAAGCCACACCGCGAGAAACAAGCCTCCATTCAAACGGCGGCCTGAACAAATGGTCTCCTTTTTAAGTTGACGCCGTCGTTGAAGCCAACACAGGCACATTTTTCAAAAATAGAATTCGGGAAAAAGAATGAGCACCACAACGACTCGTCCATTTCGCGCTTTTGTCTTTTCTCTTGTTTGTATGACCAGGATTTTCGTGGCCGGGCCCCAAATCAAGCATCTAAGAACCCTTCTGAGAAGACATAGGCAAACGTTCGCTGCATGATGCCGCAGCACACCATCCCCGTCGGTTCGAACGGCACACGCTGACGGACGATTCATCCGTCGCGATCCTTCTTCCCCTCATAGCAGATGCAGATACACCGCCGAGAACAGTAAGCGACTCCTCATGAGACTCCGCCTGTTTGCCTGGAATGTGGAGGTCGTGTGGATGAGATGCTAAATAAAGGGCTTGATGGATATCGAGCTGAACTGGTCACTACGAGTAACACCACGAGTAGCACCACGAGTCGAACAAGTCAACGACTTCGTGGCTGACGGTCACCAACCACCCGGTCAGCCACAACTATTGAACCCAAAGGGAAATTCGGTGAGTGTAGACTGGCTGCTGGCTGCGATAGAGTTGGATTGAAATCTGGCCAGACTTCGAGAGACTTTGCTGGTGGCTTTCCAACGGCCGACAACTTCTAGGATCATGTTGCGCCGCACTCGAATTACTTCCTGCTCACCTCCAGCACGGCAGACTTCCTTTCCCGTGAATGCGTGCTGGTCCCAGCCGGTCGTTTGTCCTTATTGAAGTCTCTTTTGTGGCTATAATACTTTGCGAAGCACGATGTAGGTCGACCCTTCGGCTGTGCCTCCCTCAAAAGGGTCCCGTTCAAGCTTGCCTGAACGATCCCTCGGGCAGAAAAAGAGGCTTGTTTGGGGCCTGCTGGCAAAAGTTCCAGCCAGCCATCAAACTGGCCATACGGAACATGTTGATGTGCTCCTCGGCAGGATGTTGTCCCACGCCCAACCTTCCTGCAAAAAGCTCCGTTCTGGATGGTGGGAATATTCCGAGACAATCCTCGTCTCGGTCTGCCTCCATCCGCCAACTCTGCCGCGTTATGAAGGCCAACCCAACTCGCAGTGCATCTGCCTGGCGATCCCTCCCTCGTGCATCATCAGCCCTAGACGTGACTGAGGGTGTGGTGGTGGCCAGCAAGAATCTGAAATGGCAATCCTTCGACATGGAGGGCCGATCACTTTCATATATAATGGACTTGTTGTTCACAATGAAATCTACTGCTACGACTACCCTCAACCGACTCGACTGGTCCAGGCAAGATCTCAGCCACGGTCTATAGCCAACCTTGAAAGCTTCAATTCCGCTCTCTCACTGTGCCAAGCCAATCTCGTCGTTCTGCTGGTGGCAGGAAACATAAACGCAGCCATTTGAAAACTGAAGGGAAGTTTCCCTTTCATCGCAAGTTCCGTTTGAAATGATCTTCTCTTTCCATCACTGTTGATCAGCTTCTTTGCGGCATTCCGTTCTCGCCACGTTCTCTCTGCCTTGGAGCACAATGAAACTGCGAGTAGTCACCGATATCAATGAGGACGAGTCCTCTGTCGCAGTCAAGGATTCTTTCGCTGTGGAGATCTCCATCAAGGCGGCAACAATGCAGCCATCGCGCATCGTGAGCGATGAGTCAAGGTAGCGATTGATACTCACCTCAGCACACTGGCCAACATCCTGGCTATTTGGTGCTCACAAATCAGGAACGACGAATGGGAATCTGCAGCTCTTGCAATGTCAGCTATCAGGTTGTTGGGGCCGCCATCCGGACAAGCGGAATGAGACAACAGTCAGAGTCCTCGAACTGGACACATCGCGCCACATGATGATGCATTTGACTGCCACGCAGCGCATAACCTACAGCTCCTAGAGCAATACATTTATCGTGGAGCTCACTACAGCCAAGGCGTCGACATTATTGGATCGACACACTATGGTAGGTTTGATTCATCCAACTTTCGACACGGCCTCGACCACGGTATGCCGCCGCGCTACTCGCATCATCATATGGTCTACGAGATGGCCGAGAAGACGCTGGCAGACTGCCCCATTGTTGGAGGAGGTCAAGAGCCTGAACTTCAGGGGATGCTGAGCAAGCAGGCTAAACAGACAGTCATTCGGACAGAGATGCTGTAGTCGAGGCCGATTCTGACTTTGTGAACACGAAACAACGGCTTCTCTTGCGCTGATCTGTGTGCCCAACTCGGTTTCGACGCGCAAATCTGAGGACCCTTAGAAGGCAGTGCCCTCGGCCAACCCCAGATCACGCAAATGGTGACACCCGGGATAGCGCTACGCGCGTCCCGTGAATGGGAACAGAACATGGTGGCGAAAGAAGACATCTATCTCAACGCGCCCAAGAAGACCAAGGCACTGGATTACGTGCACCCAAAAGAGTGGGAGGTTACTCTAGTTTCCTTCTCGGGAGACAACGGCGACTTCATTGTCAACCAGGAACACGTCCTCTTCTTTTCATCCATGTCGTGCGTTCTGACCGTCATTTCCACCTGCGAATCGAGGGACCATCCGCAGGTCTTTGAAGTTGCACTTCGAGGACGGTATCCTTATGGCTAACACAAATACCGGTACGGGCAGGGTGGGCCTCGGCCTGCTCACCCTTCTTTGGAGCGTCCTCCTTGGAGTCAAATGCAGGACGTTGTGTATAGGGTCTCATTGGGCCTCCAGATGTCACAGGCATGTGCTCTCCATTTATGTGTCTGCACAGCGACGATACCGGAGCATTGCTTGCTCAAGACCCGGCTCCGGTAAGAAAAACGGTCCGTGACATGACATGCAATGCAAATAGGCTCGATGTCTCTCAAGCCTCCGCCGGAAAATACCGGACCACTTACGGTTGACGTTGTGCTACGCGATATGGAGGGACACGACAACAAGGCGATTGCAACGACAGAAGAGTAGACTCCGTGCAGTTGACCAGCCAGCGGTGTGCTAAAGATCTTGTGCATTGGGATGTTCTTAAGCATAGGGTCATTGCCCCAAAGGTGGCTATGATGACTTCCACCCCTTCATGGGAACGTCAACGTCGTGCCATCATGACTTTATGAATCGCATAGGCGAAAGCCGCAACATCTGAAGCAGATCGTGCATGTGCAAACTTCCAGGGTCCACAACCCAAGAAGATCCATGAGGGCCATGAGTCTCGACCAGTCCCAGACGATCTCGGTCGATGCACAAGTGGTGTGATTCTCGCAGGAAACGGCGTAGTCCCCCCCACGTGACCCCCTCCAGCGGCGAAGCAAGATACCAACACAGCCGACACGATCATTCTCAGCCTATGAGCTCAAGTCATTGGAGATACTGGCACAGGATCGCTTGTCACTAGCTAATAGCCGAAGGAATCTCATTCACTTACGCCAACCGATGCTTGCGGTACGCCCGGAAGATGGTACCTGGAATTCCAGAACGATATCTGGGAATCCACAACGGACCCTGGAGGAGTTTCTTTGCTTTGTTGCGGGCAGCTATTTAGTGACGAGGATGCCTGCACGGGCTTATAACGGAATTCAAGTCCCGTTCTCGCAGCACAGTCGTCGTCATCCCGAACGTCTATCCTCACCTCCTTGTTGGTCTTTTCCTTCCAAGATGCATACCAGAGGACGTCTTGGGCTGTTAGCCGACACAGACAGCGACATCGAGATCGATGCCAACTGCACAGATTGGTTGTTGCCGCCTGTTTGCGGTGAAAGGGATGCCCATGACGGAGATGCTGTCGCCGTCCAGCATGTCGAGTGGATCGAGGACGGATATGGTGTCTTCCCAAGTGACTCGGACAATGACACCACCGACGCGCTCTATCGCTGCAAAGCTGTAGAAGAAGGGATTCTTTGAGACAGGCTCATCAGGATGAGGTACACAATTCACCTACCTACTGTGGGATTGAGCAACGCAGCCGGTCTCCCGTCACGCATCTGCTGACTTATCGTCCCATAGTATGGCAAAGACTGCATCTTCTACTCAGCTATCATCCGCAACGAGACCGAAGATGGTGCACCACAAGCAGTCGAGTATCCGGCGATGCGTTGAAAATGACAAGGCATGTTTTGGTTTGGATGGGACAACGCCCGACGGCAGATTCTGTTTCGAGGAGGACGCCATCATGTTGACAACACTCGCTCGCCGTCACCTACCGGTCATTAACGGCATCGCCGTTGCTGCAGCAATTCTACACGTGTCGGCTTCACGACAACCGCACATCGCACAATCGCACAATCACTGAACCACCAAAAATCCAGCCATGGACTTTCAGTTTGTTCCAAAGTGCAAAAAACTTTTTCCTCGAAAGCAGCCACATGGCTTATACCTGGTTCTTTCCGATGTCGAACAGATTAGTGGAACATGTCCTAGCCGTCGCCTCGGAGGTGTTGCCGGTACACCAACGGGCCCTAACAAGACTGCGGCCCTAATTGTGGTGGAGAAAGTTGTGGAGATGTTATATGATGGAGTTGAATCCGCGGCGACCGGTCACGGAGTGCGCGCAGAAACGTATGGTCACATGTTGAAGCAGTTGCAATGGCCATGGCGGCCTCTTGAGAGTGAAGATGCGAAGATGCGAAGACGCTCTGAATAAATGAGAATTCTAGATACAGAGTAGAAACCAGTATAGCTGATATCCAACGACACTGTGGTCATCGTCCCGGGGTATCGGCAGCGACGCTTCTCCCTGGCTTCATATTTTTTTTAATTTTTTGCGATTGCGCCTTCGGGCCCAGAACCCCACTGTCCGCCGTCCGGGATCCAGATCTGGATTCAAATCTGTGGGCTGCTAATATAAGGGACTTCTAGGGTGGAGATGGAAATTTCCACGGCGCGGATGACAGCTGAATAAATCAATCAATATAATATGCAGACGTGCAAGTCCTGCTAGACTTGGAGTGCATGGTACTGACTTGGGACACTCACCGCTCGAGTCGGTACTCACCTCTTCCGGCTTATGCTTTCTCCAGTGGGATCCAGTCGACCCAGACGAAAGCATGCCAGAGTGCATGATTGACAACTGTATCCCTGGGTAGCCCCTCCCACTGATCGACTGGCAGAACGACGAACAGTAACGATCATCAGGAGCGAGAAAAAGTAAAAAGTCTGCACATGAGAGTCCGACGGTGTATTATTAATTGACTGTGGGACGATCACCTCCATTAACAAGAGACATATCTCTCTTGGAATATCGGCGAGAATCTGTCGGAGTGGGCATCCACCGTATCAACGGCTCCCCCGAACCCGCATCGAACAACCTTCTTCTCCATATCGACAAACGGTAGAGGTCCAGCAGGCTGGAAGCATGTCCCACCGAGGGTCTCCTAAGCCCGCGTGACAGCTGCAGCCTGCAGAGCCCCCCCCGGACGTGGAGCCTCGAACAGGGTCCAGATCCCGAGTCATTTCCGCTCACGGGCCTACTGAAGCCCGGGGCCTGGTCTCCTTTCTCCGCCGAGCGGCGGGCTCCCTGGGCTATGTGCCATCCCAAGTGGGCTGATAATCACGCCCACCTGCATATTCGAAGTCGACAGCGAACTCGATGCAAGAATCATGCCTTTTCCAAGATCGTCTCGGAAAATCTTACCAACAAGAGTGCTGGTTCGACGTGGCTAGCGAGGAGGATTGACACATGTCTTCGCTTGCTGCAACCTTGTTCAACCCCCCTGTTGCTGGACCGCGGGTATCTTCTGGTCAAGTCTAGTAGGTTGAAAGATCTCCCAGGCTCCCCCGGGGAGACGAGTCAGGGAAGTAACTCTGTGGCCTTGTCCGGATCCGGACATGGGACCCAATATTCCCTCCACCAGCTATTGAGATATGGCTCGAGCCACAAGGTATTTGAACCTGCTCGAAGACTTTTCCTCCCTCCCATCCTTCCTCCTTCCTTCTTCCTCCTTCCTCCTTCACTGTCTACTTTAGCAAAGCAAGCAAGCAGAAGCAAAAGCAAAGAAAGACAAATCGCCCATCTCCAGATCATACCCAAACACCCCCCCTTTCATCCGGGATATTATCCATCATTTGAGTACAAATACATATATACTAGTACTCACCCATCCATTTATCCACCACAAACCAAACAAACCAGATCACAAATCAATCCATTCAAACAATGGCATCCAACCAGTCTCAAACCTCAACCACCACCACCGTCACTGCCACAAGCCCATCCAGCTTGGCCAGCAGCAGCAGCAGCATGTCCAACGCTTCCGTTGACTCTCTGCGCAACCACGGCGCCAGCTGGTTCGAGAACCTCAGCACATTGGCGTTCGAGTACACCCAGCAGAAGATCGCAAAGTCCCAGCCCCAAACCCCTCTCCCACTGGAGAGTCCCACCGCCGAAGTCACCCCGGCCATGCACGGCTACGGGAACTCGTTCTTCCAACACGAACCCGAGACATTGGCCAAGCAGACTGTCGACGCGAAGCCCATGAACAACTACGGCGACAGCTGGTTCGACAACTTCGGACTCATGTGGGAGGACTACCAGCAAGTGAAGCTGCGCAAGTCTGGTGGCATCTAAACTTGGAAAGGAAGGGAGCTTTTTTCTCTTCTGATCGTTGCGAGGTTATAACTACTACCTGACCAACATGATACGCTACTTCAAGTTGAGAGAGATGACCATGAACAACCATGACGCCCCAGAGTCGCAGAGATTGGGGCAGTCAATGAAGGAGGAACTATGAACATACAAACAGCTCCTGCGACTAATTCGCCCCTGACCAAAGAGGCAGCTACGCAGGTCTACGACATACTACTATCACGAAATGGACATTTGGATTTACGTGGGTTGGACATAACAAAGATCATCATATACATCATGCCAATGCTTGGGTCATAGATGGGATGGAATAGGACGGTATGGGCTGCTGAATCTGGGAGATATAGACGGCATGAGCCTTTTAAATATGAATTCAATAATGAGACTACAAGAGAGCGAGACGCGTTTGCCATATGATAGCAGAGATTCCAATCCCTGATTCTGTCCCGAAACTCGTATCCTGAAGGATGTTGAATATAAATATGGTCCTGACAACCCGCGTTCACAAGGCTGCGTTATTTTCAAGTCTGCCCCCCGTTCGTAGGGTACTCTTCCTGCCCGTGTGTGGAGGTATACAAGCCATCAAGTAACCTCTACTTTCTTCAGGTATAGTATGATCATCTGGGCCTTACAGAAAAGCAAGGGTAAGATGAGACAAGGCCAGGCCAGGCCATGCTAATAATCCATAGTATCAGGAAGCACACATGTTGGTGTTGAGTGGCCTCCATCCAACCATACGTGGGGTTAGGGGGGTTAGGAGGTCTGATAGGCGGGAGGCCTAAGAGCCTTAGGCTAAGAGGTTAGGGGGGTAGAGCATTATATGGGGGCCAGGCGATTGATTCTGGTTATCAGGCACCTACGAGTCAGGTACCTAAGGTACTTTAGGTACATCGTAGGTAGGTAAACATGGCCTCACAAACCCCTGTCTCACTACCGCCGGCTGCCAATCCTACCCAGCGCCTGGTCAACCAGATCTTATACTGTGCAAGTGGTCTGCTTCACTCTCAGACCGCCGTGCCTGGCAGACCACAGAAATACCAGACAGAGCAAGCCTCCTTGGCTTTATTTAGCCTCCCCAGCCTGGGGGAAAGCTTATACCAGTGCTAGGGATGCCTATCTAGGTACAGCACACAATCTTATAGGCGTAAAAGGCTGTGGAAGCTAGGAGGTGGATGCCTAAGTCTGACCCCTTCCGGGGACTCCCTTCCCCCAACGTTGAATATCATCAGCGGTGGGCCCCCTATACGCCTCTCAGTTTAATGGCCACGAGAAGTGGTTTCATCATCTCATTCTTCGTTACCAGCTGTCTCTCAACTCTTGAGGGTTCTAATCTAATTCATATATTTATTTTATTGTGGATATTATCGCCGTTTCGTGGGTATCGAAATCAATCCATGCCCTCAACTGCTCGAGGCTTCTCGCCCATTATGCCCTTTTACCCATATATTCCATCCCTTTCCAATCCCAGTCGCTCGAACTCCAGAAACACCGATACCATCCCAATCCATCCATCCATTGCAATGTGTAATGTAAATATGGTCATACTCGTTCTGTTCCGTTCCTTTTTCAAGTGTTGGTTTGTCAAGACCCAACATCTGTTAGGATCAGGTTCTCTCTTCAATGCTTAGAGTTCCGTGAACCTAGTAAGAAACGTGTCTCTGAAAGCTACAGGCACCTCCAAGTGAGGACCCGTGCTTGATTGAAAGTTTTCCGCCCTCGACCTTCCTCATTCAGTCTTTGTCTTGACCTAACGGGAATTGCTGGTCGTTCAAGCAGGGCTCGTCAATGGTGGTGATCAATTGTCAAAAAACAAAACCGTAGTCAAGAGCTCCTCCAGCGCCGTCTTGCGTTGTCTACGACCGTATCCGCCATCATCCGAGGAACCGCTCGAGTATGAGTGCATGTTCTCAGCCTCCAAGCCAGTCTTGAACCGGAACTCTGCCTGCCTCTTCCGCTTGCGAGCAGGTTCCGAACACGACTGCGAGTGCGACTGCGACTGCGGATGAAATGGGATCAATGTCAGCTTCGTCTCCTCAGGATGGTAGTTTGAGATGACGCTGCCCCCTTCGGAGTCGTTCAGCGAGCTGGTGCTGTTGTTGCTCGACGCGTCGGCATAGTCACCGGAGAAGTCGGACGACGACCTCGACTGCGTCGAGTCGGATGTGGTTTCACGTTGTAGAATCGGCGTAATCGGGGTCAGTGGAAGATGGCCGTTCGTTCGAGGAGGACTCGGGTTGGTCGTCCGTGACATTTCCGGGAAATGGGCCGACCGCTGGTCGGTCAAGTGGTTGTTGTTGATCTTCTGTTGGCGGAGCTGCTCCCGGATCCGCCGCATGGCGTGCATGTGGCTGCGGAAGCCTTGCTCGATGTCGTCCAGGTTGGACGGACCGTTGGGATGCTGAGACGATGGCGGCGAGGCCCTGCGTGGCTGCCGCATGGCGGCTTGTGGGACGTAGGAGCTCTGCACTCCAAGCCCGACCCCGGCAGATCCAGCTCCAGCTCCAGCTCCAGATCCGCCGTTTAGCAGTGGCATCATATAGCTTTTGACGTCGTCGTTGACATAGCCCGGTGGCTCGATCGGTTTGGGGGCTTCAGGTCGCCGGATGCCGGTGGAAACATCCTGGTCCCATTTGTGAAGGACATTGCTGGTGACTTCGGACAGGACGCGGAACTCTTCAGACTCGGAGGCGCTTTTGGCTCGGGCCAATTCGGCGTGAGTCAGACACGATAGAAAGACATTCAGGCTCTCCACCAGCATGGACAGCTTCCGTCGGAAATCCTGGATGGTGAGCCCTTCGTACACGACGTCCGGATGGAGCAGCCAGTTCTTGATGGATGCCCGGTCTCGGGCACCACTGGACAGGTATAGTCGGACCATACTGTGCAGTGGCCGTAGAGCGGAAGCCAACGAGGATAGGATCTTGGAAAAGGTCAACGCCCATCGTGCTCGGTCGGGTTGTCGATTGATGAGTAGTGAAGTCGTGCCAACGCTGTGTAACGAGTCGAGGCTGATGGCGATGGTCCAGACCTCGAACCGTAGGTTTTCAAAGTCCTCGGACGCCTTCTGCATGCCGTAGAAGGTGTGCCAGGCCAGTTTGCACACTTCGGCCAGCGAGGCTGGCTCGTCGGCAGCAGCGAATCTCATGGTTGGCGACATCGAGAAGGGATCTAGGTGGTGGGACGGTGTGGAAATGACTTGAGACTTTTCTGGGGAGTACTTTTGAGCAAGGTTGACAAAGGGCCCTTACATCGACTATTTGAGAGGTCAGCCAGAGCCTTGCCTGGTCTCCAATGGGCCTGACGCTACACCTAGTATTGCCTTACCCTTACCGCAGATCTGACAGCAATGGACGAGCTCCAAGGGGAACAGGTGATGAGAGATCCCAGCGTTTGCCTCCCTGCAGCAAAACAACAACAGGGGACGTCAATCCACGAATTGGCAAGCATTGAATGGAAAGGAGAGTTAGCAGAGTTCAATCAGACAGCATTGGGCCCGAGACATTTACCTTTGTGGGTGGTGCGTGGTGCTCTCGCAACCCAGCAGAGCCGTCTCACCACCTCGTGGTGTGACAGGATCACTTGGGAGTACAGCTCAGGGCCCACTGGTCAAGCTTCGAAGGGATCTGAAGGGCCCTTAGGGTTTCAATCGACCCCGGATATGAAATCCTTTGGGGCCATTGGGGCGCCCACAACGCGGCTCGCTGCTCGACGGTACTGTTCTGGTATGGCCAGGTCGACGGGTGGACCAGCCACACGCCACTGTCCACGTTCTGACGGGCTACAGGCCGCAAAGGCCACTAAAGACCACCAAAGACCACCACAGCACGGCAGGCCCTTAGGCCTCGATGAGCCGATCGTGGGATCTGGAGTAGATCGAGGCCAGACCCTTGCTGGCAAAGAGGGAGACGATCGAGGGTCGATGATTGGGTTTGAACTTACTTTCAAGGCCTAGACTCGATCTATGGGATCATTCTTGTCTTTTTGATGCTGGAGGACATGGCCAGATGAGGGCGATGCAAGAAGTAGGTAGTCAGGCAGAACGAAAAGGAAACTGGTTGACTGCTAATGAAGGAGAGAAGACAGCGTTTGCTTTCTGTTAAAGACAAGGAGCATCGTTGCACGGCAAAAGGACACAGGGCGCATTCGTGGTTGTTCGGGGCGGTCTTAGCCACACCAGCCCTAAGAGCCCTATTCCTCCGGGCGTCCCTAGCGCCCGTGGCTAGAATGCTTGTTGGCTCCCTAGGCTTCTTAGTCACGATACAGAAAGCATCGCCCCTATAGTCAGTGCCTAGAAAGGGCCCTTAGGCTACTTTAGCTGGATCACACTACCGTTACCGTTACCGCTACACTACCTGTAGTTAGTACCTTGCCCCAGCAGAATTCGCCCCTGGTTCCTGTTCAGCCTTGCCCAATGTCCCAGCTACAGGTAGGAATCAGCCACTCATCGCTTCCATATCATGTATACACCATGTGTATGCTAGCGACGAGGCTCACTGCTTCACACCCAATCTCACTCTACTGCCACATTGGCTCGGTCCGCGTGTTGTGATATTGTTTCATATCGAATGGGGCCAGGACAACAACGCGGGCTGGTACGGTCATCCAAACCCAACCAAGATTGTATGTGGCCTACAAGGTATATTCCCTGTTCCAAATCACTTTCAACCCTCAGGCTCCTCATAGGGAACGACTTGCAATGTCAGACCATGTGCTCAATGACTAGGATGCCTCCCCTTGTTCCTCGTTGGGCCCAATGGGAGCACGACTTCCTGACGAACACCAGAGCAACAGATGTAAGTCCCATCAGAAAAACAGCCTAGTCATCAGCCACGGCCCAGCATATGAGTCCACGAAGTAGCGTGACTGTGGACAGACCTGACAGATCTCTCGGCGGCTGTAGCAGCCACGAGGAGAGACTTCTGGGGTGGGATCTAGCCTTTGCCATGGACCCAGGCCTGCATGCATTGGACGCTGATTACAGGCTCCTTAGGCATCCTCAGGTCAGGCCCCATGCGCCCAGGTGCTGTCACTGCTGTATCCGCTGGCTGTGGCGAGAGCAAACATATATCGCTCGATGCGATCGGCTGAGCAATGAGCGGCAGAGGGACAATACCTGAACGGTGTTGTGTGACAAGACTTCGCAAATCATCACCTGAACGACACATGGCTTGGACGAATATTGGCTCGAACCTCTAGCCTTTTGGTATCCCGCTGCCAGAGCGCCCGGGACTTTGAGGACTGGGACCCCTTGTGCCACTTATTCACTCAAGTTTTCTGGCATCCCTGCCGCCAGATTTAGGCTCATCCCGAAGCCTTAGGCCAAGATGGACCATTATCACAAACAGATATAAGTGTGTTGACGGCTATCCTTCTTCGATGGACTCACCTTGTGATCAATCTTCAGTTAAACGATGTCAATATATCGATACTCAAACTGAGCAGATCAGACAGAAAATGTTCAAAGACCTCGACAGCAATACACTCTAAACAACTCTTCAACAAGAGGAAACACCATACTCACGAAGCAACCCGTGAAATCAGCTGTGGAAGACATCCTCGAATCTCACACCTACATTCCATCTCTCAAGGAACAATCATCCATCATACAGTTTATTTCCCCAGAACAGACAAGATGAGCCCAGCAGTGAAGAAGCTCGAAGTCCACCTAGGCCAGGGATTCACCCAACTGATGCGTCGTTGGCTGATACTCAGGCCATTTACAAACGACGCCATCATGCTCCGATTAACCACGCAGCCCGATGTCGCCCGATAATGCCGCAACCCGCAATCCTGCCCGGGGGTGGTCCAAGAGTCGACAGACCCTTGCTACCTGTCCTCGCTTAGGAGAAGATCAGGGGCCAGCCCGGTCGAGGCCCAGCTGCCCCGATACGGCCACTCCCGGTCCATCACACCACTCAACCGTCAAACCACCTTTTTCCACCTTTCGTGTACGGTACAGACCTCTACGAATACGATACAGCATGTCCCCTTGTCCCGCCCTTGGATTGTCACAACACCAGGTAGGAGGTACGTGACCTAGGTACCTAAGGTACCTCGTACAACTCACCACAGCCACGCGCTGTCACACAGATACCGGTCACAGACACTGGTCTCGAGACATCCAAGCGAGGTTCTTCTCTCCGCAACCCACTGCACATCATATTGATGCTCACTATGCTGCTAATACCCGTTGTGGGATGACATTCGAGCCACACATCCGGCCGGTCCTGGACCCTCGGTTCTACATCCACGCACAGATTATTACCTGTGCAGCACCTTCTAGGCCCTGCCGCTAGCAGTGCAAATCATGCGACAAATGTTCACCTCATGGCAGACTCTTCAGGCTGTCACCGGTCCAGCCGTGCAAGCTGCACTAGCGAGATTGGTAGACATGAGTATGAAATGTTGATAATATGCCTCAGCGACCCCCTGTCAGAGGAGGCCTGACTTCTTCTTGTCTGAGTGAGTACCGGTAGATATCGTCTTTCCATCGATTCAGTCCTTGTCTTCGTTGTCGCCGTGCCTGTTGCGCGTGTTGCCCCGGTTCTACTCTACACCAACCACTTTTCTACGTGAAAACGAAGCCATTGCTTGTGAATTGAAATCATCCACATTGACAATGTCGACGACACAAATCCAATTCGCCTACAAAGTCGGCTATATGTCGAAATACAGGATCGAGCGCGAAGCCCGCAAGGCCGAGCCTCGACTGCACAAGCTAGTCGGTCACGCATCTCTATTCGACAGCGCCAAAAAATATATCGTCGAGCACATTGACGACGACGATGAAGACGACAAAGATCATCAGGACGAGCTGCTGCAGGACGACGTCCTATTAGCTGACGAGTGGCCTGAAGACGAAGACGACGTCGACGACGAAGAACTGGCCTCCATCGACGAGGTGGATGAGCTTTTCCCTCTCGAAGATATCGAAGAGACGCTGGAATCCTTGTCGCCTTGCTCGCAAACGGCCCCATTGCCGCAATATCACCATCAACATCAATATCAGTACCATCAAGCATCCACGAACCGTCTGGGTCGACCAGCCCAAAGACCGCAACAGATGGTCCCGGCGACAAGTGGAAGCTACAACACAAACACTATTCAAATCGAAGAATACGAGATCGACCACGACGACGTCGACGACTGGGACAGCATCAGCGACGCGAGCACCGAGGCTGCCGACAACGAGCTGGACCCTGACACCGATACCGACAGTGCCAGCGACAGCGACAGCGATTGGAGCGAGTCCACATACGGCAATGACGAGAGTCTAGCCGTCTACGAGGCCGAGTCGGATCGCAAGATCATCGACCTTTGTGCGCTGGCGACTTCACAGTTCTCGATGCCCAAATACTGCCCCCAGGACGATGACCTGGTGTTGTGGGCTCAACAACCCAAAGTTATGTCACAAACTCAGGTCGATAATCTTCTTACTGAGATTTTCGCCTGAAAGAAGACTTGTTGTTTTTGGTCATCTCCTCTTCTCTACTGCTTCTTTCGCACCCACCGAGGAAGTCCGCTTGTTGGCGACTACGCGACTGTCCCATTCAAAAGTCGAAGAACGTTTTCCGTTTTCTTTGGGCATTTGGAACCGGCAATTAGGAGACTGAATGATCTGCTGCGTTCAAGCATGGCGTTATGGATCGGCGGAAGCATGAGCTTTCAAATGTATTGTTTCCGGCGTCCCTTTGGACGCCTCTCGAGTTGCTACACCCAGCGGAAGTAGCCTCATTTATGTATGATTTATGAACGGACAAAGATCCACAATCCTGCAAACCAAACAGTTATCAACTCTTGTCAAATGAGACCATAGTTGAAACCCCTCATACCAGTCTTTCCAAAATCGCGCAAATAGAACTGCACCGAACATGAATCTGCAAAAGTCTCGTCCTGCCCGTGGAACAAAGACTACAGCGATCGAACCCAATCCCAATCCCAATCCCACACGCCGCGGACGGTATAGGTGCCTGGCGGGCAGAAGTGGACAGACATCGACAACTCAGCCGTAATGTTTGACTGGTCGTAATGGTCGTAATAATCGTAATGGTCGTAATAATCGTAATGGTCGTAATGTCCAAACAGTCCTGATCCTCGTCCAGGGACGGGACTGGCCTTGGAGGAGGATCAGGACTGGCCCTGCTCTTACTGGGGTCCATGATACTGATGCTGTTCCCAAGCCCACAATACCGTCACCAGCTCGGACTGGGCTCGTGCCAGGAACATATTTTCCGGCAGGTCAGGGTCATGTAAGCCCAGTCAGCAGCTGGCGCCCCACGGCACACGCGCATTACATCAGGCGCGCATGACGCCGACATGAGCTATTTTCCTCCGGCGCAAAAGCCAAAAACAACCTCAACCTCCAGGAGGCCCAGACCAGCCCAATTTCTTGGTGGTAGGCCTTCGGATTGCTCGAAAAGCTTCTGGTTCTCACCTGGCATGCAATTCTGGTATCAGATCGTTCCAAGTGTGACGGCTTTGTATATGCCCAAAATTCTTTCCGACTCCATAGCACCGGGACACCCTTGATTGAAAGTCCCGCAAGATCGTCTCCTCGGGGAATGGATGGATTATACAAAGGTCCCAGCGAAGCTCAAGTCGTCGTCGTCATCAGTCATGACAGACCTGGCTTCATGCACTTTCAGAGTGTCTTCTTCCTCCTCCTGTTGCTCTTGAGCTGTGCCAGGATGGCTGATCTCGCATGTATGGGTGAAGATCTCCACAGGCACACCGCCACGAAGCTCGTGCTTATAGAGCGTTTCATGGCGGTGATGACAGCATGTCTTGTTGAGGTCGTCCGTGTCGTCGAACCTCAAACAGAATTCCCGTTGGTGCAAGCAGGCTTGGTGTCGAGCGAGGTGCTGCGTGGGGAATTGAGCCGTATACTCTGTTATAGAGCCGCCGCTGCGGTGTCGGGGTAGTACGTGCCCATTGGAGACAAAGAAGTCAAGCTCGCGCGGCTTCGGTGGGACTTGAGGCTTTGCTCGGTGCAGAACCGCGTTTGTGTTTGTGTTTGTGTTTGTCTCATCCAGCTCCAGAGGATGTCCTCTGCAGTCTTTTGCAGGCTCGATGCCAGGTGGAGGTGCGATATGATGAAGATGCGTGACTTCCTTGGGGCAGAATGTGTCTCTGAGAGGCGAGTCAGGAGGCGTCGATGGTCTCTCGAAGGGATCGTCGTAGAATGCGGTCGTGAGCGATGTTTGTGTTATCATCTGTTGTTGCTGTAGTATGTGTTTGTATTTGTGTGTTTGTATAGGAACAGTATATATTCAAAGTAGACTGCCATTTCAGCAAGAGACAGAATATTAGTGATCTTCACTTACATATTGAGTGAATCCTGGCCCGGGGAGGCATTTTCATCACTTGACTTTTCTGCGGCTCATGACCTGGTGACCGTGAGAGTTCCGAGATTCGCTGCGCCTCTGCAAAAAGTGGGTTATTTACAAGCTAGACGAGATCTGAATCTTCTCCATGCTTCGGATCTAGTCTTTGGCTGTCATACCACGGTGGGCTTTTCACATCTCACATCCGTATGTGCGTAGTCGCAGTCCACGGGGTGTCTTTGGTTATACATGCCGAGGATGAAAAAGCGCTGCAAGGCTGGGGTGGAGCCAGGGATGCCGCCAAAACCAGGCGGGGAACCAAAAGGGGCAATTCGGAATCCAAGTCCCGCCCTCAATTTCCCTTACAAACTGCTCCCTAGAAATGGCTCAACTTGCTCTTCTGGCTCACAACTCATGGGATGAACTGCGAAAATATGGCTATTCGACGTCTAGATACCTGATGATGGTTTGTTTGTGATTTTTTTCGTTCTTTTGAATTTGTGTGTGGAATGTACAGCACAGATTATCTCGGATGTCGCCTATAAGCCACAACGACCACCTCCACCACCAGGCCGTCCACAATTCAGGACAGCGGTTGTGTTCTGATGACGGGATGCATGCCATTTTTGGAGAGCCCTTGTGACCATCAGACACTTCAATGACCCATGCGTATGCTTCGAAATTGTTTTCAGGGCGTCAGTTATGGCCAGTGACACCCGCAGCTTGCGCACCAGGAACAGACCCTGGGTGTTAGTGCTGGCGAGACATCCAAAGAGCAGGGCGCATACGGAGGAATCATCGTGGGGAGCTGCCATGTTGTGTTGCGCACTACGACACAGTCAATGCAAAGCGATCTTTGTCTGTCCATGAGGCGTTGTTACTGGCAAAATTTGAAGCATGGCTGTCAGTGGTCATGACTTGTCCACTGCATGAACAGTGAACAGATGGCAATACAGAAGAGAAGAGATGAGAGGAGCACGCAACCCGAAAGAACGGGAATGATCCACCAACTGGATAGGATCAATGCAACATTCACGCTATAGAAGTTGAGGCAGCATGAACGGTATCTCCCATTCCTCAAGGACCATCCGTTTAAAACCGAGGTGGCCAGGAACCTCTTGCTAAACCCAAGACGATGTAACGTCTGCGCCGAGAATACTCAGAGCCAATGGGCAGCAAAGGTATCGCTGCGTTGTCGGTGTCCCTCTGTCTCTGCGTGCTCTCTTCAGCATGTGCTCGAGTGAACCAAGCCACAGTGTCGTGATCGGAACAAGGAAGACTCATGCTCGATGATCCTCGCTGTAGACCACCAGGCTACCTGAGTAGCTTGATGCATGCTCTGAGGAAGCACCAGCGTCTTCAACATGCACTGATGTTAGGCCAATGTTATATCATCTTGAGCCAGCTCTTTTCTTCAAATGTGTCCAACGATACAGAGTTGGACATGCTCGAGGCCCAGCTGCCCAGCGTTCTCCGGTGGCCGCTAGCAGAAGAGAAATGCGGTGCCCTTTTCGAAACCCTTGGTTATCCAAGCATGTCGCTTTCAACGCCGTCGCTATTCCTACTCTTAAGGGTGTACATCATAGAAAGGATTTCTCGCAAAAGTTTCATGAGTATAGAAGCAAGAAGAATCCGTCCGCTCTGGTCATGCTCTATACTGCTGAAGTCAAGGCTTCGCCGCTCACGCTCGAGGTTGGAGAAGGGTGGTACTGGTTGTGGATACAGCAGGCGCAGTGGTGCTCTGGTTCGTCTCCAGGCTTGTTGATTAGGGGAAGGTTCCTCCAGCTCATGGTACGGTCAAGCTCAGTGATGCGCAGACAGAACGATACCACGGTGGACGTGGCAAATGCAGCTCTTCGGGGACGCGTAAGTTGAGTGCCAGACGAATTGGGTGGGAGCGAACGCACAGATTGATGATCATAAAGGCAAACATGGCCTTGACCAGCTTGCAGTCGGTCTTGAAGTAGGCCCGTCGGGGCTGGTCGCCGAAGTACCTACTCTCGAAAGCAGTGCAAGTGCCGGTCCCATCGTTGTCCCAGACTCCAATCAAACTGCTCCAGGCACCCACAAAGCCCGCATCAAGCAGCGCCATCATGGTGAAATACAGGGGCCCTTCGAAGAAAACGGGTAGGACGGTCACGCCAGCGTACACCGTACTGACACAGGCGATGGCAATGGCGGCCGAGGCTTTCGAGGGCACGTCGACGTCGGCATTGGACAACCCGCTGATGATCGCCGCCACGAAGCCGATGATAGGGATGGAGATGACTAGCTGGAAAATACGCAGGTCGATGAGCGACAGCCGGAGGAACACCTCGTCGAGGGCTTTGGACAGCTCGAGTTCTCTGGTCTTGATCCTCATGTGCTTGGATGGTGGAAGGTGTGGTAACGTATTCGTGTTTCGTAAAAGATATTGCCAATGACTGTCATTGGGATCGTCTTCACCGTATCGTCTATCTTACCTTCTGAAGCTGACTTGCCTTTACTAATATACATCGCCTGAGGTCGCATCGATTTAATGGCGCTCTTTGCTTGCTTGACCCCGTGAGCCAGCAGTATAGAGGCTCCCAATATCTAATCACTGGAAGGGCAACGATGCTATTCGAAGCCGACGAAAGCCTCGTGACAGGAAGAAATACTGAGATGGCGTGAGGGTGTTGATGGCTGCAACAGTGCCCGGCAACGACCAGGACCAGGAGCTCCGCCGACCAGAACGTTCTCCGCCCATGGCAAGACTAAAAGTCTATTAGGTGAGCCCGTTGTGACATTAGGTAATGCTCGTAATGCGTAAATAATGCCATGCCATGGATTTGCATCGCTCGGCTATACGGACTCGTCTGAGGCTTGGGGCGCACATGCTCTGTCCTTGAGATGAACGGGACGAAGAAGAGACCCTCTGCTCCATATGCAAACTTTGTCACTGATCAAAGGCTCCATACACGTGGATCTGGTCCTAAGGTCCCTCCTTACCTATCTGGACTCGGCTGGATACCACCCAGTACTTACTTGGGCAATCAAACGTCCCTAGGTATACTCTGTACTGAGCCTCCTGTCCGAATTTGTCGCGAAACGGCAGTAGACCGTGCGTTTTCCGATACGGGAACTGGCACTGACTGGCACAGATGTCACAGGTCGCCGAAAGGACCGTCCACCACTCTGCCAAAGGAATAATCAGAGGGTCTAGCAGCAATCATGATGAGTCGCAATCATAAAGTAGAGAGCTTGTCTGTTCAAGGGTTGGTGTTGATAGCTTCTTGGTGCTGTGAGAGTGACGCCAGCTATCTTGATGATCAGGATCAAGATCAGGATCAGGGTATATCGACTGGCGTTGCATCGTCTCCTCGCCGTCAAGGGGATTGCCTTTTAGGTATGATATGGATATGGGGACAGCGGGGGATTCATACCTGTTCAATCAAGGATCAACGGACCCGACGAAACGTGCAATGCAAGCCGAGAGATTTCCACCATCTTGATGACAGCATTGGACAGAGTCTGTTTCTAGCGCTTCAACCTACGATAGCCCGTAGTACAGTCAGTAGTAGCTTTCTTGCTAGGGTACTCTGCTTTGGCACGCCTTGGAATGGATTACCGATCATGCTGCTAGCGAGGTTGAGGTCGCTTGAGATTGAGGACTCGGCTGTCCAAAACATGTACAGGAGATACAGGACGGGGGAAGGGTTGCTTATGAGGTAGAGGGATGAGGATACACTTGAGCCACTTAGGGATCTCTGAGCCTAAAGGATTCCTCGGCTTCCCTGGACAAGATCCTAGCCAGCTCAGCCTTACCTCTGTAATGCCTAAAAGTAAGGTACTCGGCGGGCTCCGCCAACTAAAAGGATAAGGACCCCCGGGTGCTGCTGCCAGCCTAGGAGCTGCCAGGGGTAGGGGGGTTCCTCCTTATCCCTCGGGCCGCCGAATAGCTGAGCCTCCTTAGCCACGCCTACCCACCTTAATATGAGTGTGTCGGGGATCAAGGCTTCCGGCAACGTTTATGGACCGGTAGCGTCCTCCTTATCCCTAGGGAGGCAGTAGTGCACGCCTATAACACGGTGGTTCCCTAGGCGCTCGGTGGTCTGACGAATCTTCGGCCCAGGTGCGGAGCCGGGCAGCTGAGTGCCCATAAGCGAACAGGCCAGGGGGGTCTCGAAGGAGCTCGTCAATCTTGATGGTTAATAAGGAATAACACTCAGTCGTGGCCATACCAATCAGGTCAAGTTAGGCGTGGACTGATAGGGCTTTTATTCCGGGTCGGTTTCCCAGTTCCCTTTCACCCACTATACCATCATTCAAACACCTCCACCGGCGTTTCTGATCAAGAGAGAAACATCCCATTGTCAAACCATCCCCAAGCAAAAAGAAGACAAACAGGCAAGCACATACAAGATGCCCTATTCACGGATGTTCCCACCGTACCAGGACTCGACGTACGAGAACCAAGTACGTACCTGACGTGGCGGATTGTGTCCCCTCCCACCATTCCTAACCTAAGTAAACAGCCACAACAATGGGATGAAGTCGACTTCACGACCATCCCGCCCTCGGGCGACAACTACGACAACAGACAAGGCAAAGACACAGACACACCCTTCTACGGCGTCAACGCCATACCCAGCGAACCTCAGGGTGCCCCTTCACCCAACTTCTCCCAGTTCTTGAACTTTGATACCTCAGATGTCGGGTCATACTCGGTGCCCAGCGAAGACGTCTCCCCCGACAGTATCTACGGAAATGCACCCAATCCCATGAACTGCACTCAACAGCTGCCGAACTACCCGCTCAAGACTGAACCCGACGTGAACCAGAACGACTTCTACCCTTGCGGGCTGCCCAACAGCCAAGGAGAAGAATGCCGCTCCCAGCGATCTGGGACGACTGAACCCTCGTGTCTGCAACTGACAAGCCTTGCTGAAATTGAAGATTGCAATGCTCCTTCCTGTCTAACCACCAATTCCAGCTCGCTCGGCGAGCAGAACTATGGCCCAAGACAAACTCGCTCCTACTCTGCTGAACTGGCTCGTCTGCCACCCAACCTGAAGGAGGAATCTGAGAGGAAACCTCGAAGCAAGCGCGGCCACAAAGGCTCGTCTAGCGAAGACGAGTCGGCGCAGCTTCGTGCTAAACAGGCTCACTCCGTTGTCGAGCGACGATACCGCGACAATCTCAACGGCAAGATCATGCAGCTGCACCGAGCCCTGGTGGCAGCCGAGTCAACGCCACGGCTGTCTGGCATGCCGAATCAAGACTTCTTTGCATCTCGAGAGAACCGGGCCAAAGTGCGGAAGTCTGATGTCATGACCGAGGCCATGAACTACGTACACCAGTCTGAAGTTGAGATACGACACATGTCCGATGAGATAACTCGGCTCAATGACCGAGTCCGAGCTCTGGAAAAACTGGTCAAATGTGAAGACTGCACCCTGCTAAAGCAAATGGTGCGATTGCAGATCCAGCAGCAGCAACAACAACAACAACAACAACACCATCAACAGCAGCAACAGCAACAATTACTACCCCAATAATTGAGGCATGAAGAGCATTTGGAAAACTTAAAGAACGAATATTCGACAAGTATTGCTGCTTCCGGAATATATACCTGCAATTACTCCTCAGTTGCTGCGTCCAGGGGAGTAAATCACTCATACAAATGACTGCTTTTCTGGCTTCGCCATTGAATTCTTTGGCTTTTGGGGCGTTTGGGTGGCGCTAGGGCTTTATCAATGAATAGGTTGTACACAGATTCAGACGGGAACAGGCTGGGATCTTTCTAGGACAAGAGACGGAATCAACACGGTGCAGTGCCCGACATGACAGGGCAGAGGCAGGGTTGATCGCTGCCACCTGTCTAGGACTGGCTGAACGCTACGGGGGCTGGCACCCCAAGCTCTTCGTGCGTTCTTGTATGAGGATGGAAGAAGGACCTGATACCCATCAAGGAACGGACATCGTTCAGGAGCAGGACTTTGAGACACTGGAAACGGATAGGACGAGGGACATTGAACAGGATCCTTTGTCAGTGCCTCTTAATGTGATAGATTAACGACTACGGGGTTTGGTGACTCGCACCTAATATGCTTGAGTCCCAGGTTATGTTATGTGGCTTCAACTTGACGATGTATCTCCTATGAGCACTGCACAGATGCAGCAGCTCCTTCTGGAATGTCAATGGCTTTATTCTTCCTTCATCTTCCTCCTTTTGACGTTTTCGGATGCTTCTTTAGCGAACGAGCAGCTTAGGGGCCCAGACTACCTATACCACTTATGCTCTACCTCGCATGCCTAAGGTACAGAGTCCATAGATGCATTCTTCATACGAATGCTGTCCTAGCCGCACATTGTTCAACAGCATCGCGATTAAACGCGAATCCGACAACCGGCACATCATCTGATCACCTAGAAAACAAGGGAACAGGAACAGGAACTGGAGTTCCGCATGACATGGAGGGAGTTACGGCTGTCACAAGCAAGGGGGGCCGGCACACCCGCACTGGAGCCTGAGAGTACCGAGTTTCCCCTTGAAAATCATGCAAGATAGGCCAAGGTAGGTCAGATCTCGGTTCCCAGTCACGCACGATGAGCGACGTAATGCGATACAGGGTCTGGAGAGGATTTATTACACCATCGTACCATCTGGAACGCTCTCAATCTCAAAAGGACGACAGCCTTCGAGGGGAGCACGACCGAATTGTCAGGAGACATGGTGTGGAAGAGCCGGAAGAGCCTAAGAGTGGTCTGGAAGGTCGGTGGCATGACACCTCGCTACGGGCTCATCAGGCGTGGCTTGACACTTCCAGCACCACCCACTACCTACTTTGTGCAGTGTCTGGAACAATACCACGGTTGCTCAGGTACTCGGTACAGTACTCAGGCCATCATCGTATGGCAACGGTCAACGGCAACCCTCAGAAATGCTTGTGCGACTCCCGCCCACAGCCGCATTCATCTCCACAATCTTCACCACAGATCAGAAGATTTAAAGGGAATACATTTCCCCCGGAGAAAGGAGTGTCAATTGACTTTTCAGGGCTTCAGCCGCGCATAGAGTGTTGGAGAGGTGCCCACACAACAAGGGCTTTGGGGTTGGAATACCCCTGGCACTTTAGGGGGCATCTTAAACAACATCATTCAGCAAAGCCTCATCAGCCTGGAGAATATCAACCACTATCCTCACCATTCATATATGGTTCAGTTCAAAGACTTTTGCAGCAAGCGCTTTCTTTGATTTTGTATTTATATCCGGTTGAACCAGTGATTGAACGAAAGAACCAGACGAACCATCGCCTCGACAAGGTCAGCAAAGAGACGAATTTTATTGTGTTCGACATGTACGACTTTTGAGCCTCAGTAAGGCTTCCGGCGGTGCTCATGATGATTATGCCTATTCCCTATCATTTCAAGCCGGCCACATTCTTATGAAGACACTCGGCAATTCTGGCAATTCCCGAGAGTCCCTTGAAAACACCGACTCTCGCAATTTATTCAGCCACATCGGCGGAGCGACTTGAGACCACCGGACGATCAGAAGCAAGATGACCAAACGCGCTTTCCTGTCATGCAAATCCCCATCGACACGAGCCCGTCATCAAAGACATAATATCTATGAACCTTACGACGTTGCTATACCATGAGAGCCAACTTCACCCCCCTCAAAAAGCAATCCTGTTCGCTCGTAGCAAAGTGAACAGAGCAACTGCCGGGGACGAACCAATCGACAACGGGAGAGATTCGAAAACGAACACATATATCACCTACAAGTTGAAAGATTCAACAGGTGTGGTCTTCCAACTACAAAGGATAGTCGCAGCATTCTGATTACAATGCTGGCTCCTTATGTGGGAAGACTAATATAAGTTCATGCTCGAGTTCAGGAGGGTTGAGATACATCACATTTCATCTCATCCCATCTATTTCCCAAAGAGCCCCGTTTTTGGGAAAGCTGCTGGAATGAGTCGGGCCTTGAGTGCCAGCGTCCAGAGCTTCCCAAGACAAAAGGGTTCGGGTTCACAGAAGCATTTGGTATTCGATGGATGTCCATCGGTACTGTTGCTTTTGACAGGTTGGTGGCTAGCTGGGATATACTTGGTTCGCAGCCCTGGAAGGTGCAAACAAAGAACAGGTTTCGAGAGATCGATCACCCTCCCAAGGACACCGACAAGCACGGGAATGGCATTGATTGGCATGTCATCGGCGATCTTGCAAAGCAATGAGACTTGCACATCTCATGCATTGTCAAGCACGATGACAGAATGTTTCGACGGAGGCATGGCATGCCAGATGAAACAAAGGTAGAGGGGAGGTTCATAGGAATGCCCTTCCATCCTGTACACAGTACTGAGGCGGCAGCAGCCGCAGTTACTGTAGCACAGTACATAGGTATAAAAAAAATAACAAAAACACCTACAACAATCAAAACCGTTGGCTTCAGTTTCTTATCGAGCGTTTTGTCTAATCTCTTCCGAGACCCATGGATGTTCCTAGAAGTCATCCCCTGGCTGCCCCTTTTCTTGATTTATTGTCCGAACACTCGTACTCGTCTTTCATGGCACCTCGCGATCGTCTTCAGGGGCAGACTAGCCAGCAAGAAAACAGTACCAGACGAGGGTACGAAACGCCTACGACGATAACTGAAAACATTCATCGCAAAGGGAGAGTGGAGAGGAGGGATAACCCGGCTTGATGGTGCAATGACCCACCGTCAAGTCGCATTCAACATCAACATCAATGCTCCTACGTGCGTAATGCATGATGTGCCTCATTTCACTCTTGCTGTGCAAGCCAGGGAGACTTCAAGAATCCAGAACTCAATCGCCTATGTAGGTATCCATCTATCCAGATATGTGTACAGAGTAAAATGAGTTGCGTTATGTGAAAGTGGAGTCCCATAAACACGGATTTTTTCTCCCTCGGGCAATTAAATAGCTCGGGTTTGCGTATCCGTGGCCTGTACGTTTGTCATGGCTCGCCAGTCCCTTTTTCTTATTATGCAAGCATACATACTAGAATATGTGCGTATCCAATGCAAGTACGTATACGCGTATACGCACATACCCAGGTGCTGGTCTTCTTTGAATGGATGTGGCCGGTGGACCACTTTTGAACCGCGGTTCAATGCCAGTTTGGGTAATTAAAATGGTGAAAAAGTGCCTGTACCGGTAGTTGATCTCTGGATAGGTATAGCAAGTGGGCACCAGGCTCCATCAAGATAGAGAGGAAATGGAGAAAAAAAGTGGCACAGCGATTTGAATATACCTGAGATAGGCATCCAGGGGTACATAGATACCGAGGTACCTACAGAGTAGATAAGCTATAGTAATGCTATACAAAGCACTTACTACGTACTCTGTACTATGCTGTGGACCACTAGGAACCCGTCCTGTCCATTTCCGGAGCAGCCAATGGCTAGGGGTGGCCACAACTTCCCGATCGGGAACAATATAAATTTCCAGGCGGTGAATGATGCCCGGTTTTAGGCTGTGAGCAGTTGATGAGTGCATGGCCCTGTGGTTGCTTCTCTGCTTGCCTAAGACCGACCTCGTTCCTTTTCTTGCTTCTTGTCGTGGACTATTGGGCACTGATGCGATTGTTGGAGGGTGCAAGCGTTCCAACTCCACTAGTGCATCGAGGAGGAGAGGCGAGACTGGCCCTGCAAAGCGCTAGTCCCCAACGGGTGCGGTGGATGTCTCTTCGTCTTCGTGCTTGTAAAGAGGTATTTTTGGAAGCTGGGAGCGGGGACGTATTAGGACATGCCAGCAACGGATGGATAACTGATGCATTAGTCCATGGTCCGTTGAGAAAAGACTGCTTAACAACAAACTGCATCGCAACAGTCAGCGAGGTGTTATGCTCTGACTATCAATCAGAGCGAGGGCACCACAGGACTCGAGCAAACATGATACCATGTATATAATCATAATCCATATGGCGGTCGAAGAAGGATTAGCATAATTGCCCCCTTCCCTTCTCCAGTTCTAGTCAGTCAGTAATGATCAGATCGCCCCTGCTCGTAAGGTGTCACAATCAATGAGACATGTGCTCATGTTGAAGCTTGTGTTCAACATGCTCGTCGCAAAACTGCTCACACCAGAACTGGCGCCGGTAGACGATGAGGCGATCGTATCAGGTAGGTACCAAATACGGATCTGGCCAGGCAGGGGTCCATAAGGTGCCGTCCCACATATTCAGACATGATATAAGTACGTACGTATTATGTTATCAGGCCAGATCCTTACCTAAGACAATGTAAGTTGGAAGCCTCGGGCTCCGACGGGGCAAGAACAGGACCGGCCTCCGAAGGTAGGTGTGAAGCAGGCAGGTGTCAGAGATAGAGATCCGCCCTTTGTCGATTTTCAAAAGCCACTTTCCCTTGGGCTTCTGGTCCTGCGGCGGTAGCCGAGAGTGGACTTTATTTAGGCTTCTTTGGAGGGGGGAGGGGACCCCTTTTCGGTATTGGAATTCCGCTCGCCCGCTTAATAAGTCACTTTCATGCCAGGGATGATAGCAAGGTACAAGTACGTACTCTGTAGCTAGAGGGTCGCACTAGGCTATCGTCGACACCTTGGGGTGTAAGCGAGCGCTGTCACCTGCGCTAAGTAATCTTGGCCGGTATCCATGTCGGAGGTGTACTGGTATTCTGGTGATACGAGGTGGCCTGATCGCCTGAGTGGTAAGGTGACAGCTCAGGGTCTGGGCAACCGAAGACACAACTTCTTTTTCGTTCTCAACTTTTCTTCAGACTCTGTATCATACCTTAGTAAGGGACAAAATATCTCCCTAGTAGGTTAGGTGCTGTTTGTTCCGTTCGGCTAATTACTGATATCAATACTGCTTGAATGATGCTCATGTGCGCGACCGGGAAACGTTTGGTCGACAACGTGAGGGTGGGTCAGCCTCGTGGACAGTAACAAATCCAAGTGTCCAGACCCTGGACTACAGACACAGTTGCCGTACTGTTACAATTACCGTCAGGTGCAGTCTGTATAGGCCCCCAGGACCTAGGAATTAGTACCTACCTAGTCATCGTCCATCCGGTCCTCGGCGACGGCCTCCCAGGCCTACCTCCGTAGGTGCGTATCATAGTCGTATATCATAAAAACGCCTGTGAACAGTAATAGACCACTCGTGGACCTCCCCTTGTTACTCCCATACAAGCTACAAGAACCGATCTAGTATATCCGATCTCGGTCAAGCCTGGAAAGACAGCCAAACATCAAAGGTTCAAACGTACAAGCTTCTTGTTGCTGAACATCGAGGACAAACGAGCCACCACATCACCATCTATCTATCTATACCTACCTCAAGACGAACAGAACACCCCAATCACATCCTGGCCTTGAAGTGGGACCTCGAAACCACAAGCCGTCGCATCTTGCCCTCCAAATTCACGACGCAATATCTCGACCTTCTGAACGTCGGACAGTCAAACACCTTCCCCGCGACACGAACTGAATTTCCCTCCATATCATGCCTCCTATAAGGATACCGATCCCGCAACTTCGCCAAGGACTGAGGACGTTCGCCTCACGCTCCTCGTCCCTCGCCGCTGCGCACGGACGACACGCACCGATACACCACGAGCCTTCGCAGCGCATCCTCTCCAAAGCGGCCGCCATGCATCAACACACAGCCTCCCAATTCCCCATGGTGGTGCGGGACGCGACGAGCTACACTGCACTCGCCGCCCTGACGACCGGGGTGGCGTGGGTGATTTATTGCTCGGTAAGCAATACTTCGTCCTACCCGTCCCCGTGTCTCTTCCAACCCCCTGTACCGTGGCTTGACAGAAACGACTTCTGAGCCTGAGCCGCGAAGACACATTCAAAGCAAAAAAAAAAAAAAAAAAAGGAAACACTGCGGGGGGGACTTTAGTTCCCTTGTGTCTTCATGCCTTGCCATGCGCAGGGCGGCGTCATGGTCACAACACTACCGAGTCGGCAAGAGATGCGGGGACTTCTGATGCGTTGTTTTCCAATGCAGATGCTGATCAATTTTGTATTTGTGCAGGACGAGAATGCAGATTTGATCGACTTTTTGGAACTATAGCCTCATGTCGGATTGGGCAGTCTGGTTTGAGTTGACGGCAACCGTGAATACCTCAGCGCGGATACTGCATTGCCAGGCATGGCATCGGCAAAAATGAAGGACACAATGGGGGCGTTTTGAGGCGTTTCAAGCGATGCTGGGACATATCATGCCAATATAATCATCGATGTCAGGAAGGCCATTATTCGGTCGCCTCGTGCATCAAGGCCCGGACTCGGGCGAACTATGATGCTCGATTAGCTTCATCGCATTATCAACAGGGCGAGGTTGAATCCCTTCCTGCCAGGACAGGACGGCAATGGGAGGATTCACTCTCTTGCTTGCTTCCGCGAAATCATCATAATGAGACTGTCATTTGCGTCGCTCTGCTCCAAGATCTGAGTGAGACCGCTTCATTCGATTTCCAGCACAGGTCCTTCAAGTTGGCCTCGCGTAGAAAGGGTCCAGGGCGCACGGCGGAAGAAGATAATGAACATCACGACGTGCAATTCTTCGAGTTACTGCGAGAACAATGTTGCGGATCAGGCTGCCCGCTCAGGAGAGAAAAAGCCTCGTCACGTGGACGGAGTTCCCTATAGAGCCGCCCACGTGATGGCGATGTGGTTTTCGCGGGTCTTTTTCCCGTTGATGCTTTCGAGCCTTTTCTTCCTGTTGGACACCAATGAATCCATCGTTATCGCCCAATACTCTGTACTGTGTTCCAAAGGCTCGCCGGTGCCGGGCTCTCGGAACAACCTTGAGCGTATACACAAATATGTAGTGTATGGACTGGATAGCAAGTCAGCCTTGCTGTCTGTGTGTCCAAATACTTCATATTGACATCATCCGGATGACGGCGGCACTGGACCCTGATTTTCAGCAGATCTCTTCGATGCAGTGCCGTTCTGCCATCGAATCATCGAGATGACAATGATGCTCTGCACAAGAATCTCGACGCTATTCGTGCGCAAAGTCCAGCCGCGGGAGCTTCGGAGTCTGGGGTCGAAGGATCTCGGGGCACGAGACACTTCCAGTGGTCGACAGCGGGATGACTGTAACCTTGAATGTTCTCTGGTAGGTGGAAGCCCCAATATATTTCTTACATTGTCAGCTTTCTCTCTGTCTCCCTGCATGGTCAAGTGATACTCTCAAATCGCATCTGTCCTTCAGTCAGGGTCGGGCAAGGCTGCGATTGGTGGCTATACGACATCCGCTGAGTGAGATACTGCCACGAGACGAAAGGTTCCCCATATTGACTTCGCTCTCTCGCCTTCATTTCTTGCCGAAGTAAGGGACGACTTTTCATGCATCCCCACAAAGCCACCAAGACTTAGTCGACAAGAACCCCAAGATTCGGCCATTTGCTAACACCAACAACGCCCAACTCACACACACACTGACTATTCACCTCGAATGAAATCTACGGAATCGCATGATCAAGCGACGACACCTGTCCAACGACCGGGCATACCTCTTGCCAGTGAAGGCTGAGCGCAAACACCAGAGAGAGTCAACAGACTGGATCAATTCCGATGCCAGTGCTAGTCACCTACGCGACTTGTCGGGGCTCGACGCGAGAAGTGGCCGAACGCATCGCCACGCGTCTCTACGAAGATGGCTTTGCCGTCGACTGTCGACCTGTCGACCATGTTTTCAGTGTCGAGAACTATACCGCAGTCATCCTGGGCAGTGCCGTACATTCCCACAGATGGCTTCTCGACGCTCTAAAATTTCTCGACGTCGAGGCCATGGAGTTGCAATTGGTACCCTTCTGGGCATTCAGTCTGGCCATGTCACCGCACGGGCTTCCCAATCGGATTGGAAGGAAGATGGCCAAGAAGGAAAGGAGGAGGATTGAAGACAACCTTTTGAGGAAAGTGCCCAAGATCAGAGAGCATCGGATGTTTGCAGGAAAGCACGATGGCTCGTCGGTGCCTGGTCCTTTCCGGAGCTTGTACAGGTGCCTAGGTGGGAGGTTTGGAGACATGCGCGACTGGACTGAGATCGATGCTTGGGCGGATCAGATTGCGAAGCAGTTGCATATTGAGCACGCTTGATATTGCATTTCTACGAGAACACAAGAGCGAGGACTCTTGTGAGGTTGTTTACTTCGCGCCAGGGGTCGAGTAGTGGTTGATCTGGCAAGCCAGTCTTTACCAGAGTGGTCGCTTTGGACATCCCGCATTGATACGACTTGACGACATTTGAAATACCCCAGGACAGCAGGCTTTGGACTCTCTTTTCAGGTTGGGCGAGCGGTGGATATTCATGGAGTTTTACGGTGTTTGTTCGGGCCTGGGGCAAAGGATGATATGTTGGGAGAGAGGGTCGTCGGTTGTCCTCATGGGTCAAAGGAGACATGCAGACCATCAACGAGATACTTGAAGGTGCAGTTGGACACCAAGGCTGTGAGGTGTCATGAAGCTAGACCAGCTTGCTTCTCGATAGTTGTGTAGCTGTGCGCCTATGTTGAAATCTACTGCTGCTCTGGGGATGACATCCTTAAGCATTAAAGGAGACAAGTTTATCCCGAAACCGTTGAATTGCCACAACATCTTCTATCCAGTACGGACAGTAGCATCGCAGCCCCCAGCAATATGTGGTGGAGTCCTCCAGGACCGAGATTTTCGCCCTCCATGAAGTCAGAATATGGATCTTGTCAATCATGGGATCACTCACATAGCGGGTCAAGATCCGATCATCCAACCATCACATTTACCAGCAGCGGCAATAGCAATCATGCCATCCGTATCGCATCTTACCCCTGATGGAGATCCCAAGTTCCCACCGCGTGTCAACCAGGGCCCGGGAGTTGCAATTCCGCACGAAACTCGTCTATATCTCGTAGATCATTGACATGGTACCTGTCAAGTCCCGGCTGCCTTTCTCAAAAGGGAAGACGAGACGACATGACAATAGCGAAGCGAGCAGGCAACGGCGCAGGAGTCCTACCTACTACTATCGACCCTCGGACCACAATTTGACCACCATCATGCAATGTTGATTCTGGAGAAGCTATATCAAAGCGTCTGACGAAAAAAGGGACTGTATTGTTGGTGCTATAATGTGTGTCTGACAGGTCAAGAGAGTTGCTTCTGACTGCCTTCCACCTCTCTTCTCTTCTCATCTCATCGTCTTCCCAGCCACCGACCACACACCACCTCTCGTCTCGATTCGATTCGTCCTCGACATACCCAAGATATTTGAAATGACTCGGCCGTAAAAGAAAGGTCAGTGCCCTTCCTCATGATTCTTCATGCAGCAAATGTGGTCCATCGCTTCAGCACCCGCCTCATCCGAGCAGATAGATTCTCTCCACTGAAAAAAACAACCATCATCACATATCAAAATGACAGTGGCGTTGGGCCGGGGAAAGTCCGTCTTCACCTGCATTGCAGTTCCTGATCTACGATTAGTGGTTTGGATCTTCGATCATTCTACTGGATCCGCAACGTCTTCCAGCCACTTAGGCCCAGGGGAAGAGTAGTTCCTGGTACGAAATCGGGGAACTGGGCCGCAAGATCGCACGACGGTCATCCCACCCATTCGCACCCAGTCCACCCGCGGGGACCTATCTCTTTCCATCGCACGCTCCGACAGTTTGTTGTCCTTGTCTTCTTCTATCTTCCATGGGCCAATTGTGTATCGAGACGCTTCCACCCTCTTTCGCCCAAGCACCAGTTACCAGACAATTGATTGCTCCTCCATACGGGCAGAAATCCCTAGCTAGCAGCCACCGGTCCCCCTCTCGACCTCGCCTCTCGCCTCTAGCAAAGTACGTACACTTTGGCGAATGGTTGGCATGTGCTAGTTGACGGAGACTGTTATTGATGATGGCTGGGAACATGTATTTTCTTGACGGCGCCACGTCTTGTCTAGGCAATATTGGCCCTTACTCTGTACAAAGAGTCAGTCCAGCAGTTCTGCGGATTGTCCCTTGATATGACGATTCACATGGGGAGAGGGCAAAGTGTCGCTCCCTGCCTACCTAGGTCAAGTGTCGGATTCGGTCATCCGAGTGAAGGTCCACCACATACCCGCAGTGATACCATTATCAACCTTGTTCTAGCTGTCGAACTCTAGCCGAGGGCATTATTTTGATCGAGGCAAGAAAAGAATCCTGTCCTAAGCGACTAACGTGGCCCGGCGGATGAGCCGCTTGCTAACAGGCCAGACCCGAACCATTTGCGTTGCTCCTTACCAATGCCGGATATGGTATGTTGTGGGAACCCAATCGGCGATGGGGCCCATCCTGTCGTCGCAACACCGGCCCCGCCCCACCCACCTAGCAGGCCTCCTCTCCTTGCTACAGTACACAACTACGTTAACGGGACGTTGCCCGCACTGGGGCTATCATCACAAGACGCTCGTCTGAGGGATGATGGCAAAGAAGTGATTGATTGGAATGAAAAAGTGTGAGCTTGCCCCTTGCGAGGAATTTGGGGGTTTTTTCTCATGAATATGGAGACTTGGGACCGATGTACGATAACATAACAGACAACGATAGACGCGAACCACTGTCAATCGGTCTAGCACACAGCGTTTGGCTACCATAACCACTAGATCGAAGCTACTGATGTCGACGTGATCGAAACGACGGTTCGATCATCCGTGACATCTGGAGCCCGGAGTTTCAAATACATACTATACATATACATGCTTTCCCTCACCAGTGGCCGCCTTTTGACCGCACCTTTCTGTCCAACCCTTCAACAACCATGCATCCTGAACAAGACCGTACACGCACGCGGCCGCGAGTCTCGAGAGCCTGTGAACGATGTCGAGTCAAGAAAGCCAAGGTACGTCGAGACTCGACCCCAAGAACTGTTCAAACTCAGACTGCTGTTCTCCCAACGTGCCGGCACTTTTCCCATTACACAAACATATCCATACTCACATCCATCATCGTTGATATTGTCAGAGCAGGCCTGACTTTTTTCTGTCCTTTTGGGAATAGTGCGACGGCGAGAAACCTTGCAAGAGATGCAACCTAGACAAAGCAGTCTGCTCATACAAGGTCCGCCGAAGGACCGAATCGGGCGGATCTAATCAAAGGTATGGTACCAAGAACCAGCTCAACGAGTTGGAATATCAGACAGAAAGAGAATCAGCCGCTGACTTTTGTTGTCGTCAACCAGATATGCCGGCCTTCTCATCCAACACCATGCCGCTCTCACTGCGGGCCTGATTGAGCTCTATACGCGCATCATCAAAGGCCAGCCATGGGAAGGGTCGCCCGTTGACGAGCTCAACGGCAGTCCCAGCGTGCATTGCATTCTTGAACGACTGGGTGTGATCGACGCCGAAGACGAAATCGATCCTACACCCACTGCAGACCCCAGGCTGGGAAGCGACCTCGGCTCGTCTTCCAACGGCATCAAAGTTGCAGCTGATGCTGCTCGAGAGCAACACCAACAACACCAACAACCGCCACCTAGTAAAGTGCGGAAGCTATCGAAATCGACAACGACATCGACATCGACAGCAACATCCACCTCGACATCGACGACACGCAAAATCTCCCAATCTAACAGACGCAGCAACTCGTCACGATCTCCCCGCTCGAAGACTTCGCCCGCCCTTGCTCCTGCTCCGGTTGCATCTTCCTCTTCTTCCTCTTTGCCAACGTCATTCCCCCAGTCTCAAGGATTGACATTCGACACCGAGGACCGACAACAAGCCACAATCGGCCAAGACTATTTCAACCACGCGGTTTCTCCGCCATCCAGCGCCGGCACCATCTCATCATGGGAATCTCAGTCCCATGCCCATTCTCCCGACCTGGCCGACGACATGTTCACGACCCCTTTGCCCACGACGCCCACGACGACCAGCGAGTCATATTTCCCCGACTACCAGATCCCCACGACACAGCAGGCAGCCTATGCGCCCTTTTCTGCGTCTACGGTCGTCGACGGATCTGTCGGGATCCAAGGCTACGTCGGCAGAGAATCCATCCCCACGCCCGTCCAGGCCGGCGCATATACTTCTCCCGAAACGGCGGCTGAGGCTTGTACGGCCGGATACTTCCTCGACGCGACCGGCGGGATGGGACTGTATGGTTGGGACACTGGCAATGTGGGAGGCGGAGGCGGCGGCAATGTCGGCTTCGGGTCCCTACAACAGGAATGCAATGCATGGGACTCGGGTGTTTTCGTATGAAGCAAAAAACGACAAAACAAAGCCTTGGGCTGGATCTGGGATTCAAATATTCGGTTTCTGGAAAACGATCTGCTATGCCGGCAATGAGGGAGGATTTGTGATTGGGGATTTTTGATTCCTCCATGTGTATGTGTACAATAGACAGCCGATGCACGAAATAAGAAGCTGGCGACTTTTTTTTTACCCCTTTTGTCAGTTTCTTCTTTTCCTTTTCTCCTGTCTCTGGCTTATTGTTGGACTTTTTGGGTTCCTTCTTTCAGGGGGGGCAATGGATTGATTTATCTCCTCCCTCTGCCCCCCGGGTATGTCAATCCCACGACAGGCCCCCCAGGGATGCTTGACGACCGTCGACAGCGGACGATATCTTGTCCCCATTCCAATAAATATTGCGATAAACTCAACTCATCCCGGGAAACGAGTAGGGGAGTCCAACGGCAGGCAACCGTGATCCGAGATTGATACTGAAGCTTCAAGCTTGCAAGACTGGACCGGCCGAGACATCCGTACAAGGAAGAGTACGGACACCACCAGAAAGAAGGAAAAGGGTTGAGACCCGCAGTCAAGCCAGGGTGCACTGCGGTAGGGATCACTTTGCTTCAATTGCTTGTTTCGAATTGTCCGTTGAACGAGTCCACAGTCAGTCCACAGGTATATATATCAGAGGTATATTCATGCCCGTCCATCTATCCAGCCATCCATCCATCCTATCTCCTAGTTCTCCTGACCATGACCATCGAGTATGGCAAAATATAATATATTCATGATCTTTTTCACCCACTCGCAAACGGATTCTCTTCCCCTGCCCATTGAAAAAAGCCACTGTCCTCATCCCGAGAGTTGTCCCCGTGTCCCAATGGTACTACGTATACCCAAAGTAGGTGTGCTCGGGCTGTACTGCGTATAGAGTACGATGGTATGGCAATCCCCGTGCAGGGCCGGATTCCAGGACATGATATCTCTCACATAAAATGCAACTTCAAGGGAGGCTGGGAGGTCTTGAATACTTGCCTGCTCATCCTATAGCTTCTTTTTATATCTGCTCTGCTCTGCTCTGCTGTGCTAGCGGATGTAGGTAGTTATATTTGATTGATATAGCTTGTGACTTTTCAGTCAGACGAACTCTGCGACGGGACAGGACGGAGACAAGGACTGAAGCGCCAGAAAAGACGATCTGCGGTCATTTTCAGCACCTTCAGAGTAGAGCCCTCATTAGCCATTAGCAGGCTGATATCAAATTACCGGTTGTCATCTGTGATGGTGGTGTTTTGGGATGAAAAGAAACCCGGGTTCAAGGTAAGAAACAAATCGAAGTCACTTGTGTAGCGGGTATCTTCACATCCTTTACCTCTCTCTGGTGCCCTACATATACGTAAGTTGTAGCCACGACATATCTCACTCCATTGCAGCATAAGCAACGAGGGTATACCGTCAAGACTCACATTCGCCAGGCCGTGTCACAGTCTCGACAGGAGGATCATGTACAGTCATGTACAGTCAGTCAGTCGCCTTGAACCCAGCTACCCAGGCGCAAATAAATGGCTACCGGTGATATGTTGATAGTACAGTGATATGTCTGATCAGGGTCACGGTGTTGAGCATCAAGAGGCTGTCCAGGCTCATCTCAGTCATGCATTGCATTTCTACATTGTAGCCACTGGAGTCGAGGCGACCATCTGTCTCAACGCCATGAAAACGACAATGCGATCCAATGTACCCTCCATAACCCAATTTATAGAAAGAAAGACGCGCATGAACCATACATACTCCACGCTCTAAACAGTCATCAGAACAATTCAAAACACAGCGCCAAAGACAGACAATGTAACAGGTCATCAACTTGACACGGAGACTTCGACAGGCGGCTTCTGCCTTGGAGGGGGTTCGGTCGACGACGTCGATGCGGTGTCGACCTCGACTCCCCATCTCTCCGCGAACCCTGCACAGATGTCTCGACACGTTTTGGCGGCCTGTCGTGTTCTGCACCTCCGATCCCAGTCTCCCGCTTGGATCAGCAGAATACTGTTCTCCACCAATTCTTCCTCCAGACGCACGTCCTCGACCATGTCACGAACAGACTTGAGTTTGCGGGTAGCGGCGTTGGCGGCCAGCCGAGACTCTTGAAGCAAGTCGGTCAACGCACGAAGAGTCTGGCCCAGCTCTTCGGTTTGCGAGGCCAGAATCTGCAGAGACAATAACGGGTTTTGCGGCCTGAGGAAGGGAATCGTCGAGTTCAGTTCGCCGATCTCGTCCAGGAGCAAGTCGATCATCTCTTCGGGGAGATGGAGCATGCCGCCATACATTAAGGAGTGGGTTTGAGCAAACAAGTCGCGGGTTTTATGGGTGCGGTGCGACGCCATCGAGGTATATGCCGTGATCAGCCGTGTGACACCATATTCAATATTGCCCTGTGGCCCTAAATCCTTCAAGCTCTGTATTGTTCTTTTGACAGTTCCCCCTTCCTCACTGAGCGCGTCTTCTGGATTGGCGCTCAACCGTGTCAAGGTCTCGATGTCCCGGATCCGTTTCCTGAGTATGGGCGGGAGGGTGTCCTCTTGGTCTTCGACCTCTGAGTCTGGACCGTAATCTGATCCATCGTAAGCCGATTCATGGCGTTTATGTGCTGATTGCCTGTGCGTCGGTAACCCATCGTTCGGGTCTTGCGGCACTTGCAACGTCGGAGGTTGTCGCTCATAAGCAGATGGCGGACTTTGCACCACCATGCCAAACCCAAAATCGTGCATGTCATTCATCGCGTATGGACTCTGAAGATCTTGCATCACGGACGAGTCTGGATCTTGCTCCACGTCGCCTTCTCTTAAGCCTTCAAGGAAACTAGACTGTCCTTCTCCCTCGTCGTCCCAAGCCTGACCTAGCTCGTCCGCCAGACTTCCAAGCCCGTTGTCCCGCAGTTGTTCGATGCTCAGGTTGCTGTGGAGGCTCGTCCTACTCGACCGACGCGGTTGGGAGAAAGAGGGTGGTCTGGAGGACTTGGACGACATGAGGCGCGGTGTTACGGGAGAACGCGGCTGAAACGAGGTCTGCGAAGTCCGGGATGATCGTCTGGAGTAGGCCGTGCCATTTGTGGTTCCGCTGGTGTACGGACTGGTCGAGATGGCTTCCTGGGACGCGAGCTCGACGTTGGACAAGCGTAGCGAGTACCGCTTTCTCGAAGGCGTGGATGGGGAGGCTGGTGGAGATAGGACAGTCATCCTCTAATGCAGGGGTACTCTGTAGAATGCTGGTAATCGGTCTAGGGGCGACGTTCGCAATACACGTCTATCATGCTGTATGAGAGCTGTGTAAGAGTCGAAATGGTGAGTAGTCTCGTACAAAGTGAAGGGAGATTGAAGAGAGAGACAGGAAGATGGCAGCGCGAGCGTGAGACTCTTGACGCGAGCAAGTTGTGTACAAAAGACGTTGTACTAGGAAGCGACTACACAGAAGGTGATAGTATGTGTTTGATGCTCAACTCGATATTCAAGTTGAAGTTGATGGTGATTTTTGGTGGCTTACGGAACGGCGCGTTTCGTCTGCTCCGCATGTTAATTGTTTGACGTTGAAGTTGTTGAAAAACGTCAAATCCATCGATATCGTTGTCCACACTTCAACTGGCCGGCAACAACGCAGGATTCTCACTACTCCCCGAATCAACTCCTTGTACGACTCCCCAATCGAACCATCTCACACTCTACCTGCTGTAGGCGCAGATGCCGACCATTCGAAGAGTTCAGCCGTCGGATCTTTTCCATCTCAACCTCTGCAACCTCGATCCCTACACGGAAAACTATGACCTGAACTTTTATCTTTTGTATCTGATGAAATGGCCATCACTATTTCAATGTATCGAAGAGCACGGCCAGATTGTCGGCTACATTATCGGTAAAGTAGAGGAATCTCCTCGTCATTTCCAGTAAGTGACCGCTCCCGTCCCAGGGATCTGATGTGATACTGAGAGAAATTCTCGGTAGGGGCACACCACACTACTTACCCTGGCACGGCCACGTCACGGCGCTGTCTATAGCACCGCAATACCGTCGGCTGGGGTATGGGAAGCTCTTGACTGAATCGCTGGAGACGGCGTGCAATCAGCAAGAAGCCTGGTTCGTGGACTTGTTCGTGAGAGCGAGCAACAAGAACGCCATCAAAATGTACGAGAGTATGGGTTATTCAACGTATCGGACTGTGGTCAAGTATTACTCCGACGACCCAACTGGATTGTCGACTGAAGGAGAAGATGCACTGGACATGAGGAAACCTCTCGACAGAGACAAGGACAGGAAACATGTGCGGGAGAATGGAGCGAGTTTCAAGGTGGATCCGGAAGATGTCTTCTGAGCTGGGACGATGGACGGTCCTCTCACCACCTCAGATCCTTGAACTCTGTCCGAAGGTGACAGACTCTAGCCAACACTTACGGCAATACCTCGATCGATCCGCGCGGGTCAGAGGTATAACACCACTCCCTGGGTGCATATCGCCTAAATGGGATCGCTCCCTTCTTCGAGCATCGCAACCGGATGTCTGACCGGGAACGGCCTGGCTGAGTCAGAAGGAGCAGCCAGCCTTGAACGGCCTCCTTTGCCCGAGTCCAGAATCGCCATCTCAAGGATCCATTGACAGGGCATGACTCTGGCATCTGGACGTATCCGAAGGCACATATTCTTTCACCCTACGGAGACGGGGAGACGGTGTCGAATGAACGATGAATGGTGCGATGGAGGTTTCCGAGGCTAGAGAAGGCGTATTCCAAACCGCATACCACTCTTGACGGAATCACACCTTGGGGTGACACAATCTCAATACATACCACCATCACCGAATCTGCTATACTCCCGGCCTCGCCCTCGCCTTCCCAGGCTCTTTGTGTATTGCCATCATCTGTTGATCTCTATCCATATTATTCAACCCAGAGCCTCTAGACAGAGAACACCTCTCCAAACATCTCGCCCGATCTTTCTAGGAGCGCTCCCCCAAGCAAACTTCAGCCTTCTCATTGTTCAAACCCACTCTCATCCGCTTGACTTCCTCAGATCCCGATGCTCTATCGATTCCGATCCATATCATTCGGTCCGAAACTCATAGGCAACAACTCCCCGATGGTCATCTTCACCATCTCCGCCCCCTCACTCAACCCATCCTTGCCATACATGTAGATCGGCAGATCCCTGGTCGTGGCAAACTCGTTGATGAACTGTCTGCACATTCCACACGGACTGGCCGGCGGATTGATGTCGGTACTCACAGCGATGGCGCGAATGATCGGCATCGCGGGTCTCTTGATCGACGCCACGATCGGGGCCAGGGCGCATCGCTCCGCGCAAATCCCCACAGGCGTGCTGGCGACCTCGACGTTCGAGCCCGTGTGGTGTGTGCCGTCGGAGAGGAGGACGCTGGCACCCACGCGGAAATTCGAGTATGGGCCTATCAAATGGTGGGATATACAGGTAAGTCATCTTATGCCGCCAGCCCAACGGGGTAGGGATGAAGGTGAAGTAGCATAGTAGCAAGGCAGAATAGAATATGTTTCTCTTCCTCTAGGAGGATTGACAACATGATGGAATGTCTTTCTCTTCCTAGTAGTGCCGTATACTAGTATTCCAAGTGCACAAACGGTCTCTGTAGAAAAAGACTGCGGTGTTTGAGAGGGAGAAAAAGGAGAATGATCGCTCTGCAATCACAACGGTGTGTCGAGTATTGTCTAGTTGTAGGCTGGTTTAACTTACAGTATGCATAGTCCTTTGCCTCGATGGCTAGAGTGGCAAGCTTGGTCAATTCGTCTTTGGAGAGAGGCTCCAGGGTCTTGTCGGTCGTCATGGCGAAATGGACTGCTGAGCTGTTGTGTCTTGGATTCAATCGGTAGTTTGCCGGTCACTTCCTTGGGCGTCGACTCGTGAATGTTCCGGCTTGCTAAGAGCTCTGTGACTAAGCTTAGAGAGGATGGGCGAGAGCAGGGTGGAAGTTAGAATGTGACGGATGCCCTGGAAGATCTGCAGGAAGGACAGTCGTGGTGGCAGTTCAGTCAATGGTGTATGATAGACAGCGTACTACGTACATACTAGGTACTAAGTAAGGTAGGTAGTTAGTACATAGGTAACAAATAGCTGGTGAAAGATTCTCAGCCTTGCCAAGAAATCTCGGGGTTCAGCCTCGCCAGTGGAACTTGATTCTTCAGAACGGTTTGCTGTCTCAGCCTTGCCACTGGCACTGCAGGAGTCGGAGTCGGAGTCGGAGTCGGAGTCGGGCATCATCGTCTTATATCTTATATCTCTTCCATCATGTACCCTCCCTGCAACCACGGGAATCATGGGCAGTTCACATCATCCCATGCGAAGTGGAGGGGCTATCAGTCTTTGTTACCAGACCACGATAGCGCCTACAATGATAAGAGCCCAAACAGTGGTTCACAAAGGAGGTTCTATTTCTTCGCCCTATATTGCGTTGTATTGGCAAAGGTAAACGCTCTAAGCGCCGCACCCGAACGGTCCCTCGAGTTAGTTCCACGTATTGCATCCGTTACAGCGGGGAGCTATTTGTTCAGGTGAGAGTCAGAACAGAACATGCCCCTGTTGAAGCCAGCACATGCTCTGGCCCGCGAAGCCGTCCTCGAAGAGCTCGGAGTTGGATCTTTGGAGATTGTTGACGGTTGACGGGTCGTCGCATGGAACAGGCTCGACAACGACTGGAGGAGCATGGCCAATAACAAATTGCAAGTCAATGGCCCCGTCCCCGTGATGGACTTGACGGCGGATATCCCGCTCCTTTCGTACCCCACACCTTGAAACCTCTGGTTGCAGGCTGGGGCAAGTGACGAGCGTGGTTCCTTGTCTAGACTTTGGCGAAGATAGTAGACGTCATGTCCAGCGATCGTGAAACCCCGCGAGTCCCCAACGTTCATGAAGCCCGAGCCATAGAGGTTGTATGGCCATCCATAGGGGTCCTCGACAGGCATGTGGATGGGGCTGGCCGAGACAGTCGAGCCGTCTTCAGTTCTGTAGGAAATGCCATGCATGCATGGAAAGAGACGTCGTCAGAAACAAACATGATAGAACTGGATCGATCACAACGAAGGCCTGATAGGGTCCTGCCACCGTAGCGTAAATGTAAAATGGTACACCATCCGACGAGCGGGCTTTGCTGAGTGCCGTTTGGACAAGGCCAGTGCTGTCAAGGCACATGGAATGGAGCAGAGTTTGATGCATGCCCTCTCGATCTGAGAGCCTGAATGATCACGTCTGATTTGATAGACAGCAGTGAGCACCAATGCAGCCGATCGGGTATGGGGAGAAAGAATCTCAAACGGCAGAGGTATGGGTCAAAAGGCATCTCTTGGCTTCTTCAAAATGGAGTTCGGGGTTGACTAGATGCCCAGAGTAGCGACTGAAGGGGCAGTTGATCTTTCGGTGGGATGGTAGAGTGGACCGAGAATTTCTCTCAGTATCACATTTCCTTGATGCACGACGGACAACAAGGGAGGTGTAGATGACTTGGTGGGCAAGGCTGCACTTGTCCGGTGTTCAACGAGTGGTAGTAAAGGCCCATAGCCAGCACAATCAATCCACGGGAGGTGGAACAAAAGTTCGTGGGTTTTCTGGACACACACACACACACACACACACACACACCACGTCCGGGGTGAGAAGTATCAATGACCACGATTGGAAAATGGGCTGTCAAGTGGACCAAAGAAACTGACCTGAACCATAAAGGGCAACATTTTTCGCATACACCGCATGTTCAATGCGGAGCCGACAGCCAGCTTCTGTATATATCCCGCTGTTCCACATGGACGTTTGACAATGCGGATATGTACCGTCATCCAGGAGCTCGATGAAGCGAAATGGCCCTTCTGCCCGAATCTGCTGGTGTGTGCATCCCGGTCGGGGACACAGGAAATGTGTCTCCATTCCATCCTTTGCTTCTCCCACTTGAACAGTGTTGAGCCTCGTAATGGACATATAAGCGAACCGTCGTCGGAGTTGCTGATCGCTTTGTCGGATGCCAATTCCCCATTCTGTAATGCCTATGCCACGATGCTAAACACGTGGGATCCTTAAGGCTGATATCGCCACATCCACATGGGAACAATATCTGCCATCAGATCTGTACCCGAAGACCCATGTCCCGAAAAGTATGTCAAACGGTGTCGAAGCTTCGTCAATATGTTGGATATATCCGTATCATCTATGTCGACGGCGAAATTGCCAGTTCGGAAACAAAGCCCGAGGGCCGCGCCATTTAAGTGTTATGAATAAGGAAATTCCTGAAAGAATCCCAGTAGTCCGAGTTCACATATCTAGAGCACTTGTTAGCTGGCTGTGTCAGATGGAAGACGGTTTGAGCACCCACATATATTTCATACTGCTCCTCAGACTTGGCTGAATGCTCTCGGGTTGCCATCGGAAGATGTACATGACAAGAGCCCAGCTCAAACTCGCAAAGATCGGCCATGCGTTTTCCTGGATCTTTTCTCGCGTCGCAGGCGACAGTCGTTGCGTCCACAAAGTGGGCGTCGGTGTCCTGCTCGTCATACTGGGTGGTTCGATGCTGAGTTTGGCCATGGCCAGGATCACTCGAGCAAAAACGTAGATGACTATCTGTTGATTCACACTGCAAGATCACCATGTGTTCAGTTCAGCTCTCTGACGCTTGTGCACCTATCCCTATCAACAGGGCTGCTCTTACCTGCTCGGGTTTGCTCGACCAAAAACAGTGTATCCGCCCAGCAAGCCGGCGAAAAAGGTGTCATAAGGCCCCTCTTTTCCGGGATGTTTGGGATTGAGTAACCGTAACACCAACATTGCTGTTTTGTATACGGCCGCAAAGGTTGCGAGGTTGCGCGCATGTTGTTTTGTGGCTTTTAGGACGAGCCGGATCTTCTCTCGAATAGACCCAGACCGGAATAATAAGACCATGACCAGAGCATGGGGGAAGCGCACTTTGGCTCCGTAGACAGCGCCATTGCGGGCGGCTTTGATGATGGCAAGAAGAGGCGCGAGGTCGGGGTTGAGGATGACGGACTCGACTGAGTCCTAGACGAGTCAGTAGAGGTTCACTGGTGACGAAAGGAAACGTTACTCACCCTGAGCACATCCATATCGTTGCGCTCGTCTGTAGAGGTCCACAGCTACTCACGACAGTAAAGTCGTATCCAAGGTCACGTCCTGGAACAGGAGGAGTTGTGTACGGAAGGCAGATGCTTGCTGTTGGGGCTCAGGTCACACGCATGGACGAGGAACGTTGCGGACAAGAATTGGCATGTGGTTTCTCGTCCGCGGTCAGCCAGGTATCGACGAGGATGAACAAATCATAGAGCATCCAATAACGAGGTGGTACATGTAGAATGTTAGGCACAAACACTAGGACGTGGTTGAAAGCAACGAGGAGAGAGAGAGCGAGTGCAAGTGGTGGCCAGCCAGACCTCGGCGATTGTATTGTAAGGATCACAGCTACATCATTGCACTGCAAATACTAGTAGCAATAGAGAGATTGGGGAACACATGTGATGGGGGGGTTAAGTTCATTGTGGGCGGGCAATTCCCCCACAAAATAAAAGACTCCCTTTATGCCTATTTATTATTGATTGCGTCGGCTCGTTTTGGGCTACCTCATGATGATAATAGAAGTGTCTGTCATTCCGGCTACATCTCACTCAGCGCGCGAAGCCGGTGAATATACGACAGCAGCCAGAAAGCATTCACCAGCATGACCAGATCTCAATGGAAACCCATCTTGATATCCATCGTTCGCCCCGAAGCCCTAGGCCAACTCCTCTGCACATCGGCGCTATTGAAAGCAACAGCCGGCACCTGATTGAACCGATGATGGGATGTCATGTTCTGCTGTTCATGTTCTTGTCGGAGCCATCATCAACATGATTGAAAGTCGCCAACTGGAACCCCTTGATAACCTGCATCTTGCCTCCCTATGATCTCCGGAAGCTGTCTTCCTGGCCGCCCAGAGTATGGGCAAGGTGCAAAAGGTCGTGGGAGGCTAAAGCAGGGGTCCATGACTTTGGTCTCTGCCAGTTGCTCTGGTCTCGTATCCACGTAGGACGATGTGTCTCCATGTTCGAAGTTCGACGGCACGCTGAATGCTGTGTGCGGTGCTGATGACCCGGTCGTGATGATCAGTCCCATCACATCAGACGTTGGACTCCTGTAACAGTGCCCCTGATAGTCAATATCATGAAATGCGCTGCCGCTTGGGCTTTTCATCCGCATCGACTCCGTTTCCCATCTCTTCATCATCGTCGTCACCGATGCTAATCTCATCCCCACTACCACCTGCACTGCTTCCACCTTCCGAGATCTCATCGTCCACATCCATTCCACCATCAACCAGATCTTCATCTTCGCTGCCCATGTCATCTTCAGACTGTGCTTCGGTCCCGAACTCCTGGCCTTCTTCCAGCTTGTCTCGCCCTCGCTTGAGACCTTTCATCTTTCTGGTCTGCAGCGTCGAAAGGTCCTGTCTGCCCAGATGTACCCGACCGATCTTGTCACCAACCAGATCAGTCTCAATATTCTTCTTGATTCTTGCCTCGTTCGGCCTGCGTCCGTGTTTCAGAGCTTCTCTCATCACATCCGCATCCGCTTCTCGATAACGGCCAACTCTGAAGTCGAAGGTGGGGCCCATCGGGTCAAGTTCCACTCGAGGTAGTTTGGCATTGTTGGACCTCAGAGTCCGAATTTTGTACCATCGAAGATGGAGTACAGGCTTGCTGGCGGGTTCACTCAAGTCTCCGGACGAACTGTTGCTTTCGCCTGAGGCAATCATGAGGACGTACTGTAAGCCTGCAACGTCAATGGAGGATACTTCTTCGCCCTGGAAAATATCGAGTAGGGTCGACTTGAGGGTCTGGTAGAGAGCGGCTTGAGCGGAAGAAGATGGATCGTCCCATTGCGATCCTGAGAATAGTATCAAGGGCTTCATTGCCAATCCAATCTGCAGTTTCGGTTCGGTCCGTGGCTGGTCCTCGGGCACAAGCAGGAGGAACTCCACGATGTCAAGTACCTTTCCATCAAACATACGTGCTACCGTGATGTTGTTGGGTCTCTTCTTGGAATGTGTGCCAAAAACCACCACGCCACACTCATTTTTTTGCGCCAGGAACTCTAAGGATGTTGTGTCTTCGAAGGGGTGGATGTTCTCGTTCTTCTTGTTGAACAGGACCGAGTCGGGCTTCGTCAAGGTGTGTACCGTCTTGAGGACGGAGGCCACTGGTTGGGGACATTTCGTGCCGTGTAGGAGGAGGACTCGTTTTCTCGATTCCACTTGCTGAGGTTCTCGAGCCTTCACTATGCGCGCCGTCCGGGCATTTCGAGGTTTACTATGACGTGTTATTCGAGGGATCACAACATGACCTTGATCCACTTACATTTCTCGAAGCATTTTGAGAGACCTAGCGAAATTCGAATGACTCAAATCTCTCTGTAGTTGTTCTTTTATCTGGTGTCCGCCCAAGACGATGATGGGGTTGAGTTTCGAGTTCTATGCAGTCAAAAATGTTTTGGAATTTTCTTATCGATATGCGGCGGAGCATAAGTTCTGACATGCTACTCCACACTTGTATTCTTTCGTTTCTGGCCCAGCATCTGAATGATCACAAGTCAAGATGGATTAAGCTTATATCATCATTGACTTCTATAGCGAATATGGGCCGGGTGTGTTCATCAAAGTGACTGCCATATAAGGAGGCGCAGGATGAGGCTTATCAAACAGGCTAGTATGAGTCCAGCGATTGGCTTCAGCTACTTCGCAGGCACATATATCAGAAACCATTGGGCAATCCAAGCTCTAAAGTAAAGCGGATCAGAGCAAACCAGAGAGTAATTCCAGTGGTCATAGCTGTCGAGGAGGTAGTTTTAGGAGATGCGTAGGTGCACGTCAGGCTCCAAGGGCCTGAATAGGAATAAACCAAGCCAACGCCCTCTTCACGACATCCCGCAGATCGTATTGTGGTCTTGTCCTTGCCAACAGTCAATACCACATATTTCTGCTGATATTCGAGTGGCAGGATATAGCCCGTATCATGTGTCAAAGGGCGCAGAAGGCGTCGTTGGTGGTCCTCGCCTTGCTGGATACACCTAGCAAGGCCTGACTCAAGAGCGTAGCGTATATGCGGTTCATTGCGCCGTTCACCATGGGCTGCCACTCACTCCAACACAGCCGAGTCCATATAAAGCATTCGGAGTCTGAAAATCATCACTCACCGTGTGATGCACGTCAAGTCGGACGATAACAGAAGATATCAGGCTGATCATCCTCCTTACCATGACCCCCGGATGAGAACAGCAGCAAAGTCTGCCCCCAGTGCATCAACACCACTTTTGCCCCGACCTCGATCATCGTCCTTCCTCATTTCATTAAACGATTGACTGGATATCTGACAATGAGAAATTGAGTTGTAACCGTGGCTGCAGAGTTGATAGAAAAGTTGGAGCCTCAAATTGCCAACAATACCAAGCTTTGTCACGTGCTATGCCAAGATTGACGACCTCAGCCTGAGCCGTCAAATTTTGATCCTCTCGATGTCGCCATTCAAGCCGCCAGACACGCAAGAGATGTTGATGGCCTTGGTGCAGCTATAAGATCACCCAAAATCTGCTGCTGGGTCTGTTCTTCCTCTACATTTTCTTCCTGGTGATTTCTTCCTGGTGAAGGGTTGGATGTATATATGTACGAACCGCATTTCCAGATCTAAACTCTTATGGACAAAACACCAATCACACGATACGTCCCCCTTGCCCGACACCACACGTGTACCGGAATGGGTATCGAACGAGCCCTCTCTAAAGCTTGCTTGGACGAGTTTCCCGGGCATCTTCCGCCTTAGCAGAGCTAGTCCAAGCTCAACCAGCTTTCAGGTTCCCCTGCCCATGTACTCGCGTGTTGAGAACGTGCAGAGGGATCATGGAAGCGTCATTATGTCGAATTTGCGCAAGGTTTAACTCCAAGTCCACGAACCCCTTTCTTTACGGATTACCATGGGCTACACGCGGCACTCACTATGCTTTGGAATTCGGCAATTGCGCTGTGGACTCATGTTGCGCGTTGCTCGCAATCGACCTTTTTTTCTAAGGGATCCCTTTGTTTGACGGCTCGGCGACTTGGTCCTTGATCTTCTGGACAGCTTGGTACGGTCCAAGCTCGCCTACGACAAGACCCCAGTCTTGCCGTCTCCACCTCCCGTTGGACTCCACATGTCTGACCTGATTGACCTTCAACACGACCAGTCACCACCACTGCAACACACTGCAACCCACTGCAACTTACTGTCCGCTATCGATGATCCCCTGATAGACCGTCGACCGGAACACTCGCCCAGGAACTGGCGGAGCCGCGTCAGTGGCGCTCTTGGCATTTGCGGTCGGTCATTTGAAGGTGAGCAGTTCATTGGACATATTGCTGGACTTGTTGGGCACTCCACTATGGATATGGCTATCATTCCCATCCTCGCGCCCACTGGCGGCCGTCTTCCACGCCAATTTCGAGGGGCAAGATTGTCCCTTTTCGGTAGGCACACCTACGAGGACTTCAGTTCGTGCTTGAAAGCATGGCGCGATGATCCAAGCGTTTGTCCGTTTGACCTCCCCGGACCTGGCGTATCCCACACCGAGGACGACTAATGTTGTTCAGCGGCCTCAAGAGGTTCAGACTATTGCCCGCCTCGACCACTTTACTCCTGTTCTCCAGTCCATCTCCGCTGTCACGTCCCTGTCGAAATTGTTGCTAGGGGATTCTGATTTCTCCTGTCTGCACGGTGCAAAGCGGTTTCAAGATCGCCAGCTTGACTCAACCAGTGCTCCTTGGGCCTTCCTATATAGTTCCTCTTATCATCCAAGGCTGAACCACGCGGATACAGTTCTCCATCATTCCCACCCTTATTATCTCTTGGCGTGAAACGTGTCTTGGTGACCGGGATTCCTCTTCCCAACCGCGGCAACATATTCTCCGTTCGATATCGTTGCTTTCCCAACATCTCCACGAGGACCATATCACTTTCGTTAAACCTGCACAATGGCGTCCGGAATTCCCTATACTCCCAAACCTGCCACCGATATCTTCACTCCCTACCAGACCGACATTGATCGACGACAATGCAAACGCATCGTCCCCATGAAAGTGCTGGCCCTCGGTCTGGGAAGGACTGGCACAGCTTCGCTGCGCGCCGCCCTGAAAGAGCTAGGGTATACAGACACATACCATATGATGTCCGCCAGCGTGGAAAACCCACCTGATTGCCTCTGCTGGCAGGATGCCTTTGCCGCCAAGTTCGAAGGCAAGGGGAAATTCGGGCGTGAAGAATGGGATGCGCTGCTCGGCCACTGCCAGGCAGTCTGCGACTGGCCGGCGGTAGCGTTTGCGAAAGAACTGATCGAGGCATACCCCGAGGCCAAGATCATCATTACCACGAGAGACGTCGATTCCTGGCACAAGTCTGTCATGAAGACTGTCAATTGGCGCGCCAACGATCCAGAGCTGAAGGCCGTCTCCAACTTCGACTGGGCGGCAGGCTTGTACTACCCCATGCTACGCCAATTCTGGAGGTATTTCTTCTACGACGATTTCGAGAACCAGGGCAAGCAAAGATTCCAAGACTACTACCAAGAGATCCGAGAACTTGTGCCGGCCGGACAGCTTCTGGAATACCGAGTCAGCTCAGGCTGGAGACCTCTCTGCGACTTCCTCGGCGACCCCGTTCCCGACAAGGAATTCCCGCGATCCAACGATGCCGACTTCTTTGTGCAACGGTGCCGGACCCAGAACCGCAAGCAAATGATGAACGTCATCTTCCGTGCATTGGTGGTGGGAGTTCCAGTTGTCGCTACGGCGCTGTCCGCCACATTCGCATACACCCACTACCTGCCGAAATTTGCGCACACCGCGATCTGGCAGACAACGTCCTAAGGAGGCAGGAGATGTGTATATATTTTGAGCTTGTCTATATGGGTGAATTTGTATATAGCCCGGCGTTTGGGTCGTGATTGGGTGTCTACTGTCTGCTTCCATTTACTATACTGATGTTGACACGAGGAAAGCGCGCGATTTCGCTTCTACAGATCCTACCTTTTGGAGTTCACTTTTGGGCACGTCAAGTGGCTGGAAATCTAGGGGCGCAATATGGTTCGGGGCATTGGATATAGACATGTCGGCGGCTACCGATGGCAAGATTACCCTGAGCGGCCTGGGGAGGTTTGCTTATCATAAAATGATTACCATACAGAAAGAGCCACACTTGTTCCCCAACTTTTCGACTTATCGACGGGCTAGCCGCTGCTACTCGCATCCATTCGCTTAGTAGTGCCTTGTTCAAGATAACAAGTTCCATAGACTTGAGTTTGCCAATGCGCCGGCGGCAAGATTGATAAGATGCGCCGGCCGGGCGATGGGGCAGGAACGCAGAGGATCGAGATCACTGCTGTGTTCATGGAGGACTCCGCTATGTCCAGCTTCTGGGCGAACCCATATTCGGGCTCGGCTGCTCAGCAGTTCCTGGGCCCAGGAGACAGGTACGGAGTCCGTAAGTAAATCGCGCGACCCTCCCTTCGGAGCAGACCAATCTAACGATAATACAATAGGGCAAAATCAGGACGATGGGGATCTGCACAGCTGTATAAAATTTCCATGTGCCGAGACATTTCAAGGAACATGCAGCATCGACAGGGCTCAGGAGATTGTGGCGCCGGCACAGCCGGTAGTGCTGTAACGGAGCGACCCACGAGCAATACGCCTCGAGGGTGGCTTGGAGTCCATCAGTACCTAGGTACGTACTCTGTAGAGAGTTCTGTACAGAGGTACGTACTTACATGATACTCGTGGCCTTTTAGGGTTTCAATCTCCCGTCTTCATTAGCCGGAGGCTTTTCTCCTCTGAAAACCTATCGACATCTCACTACAACCCTGTATCCCGCCTCTCCAACCACGGGCAGGTCCAGATACTTGGTGAAGAGCTTACGAAGATACAGAGTGACATACGTACACACATCTTGCGGTTTTATCTTGCCCTGAGGTGGACTAGGTACCGAAAGAAAATCAGGCGAGACAGCGTCGGTGCCAGTACTCTATAGGGTGAATCACTCTATAGGGAGAATTACTCTATAGGGACAATTTCTCCCTCGAAGAACCAGTCATCGGGCGAGCCCTACAGAGTAGTCTGTCCGTCGCAGATCTCAGGCCCGTCAAAAGCCGGGGCTGGCGGTACTGTTGACAGATTCGGCGGCCCTAGCCTGTGCTGATAGGGCCCTAGCCCTTGGTGACATAGGGATACATCCCCAGGTCTTTGGATTTTGTGATCCCTCATCTGATCATTTTCATCCCGACGACATCATTCATCAATCACACCAAGACTTCTCTCGAGTCTCGGCACGTCAGGCTTAAATGCTGGACAGCCTTCACAGAGCATGATGCCATGAGGCTCCCATTGCCTGTCCAGTGCTGGTTGGCCTGCCTGTTCGTCTGGAGAGTTGTCGCCGACAACAGCTCACAACCCATATTCATCTTCCGATCGGTAAGTTGACATGCTATGTGATTCATCGGGCAGAACCATCAATTAACCATACTCTTCCGGCCGATATAGAGGCCCGACCTTGTCGCGCCGATTTTGAGCGTCTTCACCCGGGTTCCAGAGAAGCTGGCGCCAGGATATTACTTCGTGGCGCCGTATCAGCAGATCCAAGAAACCATCCATATTTACGATAATGAAGCGGTAAGAATCTTCGCCGAAACTCGCTGTCGACCAGCAGAACCATCTCTCATCGACTCGTATATATAAATACTGACTTCCGGGTTCTTTCCAGAACCTGATCTATTCAGGGTTCGGAAATGTCGGCCCAGGAATCATCCATGCGCCGCAGACATGCATGTACAAAGGCGAAGCGCATCTCTGCTTCTACCAAGGCGTGCAGATGGCCGGATGGGGCCACGGCCACGGCCTGATCATGGACAAACACTACCGCATCGTGCAGTCGGTCGAGCCGGCTAGCTACCAGGCGTCGTCGGACATGCATGAATTCAAGGTGATCGACGAGGGCAAATCGGCGGTGATGACGCAATACCTGCGCAGTGTCTACGATCTGTGTCGCTGGAACCTGTGCGACGGGCTGGGCTACATCCAGCAAGGGGCGTTCCAGGAAGTCGAGGTGGACACGGGCAAAGTGTTGTTTGAATGGCGGAGTCTCGAGCACATCGACCCCAGCGAAAGCTACGTCGGTCCCAGCACGACCGAAATCAGCGGCAGCGGCGAACAGCCCGACAGCCCGTGGGACTACTTCCACATCAACTCGATCGACAAGAACGCGGACGGCGACTATCTGATATCGGCGCGGCACGTCTCGGCCGTCTACAAGATCTCCGGCGTCGACGGACACATCATGTGGCGGCTGAACGGGGCCAGGTCGGACTACCGGCTCGACGACTTTTCCTTCTCGTTCCAGCACGACGCGCGCTTCGTGTCGGACAACGCAACACACACGGTTATCTCGGTCTTCGACAACGGGTCCAACGGCTTCAACACCACCCAGCCGTACTCGACCGGGCAGATTATCAGTCTGGACCACCAGACAAAAATCGCGACCTGTCTCTTGAACCTGGCCCCGCCCATGGTCGACGGCCACGCCCATCTCGCCAAGTCGCAGGGGAACATGCAGATCCTGCCCAACGGCAACATCGTCATGGGATGGGGCAACGACGCCTTCTGGACTGAATACGCCGCCGACGACGACCACGAAGTCGTCTTCTACGGCGCCCTGGCCTGGACCAACGTCATGAACTACCGCGTGCACAAGTTCGACAACTGGGTCGGCCTGCCGCTCACCAAGCCCGCGCTGTGGACCTACTCCAAACAGGGCGAGAAGATGAAGCTGTATGTTTCCTGGAACGGCGCGACTGAAGTCAAGTCGTGGCGGTTCTACGGCACCAACAACGACACGGCGGCGAAAAGCCTAAGTCAAAGCCAAAGCAAGAGTAAAGGCAGCAACAACGACAACGACTCGTGGGACTTACTTCACGGTGATGACGCCGCGGTCCCCAAGACCGGGTTCGAGACTGTCTACGACCATACACCCATGTACCGATACACGTATGCAGAAGCGTTGGATAAGAACGGACAAGTACTGGGTGCGTCGGCGGTTGAACGCACCTACGTCCCGAACGAGCAGATGCGCGAATACTGCGACGACCTGGCCTGTCGGTTCATGCCGAACAGCGCAGAGCGCGAACACGAGAGACAGCAGCAGGCGGAGCAGCAGCGCGAGAAGGAGCGGCAGCAAGAGGAAGAGCGTCTGGAGCGGCAGCGGGCCAAGGCTCGCGCGAAGAAAAACGCAGAGATCTATGGCGGCACGTTTGGTGGTCTGGCCGTCCTGATCATCCTGGTCATCGTGCTGGCCACGAGGAACTTTGTGTCTCGGCCCGTTCATGTCCTGGCCCAGCGCGTCTGGAGTGTGCTCAGCTCGACAGTCGCTGGCGGCAAGGCCGGGCGAGGACGAGATGCGGATCTCGGTGTTGGTGTCGGTGCTGGATACAAGGCTCTGGCGCCCGATGATCAGGAAGGGGATCGCGCGCCTATGATTAATGATCCGTCGTGATGTTTGCTTGAGAGCCATAGACATAGATACCATAGATACCCTCGTTAGAATCTAATCGTGAGTACATACAGGTTCACATCCCAACCCAGCACCAACATCAGAGTGACTTGTGTGTGTCCAGCATATGTACCGACATCGCGCACTGTTCGAAGCACCACCACTGCAAGACGCTTGAGAAGACATTAGGGCAAATCCCAGGTGTCATTACAACAGCAGTCCCACAGATCAAGCTCCATCTTCCAGGTTGTTGTAGCTACCCTTGTCAGAGGCCGACTAGGGTATGTAGGTTGGGACGAGGTTCCAGATGCCGCATACCCGATTCCCTCCGGTGGCTGGCGCGACGAGAAAGGACCCTCGCATCGACTACCTTTCAAGTTGGACCATTATTTCGCTTCTTGTTAAAGGGACTTGCCACTAACCGGGTCGCTTCTGCTGATAGGCGTCCCCAAACCCCGGGCAAAATGCTACGTGAAATGCGGCTAATGGAATAGTACCTCGACTTGTACTATCTGCTAGTATGTAATGATTCAAAAGTGCCAGGAAGCCGGGGGCAGCGTCACATTTTTGAACAATCAAAAGCTGGAAGAAGCGAAAGCAGGTAACAAGGAATGAAGACCAAAGAAAGATCCCGGCGGTACCTCGTACTTCTTGACTGGCGAGAGACGCCTTTCTGGCTTATGGTTTGGCAGATTGGTCATCTTCAGCCTTGTAAGGGGGGTTCAAAGTTGAGATTGGAAGCAGTGATCGCAACCTACCTACCTACCTTTTCTTTAGGTACCTACCTAGGTACCCCAAGAGACTTCAGATACCATGGAAGGGAGAGGAGAGCGTGCGAAGCACAGTCGTCCCTCCTTCTTCTTGCCTTATGCAGGTACCAACACGTAGACAGACAGGCGGGTCAGTTCTTCGCGAGTATCAGAATCAGAATCCATAGATTCCGGCTCTGAGCACGGAGTGGGACTGAGAAAGAGACTTTTCGCTTCGCAACTGCAAATGGTTTTCTGACTGTTTGTTGATCTGCTGTCAGTGCTGTCAGAACTAGAGTCCCCTTTATTTCCTCGTCCACACGGCAGTCGGCTTTTCTCAGGGGCCGGATGGTTCTGCGGGGACTGCCATCTGTTATGGCACCCAGGTTTAGCCCAGTGCTCGGTGCTCAACTGCTCAAGTGATCAGGTGCTCGTTGTCTAGGTCTGGCGGTGTATCCCTTTCGTATAATAAGCCTCCAAATATATAAGGTATGGACAACTCCAAAAGATGGATGTCCACGGCGGCCGTGCAGAACATAGTTCGGTAAAGACATAGGAGTCTGTCCCGTCCCTTGGCGTGCACTCCCTAGGTATCTAGTAGTGTTTCCAGGGAAGACTGTGGATAAGGTGACAGGACGTATCTGCCGTGTGTTGTGTGAAGCACGGACAGGAGACTGAACGGCGATGGAGATGCTAGTAGACGGCCCACTGCACGAACCTTGAGGAGGAGAGGAATCCTCTTCGGTCTCAACGTGTCCAAGGAGCAGATCAGAGAGTCGCCCTTATCAGATAGATCATCTAGGAGTAGATGGAAGAAATAAGTAATGCATCGTTTTCTGCTGCAGAAAAACGAGGCTCTGGAGATCGACCTCCTTCGCATAACCCTAATTCAGGCCTCATGTCGACCCTGGGAACTTTTTCTCAGCACTCAGCAGGGGTCGGCTTTGGACTTGAGACCGTGCGAGTAACTCTCTCCTAAGGAAGGGTAAAGAGTACTTTGTCAAGTCCCCCTTGACTGTCAAAAAGAATATAATAAAACGTCAAAGCTTTCAAAGCCTCTGGGTCCGACGGGTGTCTCTGACAGGTGTAGTGACACATGTCAGTTAGTTTGATGGCTTGATGGCTTGATGGCTTGAACAATCGATAACGCTGTCAAACGATCAACAAGACTTGATGGAGGTCGATGCTAAGCCACGCGGATTGCGAGTTAGCACGAGACAGCGACAGGGACAGAGAGACAGGGACAAGGAAGAAAGACAGCTGACAGAGAACAGGGGTTGGTTGGGATGATCAGGGTGAAGGGGAAGGGGAAGGGGAAGTCCAATCGTGGCCTTCCATCCAGTATTCCAGGATCCATCCCATCCACCATGGGCATGTATCTCTAGTACGTGCTTGATCCCACTCCCCCCCGTTCTTCGGGGGCGCCACATCAGTCACTGACTCGATGATTCTGCATTGGGCCGACTGCCGATTGGTGGCCGATTTGTGGTCGATGTTATCAAGATCTTGCGTCGAGGAAGTCTGATTGTTCAGAGTTGGTGAACTTGATACTCGACGTTGAGTTCCATACGAGCACGACCACAACCACTTGGCCGCTGGTTGTACTGAGAAGACCATCAACGACGACATCGAGGCCTCCATACACTTGCGGGGTACAACGGTCTCCCACTCGCTACCTTACCTCTATAGAACCCGACTGCGCTGCGACCCTACGACTCTCTATATCGAGCCTCGCGGACCTAGAGCCGACTGCGAACGACTCGACGATCCTCACTCATGTTTTGCCGCACAAGATAGAAATACACGCGAGTGAAGCCGATATATATCCATATACATATACATAGATCCGATATATGCACTTGGCCACAAGAACTTGAAGGCCATGTCGCGAGACGTCGAGACCAGACCTGGCAAACCGCCGGCGCCGCCATCATGGGCATCGGTGCCCAACAAATTCCAGCTGTTCGTCATCTGCAGCGTCCGCATCGTCGATTTCTTCCAGCAAGCCGCGCTGCAAGCATACATGTACTACCAGCTCAAATCGTTCTCGCCCTCGGCTACGGACAGCCAGATCTCGTCCGAGGCCGGTGTGCTGCAGGGCGTGTTCACGGCGGCGCAAGTCTTCACCGGCATTCTCTGGGGCAGAGTGGCGGATTCGCCGTCGTTTGGCCGGAAGAGTGTGTTGCTGATCGGCCTGACCGGACAGGGTCTGAGTTGTGTCGGCGTGGGATTCTCGCGGAGTTTCCCTGCCGCGGTGGTCTGGCGATGTCTAGGAGGGGCGATCAACGCGACGGTCGGCGGCGCCCGAACGTCGTTGGCCGAGTGCACGGAGAAGAAATACCATTCGCGCACATTCCTGCTGCTTCCGCTGGCGTGGAACATTGCCAACATCTTCGGCCCGCTGTTCGGCGGCCTCCTGTCGGATCCGGTGCACAACTACCCCGGGCTGTTTGGCGAGCATTCGACCTTCGGCGGCGCGGACGGCGTGGGCTGGCTCAAGACGTTCCCGTACGCGGCGCCCAACCTGTTCTGCGCGCTCGTCTTGTTCGCCGACGCCCTGCTCGTCTGGATGGGGCTGCGCGAGACCTTGGTCAGCAAGAAAGACCAGCCCGACCGCGGCATCGAGCTGGCTGAAAGCATCCGCTACCGCCTCAGCAACCTGGTCTTCCGCCGGTTCGGATACACGCAGCTCGGCCAGACCGAGGCCAACAACAACGGTCCAGATACGACCGGCTTGGACGACGAGTCCATGCCGTCGAGTACGCCGCTCACACCTCTCCCGCCCAAGGAAGTGGACAACATGGCCGCGGCCGCCAGCAACGACGCCTCCAAGGCTTCGGCCGCGTCACGGCTTCCTGATGTCCCCAAGGCGGCTCCGCCCTTCTACCACGCCTTCACGCCCAACGTGTTCCTGGTTCTGGCGACGGTGGCGATCATGGATTTCCAGATGGGCGGCTTCACGTCGCTGTGGACCATCTTCCTGTCGTCTGCGCGCCGCACCGACGAGGAAAAAGCCACCATCCGCCCGCCATTCGTCTTCACCGGAGGCCTGCAGTTCTCCGTCACCACGATCGGCCTGGCCATGTCGATCCTGGGCTTCGTCGGCATCTTCCTGCAGCTCACGCTGTATCCAACGATCAACGCCCGCTTCGGCCTTCTGCGGTCGACGCAGTGGTCGCTGTTTGTTTTCCCCATCGCCTACGCCCTGGCGCCGTACCTGTCGCTCCTGATCTCGCATCAGTTTCTGCTCTGGGTCGGCATCGTCGTCGTGGTGCTGTTGCAGGTTTCGGCCCGCACCTTCGCCATCCCCGGATCTGTTCTGCTCATCAACAATTCGAGTCCCAGTCCGGCCATGCTGGGCACCATTCACGGCATGGGCGCCGCCACCTCGAGCGCGTTCAGGACCATCGGTCCCATCGTCGCCGGGCGCTGGTACGCTCAGGGGCTAGAAAAGGGGATAGTTGGTTGGGCTTGGTGGTGGTTAAGCCTGGTCAGTCTGGCAGGCGTGGTGCCGAGTTTCTGGGCCAGAGATGGGAAGTGAAGGGCCTGATTTTGCTGCGGCCCATTGACGGGCATCTTGCGGAAAAGAAAGTCGTCTTTTTTTCATGAGCGCGCCTTGTTTCCAGCATGAAAGCGCCTCCTTTGAGCATTCACCCCGAAGAGAAGACGATAGTCCCAAAGAAAAGCAGGAAGGGGACCAGAGCAGAGCAATCGTCCCACAATGGCGGGGACATTGTGCTACGAGACTATACTTGCGCGTCTCGCTTCATCTGATGCATCTCCAGATATATACCACACACCGCGATTGACGGTCGTCGCTCGACGTTTTGCATAACTGATACCAATACCATCTATAGCCATGTCATGATGAAATCACTTTCTTCGGGGTCATCTGATCGTCAATTGACTCTTGCGTCTTTGTGGTCGTTTCGTTCGCATCAATCCAGAGCGGACATGATATCGACACGCGCTGAGGCTAGAATTCATGGATCTACACCCTGCACCACTTTTTCTCTTGTAAGCTAGGCCCGTCAACACTCTGCGACACAAACAGCCCTGCTGTCGCCTGGAGGCGGTAAGTCGGGTGGACCTGATCCGGAATGACCGACTTCATGTTGTGACAAGCTGGTGAGCTGACCACCGACCTATATACGGGGATGTTTATCTGATCCTGGATCGCACCAGCAAAGGTACATAGACACCCAGAGTAAGTAGTAGAGAGCAGAATACCATGCGGTACTAGAGTACACAATGGAAGATAGTATACAGATGGTATGTAAGTGAGTCATTGAACCTTGCATGTGTTCCAGGTTGAGCCTCATCTTGACCCCTGAACCAGGTGGGCACACGCAAGGCTCCCTGAGACACGGGGAAGCGGCATGGAACATCCTCATCTGGACTAGAACAGGCTACCGACCTCTACTATCGTTTCGAACAGCCATTTCCTTTCCTTTCTGAAAAGGTTCTTGGTCTATATTCACCCACATGAGCTTTTCGACACTGCTGCGGATGAATGAGAGACTTCTACCCGTAAAGAACGATGCTGCTTGACCTCTACACGGAAGTGCAATTCGCTTCGAGTTCGGCACGGCAAGAGCCTCATGGTCATTGTCGGCCCTCGACCCCTGCACGGCACGGTACCGCAATCGACACATCTCGAGTCTCAGCCGGGTCTCAAAGCGAGCGCTGACCGCCACCATCACGGCACGATCGCACGTGGCAGGTCCCATGAGGTGAAAGGTGCGACGTCGCGAAATGCTTGTCTGCCACTTGCAATTCAAATGTCATAGGAGATTCGATCGGATCACGGATGTGGAATTTCTTGAGACTCAGACTCTTGATCAAGAATGATCAAAGGGGCGGGGAGTAAGTAAGGTAGATGGGACCTGTCTATATATCCCCAGCATCGCCTCACCGATCTCAATCTCATTGTCTCATTTGCATATTCGTCGATCTCTCACAGCTGGTCTGTCGTTCTTGTTCTTGTTCTTGTCTTTTCTCTCGTTCTTCGCATCTCCTCTTGAGCTTTTTTTTCTCTTTTGCCAACATCCATTTGCTCAAGTCTACGGTCAACTCCTCAGCAACATGTATTTCTCCCCGGCAACCATTCTTCTCAGCATTGTCGCGGTGTCTGCGGCCAGTCCTGTGGGCATGCGGACCAATTTCAAGCGCGCCCTCACTGTCCGACCGTACAGCGACTTCCAAGTCTCAGATGGTGTGGCGGGCAATGCGCTGGACGAAGTCAATGCCCAATTCCCGGTACGTAACACAGATCACGAAGGACGCGGGGTTATTTGCTTTGGAGCATCCTTGAGAGGAAATGAAGAACTAACAGACAATACCCTCTGTTCTTCTCTAGATCGACACCTCCGATCTGGCATCTGTGTCCGCATCCGACCTCCAAATCCTCAAGGATGCTCGAGAAACCGCAGAAGACGCCGAGGTCGGCACAGGCGGGTTCAACGACCAGCTGGCCGCCGCTGGAGACGACACCGACACCACCGCCCTGCAGAACGGGAAGATCAAGAACAAGGTGCTGAAGCTGCAGTTGGAGGTTCTGGCCTTGCAGATCGAAGCCGCACAGGGAGATAGCAACCAGGACAAGATCGACGAGGAGACGACCAAGTTGAACAACAACATCGCATTGGACAAGAAGGCTGCTGGGGAGGATAGTGTTGGTGTGACTGCGACCTTTTCAGGGTAGATTGGCATGGACATTCGGCGCAATGGGAGGGCATATCACATCCACGATGAACCTGATGCTGACGATGATGTCCGTGCAAGCATAAAAGTACCATGCCGTCGGAAAGCAATTGATTGCTCTGCTGGCTCACCTGTTACCTGGCCACAAAGTATATACCTAGGTAGCTAGGCAGATTGTATCGGGGAAAGCCACATCATACCACAGGTTGTTTTTGCACCTTTTGAATCCTATACTCGAGACTCGGGAGGGAGAATGTGGATAGGGAGAAGTATGAGGTCTTTTCATCAAGCAGCTGACCGTCGATGATGCTTTGATCCATCCTTGTATATACAAGGCGACGTAGGTATGGGCGAAGACCAGGAAAGTGAGCGCAGGCGGCTTGAGACAGCGCAAGGAGCGTCTTCTAGCAGCTAACAAGGAAATCAGGTGGCATAGCAGGGACAGAAGTGTTCTGTCGAACGTTGAGATGGATCAATTGTTCATGGTGGCTGCTCAAGTAACTCTGTCCTTAGTACTACGTAGTAAATACTACGGGGCAGCACTTCTTCACTCAACGCGTCTCTTCACAAACGCGCCTTCGATTTCCGTGCCCATCGACGCACAAGATATTCTTCTGATCTACAGAACTCGATCAGTCAAGTCTTGATTGTCAGTGGCACACTTCCAACGCGAAGGACGGCTGAGGCGCTTTCGTGCCATCAGAAGCCGCTCTTCTGCTTCCATCGATCGCATCGACTCGCCCAGACGCCTCTCCTCGTCTTCCACTCACCCACTCCTTCTCCTCTACTTCGACCCCTTTGCAACCATGGAGGTGTCGGCTACCTCTCGCCCTCGAATCCCTGAACTGCCCAACGAGGTCCTCCAGAACATTTTTGACCATATCCGCCTCCAAGAACATCTCAAGAATGTCCGCCTGGCCTGCAAACTGTTTGCCATGCTCGTAGAGCCTTGCCTGTTCCGCCGCATGGTCTTGGTCCCCTATATCGACTGCCTCGAACCTTTTGCTCGATTGATGCGGGACAACCCAATTGCCCGTCATGTCAAGAGCATCTGGTATGACGTGAAATGGAGATACACCGCGGGGCTCCATCCCTGTCGCTCGGTTCAGCAAACATACGCGATCAGAGACAAAATGTCCGCTAATGGTCTCCTATCCCTCCGCGACGAAGGCTTGGAGATAATGCTGCTGTCAGAGTGTTGGAAAGTACTTCCCTCATTACGACGAGTCTTTATAGAAGAACTCCTACCTCGTGAGATCGATCCAGATCGACGTATGCCCGTGATTGGCATGATACCGTCCTACCTTTCACGACTTTTCAGAGATGCAGGTGCTGGCGATCCTGACCTTGAGAGGGGTGCAAGTTTTCATCCCCGCCACGAATTTGTCCCGGCCTCCAAAGCGCTGTTACTGTCATGTTACTCGGCCGGGACAAGACTCTCCGAGTTGGCCCTGTGCCAACTCGATTCGTCTACCTTCCTGAGAGGTCCAGGCGCGATCGGCGCTATCAAAGAGCTTTCTATGTACCAGACCGTCTTCGGCCAGCTCAAAGACTTGAGTCTATCCTTTGAACATTCCCCACAGTCAATTCCCTCGTTAGTCGAGCGTCAAAATTTTGCCCGCCTTGTCACTGCTGCTTCGAAGGTTCAAACCTTGTCCCTAACAGGCCCAGCCAAGCAAGGGGTCAACCTGCCCGATTCTCAAGCTGGACATTCCTGGCTAGCTTCTATTGTCAGAGATGGCGAGGGCAAGATCAGCAACAAAGTCGTTTTCCCACATCTTACTGTGTTGGATCTCTCCTGCATGCCCGGTCAAGAAGACGAGTTGATTGCTTTGATCAGCAACCACAGGAATACCTTGAAACATTTGACGATGTCAGATATGATGCTAGTCCCGGCGTCATCCGACGGGCCTTCTCCCTGTTGGATCCGTCTGTTCAAACAGATTCGATCCTACCAGATCGATGTGGAATTGGAAGCCTTCTTCTCGAATTCCCGCTCCCAATTGTTGCGCGTTGGCTGGGATCTCAGTCCTCCCGCCTCTTCGCTGAAGAGCATGATGCTGAAGTGGCTGCGTGGAGAAGGGAGTGAAGAATGTCCTATGCAGCGAGCCGCCGTCAAGTCCGACCTGAAAGGAGCCGACATTGAGCCCAAGGAAGAGGATTTCTTCGAGGGCGATCGAACAATCAGAATGCTGCGGGTTCCTATATACCTTAATGACGACCTTAGCGGCGACGACGACGACGACGACGACGACGACGAGAGCGACAGCTACGGCGACATCATGGACAGTGAGGACTCCTGGCCCGAAGAGTTCGACGAACGGTACGACGATTTCGACGAGTTCGACCAAGAAGGATATTATTACTACTCGGGATTCCATCAAGACTCAATGCTTGATGAGATGCTTGACTCGCTTGGCGCTCCTGAATATTGAAGACACCGCTTTCGACGCCGACCTGGTGTCTTATCTAACAGGCGATGTGATGTAGGCGTTCTATGAAAGGTCTTGAGATCTGATTGAGGAAGTTCTTCTTCCCGCAGAGGTTATTTGATTTGCGCGCCGAGAAGCAGCCATTACTGGGCGACGACGACGAAAGGTTTTCCAAACCTGCCACTGCATACCATGTCATTGTACGGCATCGGAATGCGAAAGGTGGTTCAGTGTACGAAGTCATGACATCGATTGTGCAAGTTTCTTTTAATACTTGATAGTTTATTGCTCCATTTCGACCCATTTCCTCGATTGCCGTCCACCCCAGTCTGCCATGAGACAGTTCTGGCGGACGTCGGTCTGCTATGATGCAGTTTCGGAGAACCCAAAGAGACCAATCGTCCACCTCAGTTTCAACATTGATTTCGCACGACGCAGCCAAGCGGTGCTTTTGTTCTTTCCTAGAGCGGCCGAGGGCCCAGATATGATGTGAATGATCAAATGCAACAGGGGTCCCTTTTCCCTTTTCCTTGTTCAGGACGTACTTTCCTAATTCTAGCCCTCTTGCTATACTGCACTGCTTTCTGTCATCTGTTCTGCAGCGATTCAGCATCATTTCTGGTCGGATCAGAGACACACAGAGAAGATTTGACAGCAAGACACTGCCGAATGATTCCTGCTTCGAAACAAGGCCATTCTCAGGCTTTCGAGGCCGATCGCGTCGATGTATATATATACCATTCACCAGGCGTCTCTTTCTTTTCTGTGAGGGTCTTTGTCCTGCAAAGCTCAGACCTATTTCCTATCGCCACTTGCCTATAGTCATACGCTGAATGTCAACCTACCCGTCATGTCGGACGTACTTGTCATAGTATTCGTATCTCCGACAGTAAGTACTCGAAGAAGAAGGCGATCTCTTGAGGCATATTTTTCTTGCTCCGCGTTACTTTGTCATCTGTGACCTTCTCGACTTGTCTGCGCTACCTGTTTCCGATGTCGTTCTACATCAATGGAATGCCTAAAGACGTACGGTACCAAAGTGCATGGAAGTGAAATGTGGGGAGATTGTAGCCTTCATGCTGCAAGTCAACATCCAGACACGAGGCTTACGTGCCTCATCAAGGATAGTTGAACAGGAGGAGCAGCGCTGGGCATCCCAGACGTGTCTCGACGAAATTGTCACCATGTTTCCATCAAGCTATAGCTCATAAGCCACAAGATGTGCGTAAGCACTTCTCTTACGCAGAAGAGCTGATATGAATCCTCAAACGCCGTCGCTGATGCAGCAATATGATATGTCCATCCGTCGTCAGCCATGTTTTCATTCATGCCTTCTCTCGGCATGCACCCGCCTAGTCCTCCATGAATGCAACCATCT
>NW_006912896.1:1115621-1175449 GCF_000585585.1 Capronia coronata CBS 617.96 | reverse complement strand
GAGGACGAACATAAGATGAGGAGGATGAGATGAGGAGGATGAGATGAGGAGGACGAGATGAGGACGAGGACGAACATACAGTATGCCTGTACAAAACAGGTCGTCTCATGCGCCCACAATTGTATCTGAGCGTTCTTCTGGCTGAGATATTGTGGGGATATTTTCAATGGATTCGAGACATCGAACATCTAAAATAACACTTCTTATGGGAAACATGTCGAAGGAGTTGGCCATGCATTCAGCTTCTCTTCAGCAACCCCAGATATCTGTCAGGTCTGATCTTCGGGGCTGGATAATGAAGGGTATACATTGATTGACCAGAAACACTGCCTGACCAGTTGTCGGTAGGAAGTGGATCAATCGATCTCTATGAATGATGATCGATGATCGATCACCATCTTAGACATCAATATATGACTTTTGTTCATCTCATCTCATTTCCCTCCTCTCCCTCCTCTCCTCTCTTCATGCTCAGTCCTTCCCTCCTCCTCTCCTCTTCTTCGCCTCCTCAGCAATCCACGCGGCGGCTTCATCTTTATATTTCTCATCCCAACGACTCAACGCACTCCTCCCCTCCGTAATATCCCCAATAGCCCAAGCCATGCGCGCCTGATCCAGGGCCTCATCAACATCCGCATCGGGACAAATGATATAAAACACCCCCTTTTCGATCTTCTCCACCCCATACTCCGCAACCTGACTCGGCAACCACGCGCCACGAGGTTTCTTGCTCAAAGCCTCTTCGTCCGACACGGGCCCGCGATTCCCACTGAGCCCCGTGAACGTCCACCCAGGCACCAGCAGATGCACCGAGACCTGCGGCGACGCCGTGCGCAGATCATGCGCCAGTTGCTCCGCGACAGACTTGACCGCGGCCTTGCTGGCGTTGTAGGCCGGGTTTCCCGGCGGATTGGTGATGCCCTGTTTACTGCCGGTCAGCACGACGGCCGACGGACCGGGCGATTTCTGCACCATGGCCAGAAACGTCGTGAGGCCGTGCACGACGCCGAAGAAGTTCGTGGCTAGGGTTTTGTGGAAATACATCGCGTCGGCCCAGGGTGTGGGAGTGCTTGGTTTCACGCTCGTCCCCGCGTTCAGCATTAGGAAGTCGATCGTGGAGAATTTGCTGGATAGGTCCGCTTGCACTTTGCTCCATGCTGACAGGTCCGACACGTCGAGTTCGTAGGTTAGCGTTTGAGGTGGGTTGTTGGTTGTTGATGTTGTCGTTGCAGGCTTGACGGATTGCAGGGTCGCTTTGGCTTGCTCGAGAAGAGCGCCGTTGTTGTCGAGGAGCGCGAGGTGCATCCCTTGCAGGCGGCAGTGTTGGGCGAATGCGAAGCCGACGCCTGATGCGGAGCCCGTGATCAGGGCGAGAGCGCCGGGGCGGAAGACGGATGCCATTGTCGTCAAGTGGAGGAGTTTATTGATGGGTATTGATGTACTGGAGACTCTCGTCTCGATGTCCGAGTGAAGAGAGGATCGGGCAGTTATGCAGGGTTTTGTGTGAGGTGAGAGATGAGGATGGCCTTCAACTTACGATGATGGGATCCTTATGATGAGACTCGTGAACAGTGAGTAAGAAGAGAGGTGACATTTATAATATACATCCACAGCATCTGCTGCTCCAGGTCTCCGTCGTCGAGAGCCGGCCAATGACGTTGAGGCTCTCGGATTTAACGGCGGACATCACTCCGCGTGGAATTTCAGTTGCCGGTATACAGAGTCAAAGAGTACATGCAGGACAATAGCAGATCTCGTAATAATGATTTGATGCCCTAGACGCTACCCTGAGGACACCATGGGCTAGGTCAAGGCTCTTGGTGCATATCGAAGCAAGCTTTTGGTCAATTCTCCCCAGCCGTCACCTCCTACCGGCTATCGGATCAACCTCCGAGCAAGGCTATGGCAGCAAGTCAACAAGGCAAGACTTCTGTACAATGCCCGACTCCGTCGCTGCAACAGCTCTGCAGTGTATCTGATGAGAGGAACCACATTCATGCAGTCGCAACCGCTTCGTTCTCCTTATCCTCAATCTTAGCTTCTTCCAGTTCTTTAGTCACGTCGGCGACAGCATCCTTTTCCTGAGCCTGTTCGGCCTCGGCAGGAACGGTCCCGTTAGCGCCGGAGTCCTTCAGAGCGACTTTCTTCGCGCGGTCGGTGCGGCCGCCTCGTGGGCCGCTCTTGGGAGGAGGGGAAGCAGTAGACGCTTCGGCAGCTTCCTGCTCTAGCTTCTCGATTTCCTTCTTGGCCTTTTCAATGTTCTGTCGAGGGATTGTTAGTAGAGTCTAACATTAACTCGACGTGCGCTTACCTTTTGAGTCTGGCTGTCCTGTTCCTTCTTCCACGTGTCCACTTTGGCCTTCAACTTGTCCACCACGCCGGAGACATCGGCTTGAGTGCTGGGCGGGTCCACACCGACTTTGGCCAGCTGGTCAATGATGCCAATGTTCATGTTGAGTTTGCCAGACTCAGCACTGGCGGCGGGAGATTTCTTGCCCTTGCCCTTCTTCTTGCCTCCGCTGCCGACAAAGAAATCCTCATCCTCCTTCTTCACAACCTTCATGCCCTTGAAGCCGGATTCGTCGACGGTGCGTTGCGTGGTGGCGGCGAATTGGCTCGGGCCCTTCTCATGGTCTCCAGCATTGTACGACGGGTCGAAGTGGCGGATCAGACCTTCGGCAATCCGGATCTCCTCCAGGAAAGCAGGCTCACCGGCTTCCTCGAGTTTCTGCTCCGCAATCCGGCGACGCTTCTCCTTCTCGTAAGCGTCACGTTCGGCCTTTTGACGCTCACGACGCTGCTGGTAGATTTGATCTTCATACTCCTTGTAAGCCTTCCTTTGCGCGTAGTAGTCGTCCTTGAGCTTCTTGATGGCGGCATACGTGGCCTGTTGCTCCTGGTACAGCTTCTCTCGCTCCGCCTTCAGCACGTCCAAGTTCTTGTTCGTGTCTTCGCGGGCAGCCTTGATCTGGTCGAGTTCCTTCTGGTTCTCTTCGTACTTTTGAGCCAACGCGCGGGCCTCGGGGCTGTCGAAGGATTTTCGGAGCTCGGCGTTTTCGGCCTTCTTCTCGTCGATCTTCTTCTGTAGGTCGTCCAGAGCAGTGAACCCCTTCTTCTGGCGGCGCAGAGACGACACCTCGGCCAGGGCCTTCTTCTCGTCAACCAGCTTCATGTTCCCGGAGTCCACTTGTTTCATGATACTGTCGATCTTGGCATCGATTTCCTCGACGTTCTTGAATCCAGCTCGCGTGCGGGCATCTTTTTGCTCGGCAATGAGTTTCTTGATCAAGGCGTCGTTTTGGTTGTACTTGTCCTGTTGTCCTGCTTTGGCCGCTTTGTTTTCTTGCTGCTTCTGACGGATGGCCTTCTGATCGTCCACAAGCTCTTTGAAGCGGTCGTTGGCAGGCGTGGACTTTCCAGGCCGAGCACTGTCGAGCTTGGTGCGGCTGGCATTCTGAGACAACAGTCAGTCACACGACAGAGACCTGCGCCAATGGAGGATAGAGACATACGAATTTGGCCTGCGCAGCTTCATGTTCCTTTTCGGCCTGCGCGAGTGCGGCCTTGTATTTGGCTTCGTCAGGCTTCTCTGGTCGGCCCTTCTGCGTGCCTTCGGCGGCGGGGGAGTTTTCGACGTCGGCCATGGTGTGAGAGCAAAGGTGCTGGTTGTCAAAGACCAAAGTAGAGGTACCGGTAGGACAAGTCGAGGTAGTGATACAGGAGAGTATTTATACTGCTTTTAGTCCATGCTAGGATCGTATACCAGAGAAATGACGAGTGACAGCAAATGTATAGCAATAGCAAAGAGCCCGACCGTGACAGAGGAGAGCCAGGGATTCGATGTAGCGAGGGTCAGTCTCTCGAGGACTAGCGAGGTAGGTCCTCGTAGATAGGTACCTAGGTATTTATTAATTGTCACCGCGAGCGGGTTCGACTTGGTGTCGGTGTGTGGAGAAAACCAAGTGAATTAAGTCCCTTGATTCACTATTAGGTAGTTCTCGTGTTCGTCTAAACAAAGATGCGCAGCCAGTCGCAGCCATTCTAGTATTTTTCGAGGCGCGATCCCCGCCAAGCCCTGAAACTTTTGCCTGCGCCGTGCAGTGAGGACCTTCAAGTTGTCGCCCGTTCCCCTTCTATTCAGGAAAGTTAAAGAGTGTCCTACCCCTCTCACACATATTACTTGAATCACACACGGCGGTGCCAGGATGGACTTCGACGATCGACCAAAGTTGTCCGTGGAAGCGGAGAAGGAAGTGACGCGGCTATGGAGGACATGGCGGACTGTCCTCGAGATGCTGGTGGACAGAGTATGCGAGTTGACCCAACAGCCCCGGGCTGGCCAGACTGGAGTTTGATGCTGACTTGTTCGGCCAGGGATATGCGATTGCACAGAATGAACTCACCATCACCCGCGACGACTTTCAGAGAAAATTTGGAGACCCGTCGACCGGACATGCCGAGTGAGTTGGGATCACAGGAAAACATACCGGCCAGGACGACTGCTGACCGTGACCACCCACAGGCGGAGACTCATGAAACTCCAAGCTGTTCCTACCGAAGACATGATCAAGCGCGACACCCCCAGACCGACCAAAAGCAACCCGAACCCCCAGACCACTGCTGGCACCATCTGGGTCGAGTTTAGCCCAGAAACCACCATCGGAATCAAACACCTGCGAGCATTCGCGCAACATCTCGACGCCAACAAGTTCACCACCGGCATCTTCATCACCATCGGTCCGGTCACGGCCGCGGCCCTTCGCGCCTTCGAACCTCTGACCGAGCGAGGAATCACCGCCGAATGGTTCCAGGAGCAAGATTTGCTGGTCAACATCACCAGGCACGAATTGGTCCCGAAGCACGTGCTTCTCAGTGCCGAAGAGAAGAAGGTCTTGCTTGACAGGTACCGGTTGAAAGAGACGCAGCTGCCGCGAATCCAGTTCAACGATCCGGTCGCCAAATACCTGGGACTGAAACGAGGCAACGTCGTCAAAATCATTCGGAAGAGTGAGACGGCCGGTCGATACGCCAGTTATCGGTGGGTGTTTTAAAGCCAGTGCATATGATTCTCAGCGAGGAGTTTCGGGTCAAAAGCTTTGCACTGCATTGCGTCGGTCGGGTTTGGATTTGTTTAACTAGAAGACTGTAAACCAGACGGGAGGGTGGACGATGTGCTATGAACCAGTCGCAACAGCCGTCAGATGGATGCGATACGAAGATCTGGCACTCGAGAGACACTTAAGCTCTATGCAAAGCCAGGTCGGATCGACTTCCAGCAGGCAGCGGTACTGTTTGTTGTATATCACTTCCATTGTCCATCCTACATTATTATGTCTACATGTCCTCATCGGGGCTATCTACCTGCCAACCATTACGTCCCAGGTTACCATGTCGTGCAAAATCGTACAGCCTCATCAAACATCAAACCGTTGCGATGGTGAGAGTTGGTACTCGACGGATTTGGAGGGCGAGTGAGGCACTTCATGCAGCTCGAAGAGAGTCTCGGGGCTTTTGCTATCGTGGCTCGAGAGAGGGTTTGGCAAGCTATCGGCACGCTCGTACAGAGCACGCTCCTCGGTGCTCTGCGTGCGAGGGAGGGTGGAGATCAGCGCCGACGACGACCTGTGTGATTTGGATCTGATCCCGCTGTAGGACGTTTTAGCTCGCTTGACGGCGGCGATGGACTTCTGCTTGATGGCGCCTGCACAGGCTGCGCAGATGCCGATGTGGTTTTCAACCCCGGCCCAGAGAAGAACCAATGCGCAGTTTTCTAGTTTGAGGACATATCAATCAGTCTTCCGCAGTGTGAGACCCGCTCGTCAGGGAGCGGTGGGAGATGGGATTTACCTGAGACATCGCTGCCTTTGTTCAGGTGGACCAGGGCGACAAGGCGCATGATGCTTGCCACGACGACACTAAGATCGGAGCACCGTCAGTATGAGCAGATAACAGTCGATAGGCCACAGTCATCGATACTTACAGTCCACCGACGGCGAATAGAGCATATACCCCCCATCGATGAGGCCGCACCATGTCAACGTTGCGAAGAAGTACCATCGGTATGAGATACATGATCACATCGTTCACAATCATGATGATCGCGTTTGCGTAGAGGAAAGCAGCCAGGTTGATGCACTTTGCCGGGACTTCGTCCGCAGGGGTCACGCCGGCGTGCCAGACGTGGCTAAGAGGGATACACTGCGCCAATATCACGATAACAGAGCTGATCCCGAAACCGGCGGCGACGAACTGCATGAAGTGGATAAAGTAGGTCTGCCACCGAGTCCGCGCGAGGCCGTAATAGAACGTCAGCCAAGCGTGCTTGACGAACATGTTGCACAGGAAGTAAGGTGGAAAGACGGCGACGAGAAGCTGAATTGCTGTCAGCATATCCGCCCAACGCAGATGAGATGCTTCAAGTACCTTCTGGAGCGATTCTCTTCCAGCGAATTCGGCCGGAGAAATGGAAGACCCAAGGCCTTTCGCCGCCGCTGAAATTGGTCAGTCATCGTGGAACGTAAGAATCAAAGCCATCTCCTTACCGGCACACACGATGCTTGTCATGACCAAGGCAAAGAACTGGATATAGAAGTCAGTGATACTGGTGACAAGTGGAGGAGGTCGCGACGCACAGCACTGATGACGAGAAACCCTAAGTATGAAGTCAGCTGTATGCAGCCTTGTGGGAGGTCACCACTCAAGCACTCACATTTACTTGCGTTTAACCGGCCAGCGGTGTTGTACTGCCTCTCAAGCTGAACCGAGACAGACACGATGGTCCCGACGGCCAGCACAAGGCTGGTAGCCACCAAAACACAGTCCTTTGACTCCAACATACCTGTGCTTGTAGATCCTCGTGCACAGATGATTTGTGAAAGATGGAGTTCTGCCACCTTCAGAGGTGTCATCTCTGGCGATATAAGTGGCAATGCCGACAGCACTGAGATCCTGAACCATTGTGTCCCACGTTGGTGGAGGTTCGGATGGAGGGAGCCACTTCGGATGCATCATTCAATATTCCACCAGAAGCGTTGGACGAACGACTAGTCAGCTGCAGAGCGAACAGCCCAGGGCCAATATCGCCCAATGGCTAGAAAACGCAGAATGGGATGGCAGGTGTTGGGCAAGGATTCGAACAAGGTAGGGGAAGTTCATAAATACTCCCCCGCTGTCAACTAAAATGGTAAAAGGGTGGAGAGTGGGAGGCCGGAGCTGTCAACCAGGAACAAGGCGTTTTTCCGTGCAAGGGAGCCATCTTGAAGTCTACCATTTGGCGAGAATGGCCGGAGTGTGGAAGCAAGCAGCTGGGGTGAGCGTCTGGGTTGAAATCACACCTCACACCTCATCTTTACCTTTGACTTCCCCTATATCATCGGGTGTGCAGAACTGTTGGAACAGATCGATGTCCTAGTATAGATCTGGGGCCGCGTGCCGAAGCGCCTGGCGGATCGCTCATCGCGGCGAAGCTAACGGTGCCGAGCCAAAGTCCCGTAGATATAGCATTCTGGCGATGGAAGAAGAAGTGAGGTCAAGACGGGCGGGCGAGACATCAACGGCGGCCGACCTCTCCGGTGTGCCCGCTGTCATCGGCGGAGCTCCCGGTCTGGCCTCACATTAGGCCTGTGATCCCTGCCAAGAGAGTCACTCCAGGAGAACTAGACCTGCACACAGCAGGAAGGGATAAACGAGATCTGCCTGTGCAACCGATCTTGCATCGTTAGTGGCTAGAGAACCTTATTCGGGTCCCCGATCGCGAGGGTCGAGTTCGCCGAAAGGGACCTTTCCGATTCGATGTTCAAGGTTCGGGGTGACGCAAGCTGGCATCGTTCTGTAAGCGGCGAAAGAGGTCGGACGTTCTCAGTTTGAGGAACGGTGTTCTCGTATCCTAGTCGAATTGACCCTTCGACTGTGGCTAGTCCGTACCGTCCGTCTCGGGGTATAGGTATCAGGTGGTTAGCGCAGATAATGCAGCAAGGGGTTCTTTGCTGTTGGGTTTGGGGTCCGCCGTAGGGTGGTTTGGCCGATCAACCAGATGGAACATCTCCAAAGTCTTAGATTGACCGGCGAGGACGTGGTCGAGACTGGCAGCTTCGATAGTCCTCCCTCAGCTTTGGTTGTGCTCTCTGTGCGAGGTCAACACTGTAGTGAGTGGCATAAAGCAGCATGGCATAATTACCGTTATGGGCGGAGATATCCGCTGCTTTACACCTGCCAAGGGAACTTCCAACTTGAACTCCGCATCGATCTGAAATCTGAAATTTCCCCACGCCGTTCGAATGCAAGCGACCCGACGCTTGTTTACTGGATCCTGCGCTCTACAAGAATGGGCAAACGGGGCGGTAAAAGAGTAGGTATGTCTTTCTCGTTGGTCAACTATCAGATCTGACAATATCCCCAGAATGGCCGTGGTCGTGGCGGCGGCGGCGGAGGCCCTCGACCCCGACAAGACAACAGAACGAATAAAGAGGAAATAAGTCGATACAATGACAAGTTTGAAGAGTACTACAATCAGCTTGGAATCATACCGGACGCGGAGAAATCTCAGTTCTGGGAGGCTATGAGGAGAGACCTGCCCAACAGTTTCAGGTTCACCGGTTCAAGAGCGTAAGTCTTATACACGATAACTCTGGCGGAACTCTAGCCTGACCTTTTACCAGACATGCACTGGCTGTTCAGCAACGGCTGCGCGACTACTATATCCCGGAGATAACAGGCATCACATATGAGGGTCAATACGTCGAGGCCCCACGACCGGTCGAATGGTACCCGGACCAACTCGCCTGGTATATGACGACGCCCAAGAACGTCATCCGCCGATTCAAGCCGTTCGCAAACTTCCAGAAGTTCCTGGTCGCGGAAACGGAGGTGGGAAACATCACTCGACAAGAGGTGGTCAGCATGATTCCACCCTTGCTCATGGACCTAAAACCCGGCATGACGGTTCTGGATCTGTGCGCTGCGCCTGGCAGTAAATCCGCACAATTGATCGAGATGATCCATTCCGGAGAGGAGGACCGGTGCAGACAGGTTGCGTCGAACATCGCCAACGGTCTCGATAGACCTGAAGGAGAAGACTTTGAAGACGACGGTCGTGCCACGGGGCTGCTCGTTGCCAACGACGTCGACTACAGACGGGCGCACATGCTGGTCCACCAGATGAAAAGACTCAGCTCCCCAAACATCATTGTTACGAATCACGACGCTACGGTTTTCCCATCTATCAAAGTCTCTTCGCCCCCAACAGCCCAAGGAAAGCCTGTCCAGAATAGATATCTGAAATTCGACCGTATCCTGGCGGATGTCCCTTGCTCCGGAGACGGCACAGTGAGGAAGAACATGGAGATATGGAAGAAGTGGTCGCCTAGCAATGGACTCGGGCTACATGCCACGCAAGTCCGGATCCTGATCCGTGCCCTACAGATGCTCAAAGTGGGTGGACGAGTGGTCTACTCGACCTGCAGCATGAACCCGGTTGAAGACGAAGCAGTGCTTGCTGAAGCCATCAATCGCTGTGGAGGTCCCGATCTAGTTCGACTACTCGAGACGAAGAATTACTTGCCCGGCCTCAAACGTTGCCCAGGGCTGAAAGAATGGACTGTCATGGACAAAGCCGGGCGGATCTGGAAAGACTACGATTCTGTGCTGAAGCAGAAGGAAAGTGCGGGCGAAGAGGGATTGGGCCGATTGTCGGAGAGCATGTTCCCTCCAAAGAACGACCTGCCTCTCGACCGGGCCATGCGCGTCTACCCCCATCAACAAGATACCGGTGCATTCTTCATCGCGATCCTCGAGAAACAGTCCGAGATCAGAGCGAAACCTGAGGAGAAGCCGGCTGTCATGTCGCAAACCACAAAGGTGCTAGCCGCAGACTCCAACGGACTGAAGGTGGAGCTAGAAACCGCCCCGGATGGAGTGGTAGAAAAGGTCAATGGCAGCACAGCAGCGGACAGCGAAACACCATTCAAGAGGAAGCGCTCCGTTGACGAAGAAGAGGTTGCGCCGGTAAAGCGAGTGAAGAGCGAGGACCATCTTGCTCCCGAAGCAGACACGGGCAGTGAGCAAATACCAACGACCAACGACTCCGCCGCCGAGCCACTCACGACAGCCCCGTCAAACGCTCAACCGCCACCACCAAAGAAGAAGAATCGTGATCAGCCATTTGAGGAAGCCTTCAAGTATCTGTCCCCTTCGATCCCCGAACTCGCCCAAATCAAAGAATTCTACAATCTCTCCCCACGATTCCCGTCGGACCGATACATGGTCCGCAACGCCCAAGGCACAGCCACGAAGAACATATACTACACGAACGCACTCGCCAAAGAGATCCTGCAGGAAAACGAAGGCAAAGGACTCAAGTTCGTCCACGCCGGTGTGAAGATGTATGTCAAGCAAGACGCCCCTGCGCCGGATGTGTGCCCTTGGCGGATCCAGACGGACGGGCTGAGGCTCCTCGAGGCCTGGGTCGGTCCGGAACGGATTGTCAAGCTGCACAAGAAGGAGACGCTGCGAAAGCTGTTGATCGAGATGTTCCCCAAGTTCCATGGCGAGGAGTACAAGAATCTGGGCGAGGTCGGCGAGCAGATCCTGCCCCTGGAAATGGGCTGCTGCGTTTTGATCGTCGACCCAAGTGAGGCCGAGGATGGCCTCAGCGAGAGAATGGTCTTTCCGCTCTGGAAATCGGTCCAGAGTCTGAATTTGATGCTGCCCAAGGAAGAGCGAAGGGCCATGTTATTGAGGTTGTTCAACGACGATACGCCGCTGGTCAACCCGAGTAAAGGCTGGATCGCCGCCGGGAAGAAAGGTGATGCAGCAGCGGCAAAAGAGAAGGACGCGCAGAAGCCGGGAGAGTCCGACGCGATGGACGTCGATGCCACGTCGGTTCAGGAAACCCCGCGGGAGCCGGCGATACCTGTCCGCAACAGCAGCTCTCCTGAACCCGTGGCTGATGACACTGTCAATGACGAGGGCGAAGATGCTACGGCGGTCCCTGAGACTGGGATCTCGGAGGACGAAGAAGACGGTGGCGTTCAGATCTCATAATCAACTCTAGCTGAGAACCAGATCTCTTGTCTTCTACTGCCACGACCGGTGACGAATCTGACCAATTTTGTATTGTGTTGATCAAAACGATCGATTTAGAACCAGTCCCCATCTATCTTCCATGTTCCACATAATGTCAACGTCTACTGCAACTTCCTCCTTGTAACCAATTCATACGATCCTCTTTCGGTTAGGCCGTGAAAGTTGTCATGCATATCTGATAATCTGATCGAACGAAACAATGAGGACGTTCTAGAATGAAAGTGTCCCGCCAGATGAGACCCGTCACTTCATAAGGAAAGCCATGAAAAGGACCTCCTCACGCGCATGACTGTTCCAACTCGAATCTCTCTACCGCAGAAGCAGCCCGAGGTCCAGCCGTGTTGGCAGTCATGTTATTGTTAGACAAGAACTGCCGAAACGAAGGTTTGGAATGTAGGTGCCGGCCGTGGCCATGGCCATCATCAGCAGAATCAGCAGAATCAGCGTCAGTATGAGCATGCTCATAAATCTGATTCATGACACGTAGAGGCCCATCGGTCCGCCAGTCCATAGCCAGACCACCGTCCTTACCGTCGTCCTCGACCTCGACCTCGTACTCGCGAGCCTGCTCCTACTGCCGCGACGACACAGCGAGCGCTCTTTCACGATCACGCATCACGCGCTCAATCAGTGACTGCAGACTGGCATCTCTGTCTCTGTATCTGTCTGTTTCTCCGTCTGTTTGTCTGTCTATTTGCCGGTCTCTGTCTGTTTCTCTTTCTCCTTCGACACCCTTTCCCGACAACGAGACGACAATATCATACAACTCCCTCCGACCACTCCACAGCGCCATCTCTGCGGGCGTGGCGCCATTGAAATCGCGCACCGAGGCATCAGCCCCGGCATCGACCAGGACACGCAGCGCCTCAGGCCGCTCTCTCCACACAGCAGCATGCATTGCCGTGCCGCCGAACCGGCCGGCCCGTTCATTCAAGTCCACACTAGGGTCGGCGACCAGGCTGCGCACCGTTTCCGCCAGCCCGTACGACGCAGCATAGTACAGAGGGCGGGCTCGGTCGAGGTCGGCGCCGGGAGGGACGTAGCCGTGGTTGGAATCGTAGAGGACGAGTTGTAGCCAGAACAGAAAACCGGGACTTGCAGTCATCAGTCTGCGGATCAGGGGCAATAGTTGGCTTTCGGCGCCTGACATGTGTACGTGGAACGGCCATTTGTGCGCCCCGTAGCGCAGGAGCGGGTAGTGCGATAGCGTCCAGCGGAAGTCGGCTTCGTGGAGAGGGCCGGCGGAAAATTCGGGTAGGAGGAGATACGAGAGACATGTTTGGGCGATCGTGCGGTGCGAGGTGGTTGGCGGGATGTGGAATTCTGATGATAACGACAAGTTCGTGGACGCGGTTGCTGACGCTGAAGCGTGGACTCGCTCAGTGAGATATTCGCGTACCGAGTGGTGAGCGATACGGGCCGTTTTGGCCGCCGTGCTGAAGGTGATCAGGCTGCCGCAGATCTCGAGGATGTCGTTGGGGTCATTGAGCTGCGCGTCGGGATCCAGGTCGTCGAACTCGGGGTCGAGAACAATGGCTTCTGCCAGTTCGGTCGGGGTGAGTGGGTGAGAGGCGTATGCTAGCCATAGCATCGTTCGTCGGGCGAAGATGATGTCTTCTCGGTTGATTTTTTGGAGGATGCGCAGATACGAGCCTTCAAGGCTGGACGGGAGCTTGTGGAGAGCCCGTTTGACGGCCGCGTCGGTCCGGAGGTGGGAAATCTCGTCTAGTTGGCATTGGACCCAGCGGAACCTGTACAGTAAGTAAGTAAGTAAGCAAGTCAGTCAGTCAGTCAGTAAGGTAGTAAGTAAGTCAGTCAGTAAGTAAGTAGGGTAGTAGGTGACAAGTCAGCAACAGGAGCCTTGCATCGTGGATGGATGTATGTATGCCAATCATTGGCATGTTTAGATGGGAGTTTCAACTTACATGCCATGAGAGCCCAGTCGCAACGTTTGTTCGACATAGTCCTTCATCTTCTCGCTCATGCGTCGCAGTCTAGGGTCGGTGTGGATCCTGGTTTTGATGTAGACGCTTATATCTTCTTCCACGGCATATTCTGGCACGGGGATGTGTTGAAAAGACCGGAGACGGCGCTGCAGATCGACTTCGGGCCGGCTGCTGATGAAGACGCGGAGGGGAGATTGGCCGGCTGCGACGGTCGATGTGAGGAAATCGCACACGGGCGGATAGTCGGGCGATTCATCCAATCCGTCGATCAGTATAACGGCCGCGCGTGAGCCGTCCAGAACAATCTGCAGAAGACGTTTTAGATCGCTCGGGCTGGGTTGCTTCGGAGTTCCCAGTCGACTTGCTGCTCGCTGGTATGCGTCGACAATGCCATCCGGGATCTGGGCCAGCTGGGCGCAGAACTGCTTGAGGATGGCGCCGAAGAAAGTCTCTGGCGTCAGACTTTCGATGGTACTGGCATCGTAGTAGAAGTATGCCAGTAGAGGACCGTTCACGTTCGCGTTCGCCAAATGATGGATGAGATAACTGGTGGCCACTGTCTTCCCCGATCCAGCTTGGCCATGCATCCACAGAAGAGACGATCTCATCTGGCACCATTTGTGGAATTCAGGGTGGTTGAGCAGCCAGTTGCAGGTCTGCGAGCAGTACAGCTGGAACCCGCGACGGTATTGAGCCTCGTGCTCATAGTCAGACAGCCAATCCAGGATGTTGCGGCGCTCGTCTGCGGCCTGGCTCGACCTGAGATCGCTTGACAATGCCGCCACTGCGTCCGAGACGGTATCCAGGGTCGTGCGCTGATTCGTGAGAGCCTCCCTGTGCGGATAGATTAGTACACGCCTTCCCAGTTAATTCAGTGTATCTCCTGGAGACCCACGCAGATAACGAATCCAACGCCAGCGACAGAGATGCCTTGTGCCTCTCAAGGGCGTTGATGAGTTCTTCTGTCTCACTCCGTCGGAGCGGCCAGAGGAGACGGTTGACTGTTTGCTTGCGTGTCGACTTGCTCGCTCCGGGCGAGTGCTTTTGCAGCCTAAGAGCCAATGTCTCGAGTGAGGCTTTGCAGTCGGCACAGACCGTCTCCAATGCTTTTCCAGCTTGATCGCTCTGTTTGATCAGTCCTTGCACACCCACCAAGATGCCGCTGAGGCCGGTCACCTCGGACACGAGTCTCTTTGCTTCGCTGGGGGCGTCGGCCACGCCACAGCCGTAGCGGTAGCACCGTCCAAGCACAAATCCCGCTAGGGAGATCAACCCGGCCACGCCTGTGGCTGCCGAGAAGGGGTCGGTCATGACGAGCAACGACGATGATTCAGGGGCTGGGGGATGGCTTCAGGCCATATCAACAGAATAAGCCGCGGCCTTCCGCTTGGACTAGTGTCGTCCTCTTCCAAAGCTACTGGATGGCATCTCAAGCCTTCATCTCAGTGAGAAGGACCCTGTAGCTGGGACTGCCGTGCGAGGGAGTCAGTGAAGAAAAGATCTTGCCCGCGTCGAGACTAAGACCACGAGATTTCTTCTGGAGACAGCGATGCGAATGATGGCTGCCTTGCATGGCCGATTATTCGGCTGCCGTCAAGAGACATGCAAGTAGAAGAGGCTCCGAATATCAAGGCGGTGAAGACGCCCGTTAATCAGCTTGAATGTCTCACTCTTTGCCAAGATGGGCTTGGTGAAACGTTCTCGCTTACCGGCATACTTGTAGTAGAGACGAACTTGGCGGGGTAGTAGTATCCTGGAACGCTGCTCAGCCACGGAGAGCCAGTGTTATCGTAGGTGCATACGATATACATCTGGCTTTGGCACCTTCTCCGCACGGCTCCCATTACCGACATCGCGCTCAGACCGCCCCTGTCGTTCTGCAATCTTGTTAAGTCAGGTCAAAGCAAGAGTTCATGAGCCAACCCAAGGTCTGCTCACGAAAAGGTCGGACTCGAGCTCGAGGTTCTGCACGAGTCTGCGCACCAGTGGCCTAGAAGTGTGGAACCGGCAGAGATAGATGCAAATAGCACGGCACTCGAAGCTGGCACGGCGCCAAAGCCACCACTGCTTCAGACGACAGACTTTGGCGTACCAGTGGGCCAGGACGAGCAGAGCGGCGACGTCTTTGCGGGCCAGCAACAGCTTAAAGCCCGGGTCTACCGACGTGAAGAAGCCAATGTATACGCCGAACGTCTCGGGAGTGCACTCGACGCGGGCCATTTGCGAGAGCGTCGCCGTCGGGATCAGATAGGGGTTGGTGGAGGAGGTGCAAGCGGCGGTAATGGAGCAGACGGTGAGCAGATCGGGGGGCAGGGTGGAGAGATCGGCGTCGCTGGCGCTGAGGAACTGTGTGAGGGTCTGGAATTTGGGGATATGAGGGTAGAAGATGCTGTCGGCGCGGTGCGGATCGGCAATCTTCCAGATCTCCTTCTTGCCCTCGATAAGCTTGAGCCAGTCCAGGTCGGTGGGCGATGATGGGCGCATTGGCCAGGCATCCTCGGGGGATGTGGCGTCGAATGAGGCGAACGCTAAGGTGGCCAGGAACACTGCACTGGCCCAGAGTGCGTCCTTTTCGGACGCCTGCACCCCGTGGGTCAGCTTGTCGTTCAGCATGGAGGCTCCTTGCGACCAGTGGAAGGCGATGGCTCGAGACTGCTTGGAGCCGATGTCTACTCCCAGATAACGATCGTGCATGATTGTGAGGGTGAGCATGATATGCAGGAGGAACGGGTGCTTGGAGAGGCATGTCAGCAGCAGCAGTCAGAGGGCAATAGATTGACAGGACACACAGTGAGAGCAAGAGAGGTATAGACATCCTGGAAATGCCTTGCATACTGGCCCATGCCTATAGTGGTGCTGGTCCTTTCTTTGAACCTGTCGAGGAGACTGAGGTTCCACATGTCGAGTACATGGCTTCCCTGATTGCAGTTCAGAAGCGTGGGAAAAGGCGGATTGGCTGGGATGACATTCAATCGGGTTGCATTGTCGTAGTCGGGCCTGAAGTCGGGGCTGCCGAGCAGGACTTCGACCTCATGGGCTCCGTCGTAGGATGCCTGCAGCAGAGGATCTGTGGTGTTGTAGGTACAGATGACATTGTAGGCCCGACATCTTTGGCATTCAGGCTTGTCTTCATCACACTAGAAGTAGATAGATCAGTATGATCCTTATGCGAGGTTGATTGACAACGCACCTTGACCTTTCGCAGCTTGCAATTCCCACAGCCCTGCCGGGATTTGGTGTGTGTTCTTCTTAACTTGCGGGGAGTCTTGATGCCCCGTTCAGCAACGAGCGTCATTTCGGCTGGAGTAACGGTATGCCAGACATCCCCCATACCATAGAACACCAACTGCGGCTGGCTTTCTTCCGCTCAGAGAGGACAGTCGTGAGGTAGGATATCGAGCTGGGATAGTAGTAAGCGAGGAACAGAGATACAGTACCTGCTACGTCCTACACTCAATCGCCTACATTTGAACGTCGACAGCAAACTCCACTTCCAAGATGACGCTAACCTCCTCTCGCTTTGGGTGGATACCACTATTCCACATCCGGCATTGTGAGATCATCTACTTTGGGACGGCATCTCAGTGGTATCACAGTAGTATTATAGTAGTATTATAGTAGGTAGTATTATAGTAGTATTATAGTAGTATTATAGTAGTATTGTAATAGTGTTGTACTAGTATTGTAGCAGTACTGTAGTACCTGTTATAGTAGAGGTATCACAGCGCTATCACAGTGGCAGATCCATGCAGTCTCTTGGAGATCAGAATCAGAATCGTTTTCAAAGTTCCAAGTCAAGATCTGCTTCTAGAGAACACCCGAGACTATACTACCCAGCTCAGTCCAACATGCGAGAGTGCTTGTTCATGTACTCCTCAAAAGTGGCTAGCTTTCCCCGTGCATTTTCCACCGCCCATTCCACGAGTTCTGGGGTCTGAGGGCCGTAATATCCAAAGTCCTGCTGATAGGACATGGTTTCGACCAGCATGATGCCCCAGGGAGGCAGTCTGCCGAGATACTCTTCCGTGGAGATCTGGCGGTAATAGACATTTTTGCCCGTGGCTTTCGCCATGATCTGGCAGATCTGTTCCATCGTATACAACTTGGTAGCGGCGCAGAAAACCTGGCCCTCGTACTTGTCAGGGTTGGCCAGGATGGCGCCCACGAATTTCCCCGTGTCTCCGGCCACGTCAATGAGAGGCAACTGGGTTTGGGGGCTGATATGTCGCTCCACAGGGTAGTCTCCACTGGCATCCTGCTGGGGCTTCACCATGCCAGTCCAGTTCTGCATAAATGAGCCGGGCGAGAAGAAGGCGCTCCGGACAGGAAGCTTGCGGATGTACTCTTCCACAGCGGCCTTCGCGTCAAAGCCCCACACGCGAGTGTATTTGCCGCCCGAGATCTCTTTGACGTGGGGGAGTGTGCTGAAGATGATGTATTGGACTCCTTGGACGACTGCGGCATCGGCAATGGCCTTGCCTTGAGCCCACTCGGACCCCTTCCAGGTCGGGCTGTAGGATGGGGTGGTCATGGCAAAGATGGTGTGCGCATCCTGGAGGACGGGCGCAATGGAAGGCTCGTCGTCCAAATCCGCCTGGACGACCTCCACGCCTTTTTCTTTCAGAGCCTGGGCCGTTGCCGATGTCGTGTCGCGTGTGACACCACGGATCTTGTATTGCGAACACAGCTCAGGGTCGTCGAGGACATGTTCAATGACCGACCCACCCTGTTGGCCTGTTGCGCCGAAGACGACGAGGAGTTTGCTCATGATCTGTTATCTGTTGCTAGCGGGCCAAGTTTGAGTTGGTGGTCTTCGATGGGAACGTACGAAAGAGGTGACATGACGGTTCGGACGAGTATCAGGAATTGATGTACATTTATACCTAGATATATAATATTCAAAGTGGGGACATAACTTATGGGCCTGTTAGGCACCACCATTTCAAATCGTCAATAAGAACTCGCGTATTTAATATTCAATCAATTAAACAGAGCTGCGCCACGCTCATGAGTCATAAATCGTGCTATCACAGTAGCTTATAAGCTATGCACCAATTTTGGCGTTTTCGTGATGGCGCGCTGCTATAGCGGAAATTATACGTACGTACGTACTGACTGCCCTGACTGCCCTGTTCTCGTACGTACGTACCTAGGCAACTGCCAATCCCCAGACCGACACGACGCAAAGAAATGTTATCTCGACTGAGTCACGCTGTCCTGCGTCGGCGTCAACGCGCTGGGTATCTCACCCGGAGCCAGCTGCCATGCCATATCCACCGCGCCTTGAGGGTCTCCCTTATTGAACAAGAACAATCCCTGCAAAGCTGCCATACTGGTGTGGCTGTTGCGCGAAGAGGCATGGGAGAGGACGCCCACCTCGGAGAGCTTGGCCAAAAAGCGACTCTTGAACTTGCCCTCCGGATCGACCTCGCCATAGAAGCGTTCCCAGAGCTGCTCGATCTGGTATGTAGTCGCCGGGCCCAGATGCACAGTCATGTCGACTCTGCCAGGCCGGACGAGTGCTTCGTCAAGTCTATCAACGTGATTGGTGGTGAGGAAGATGATTCGCTCTTCCGCACTCCCCACGCCGTCCAGAGCATTGAGCAGGCCTGAAAAGGTCACATTGGCGCCTTGATACCCGTCAGCCTCCACCTGGCGGCGGTTGGCGAACGCGGCATCGACGTCCTCCAGCAGAACCAGAGTCCGCTGAGGTATCACCGTCAAGAGGTGATTCAGTCGGTCATCCGTCAGACCTCGCTCACTGAGATTCAGCATTGCAATGTCATAGTTCAAATGGCCGGCCAAGGCCTGAATGAAGGAGGACTTGCCCGTGCCTGGTGGGCCATAGAGAAGATAGCCTCTCCGGTAGGGTATACCTCGTTCGTAGTACCATTTGGAAGACGAGAGAAAGTCTTGCACGTCAGCAACAATCCGCTCTTTCACGCCTTCATCGAGAATGACGGACTCAAGAGGTCGCTTGCTTCGCGGGTGTCCGAATTTGTCCCACTTGGTGCCCCAGGCAGTATATATGACCGTCTTGCCCTCGACAGATTGCGTCGCAATGTCATGGGCTTCCTTGAAGAGAGACTCAAACACATGCCGGTGCGAGTACAACGTCGTCAGGGTCACCGTTTCCCAAGGTTTCCCATCCATGGAGAATTGTTTGGACTCCCTCTGCCTGTTCACGGATATCCAAGCATTCCTATACCGGATGATGTGTCGCCCGGGCCCGGGGATGAGGACAAAATCGGTGTGAATCGCCCCGTTGGGCAGTTCTCGCTTCTCGGTCTCGATCGCGAGATGGCGCATGCCTGGAGTGAGTCGCTGAAGGATGGATTCCAATACACCCGTCCTCGATCCTGGTGTACCGTCTGCTAGTTGTTTCGCCGCTCTTTCCATAAGTCTCCCTCGTTCATGCAATGTCATCCAGTAGAGAAACCAGGGATATGAATCATCTCGAACGCTGATCTCGACATCGACGAGCAGCCGTCGGCGAAGGAGGGCAGCTCCTTGTCGCACGCTTCGTTGCGCAAAGGCCGCGAGCGCACCTAGACCCGCAAGTCCAAATCCCTTTCACGGTCAGAAAAGCCAAAAAATGTCGCGATGGACGATGCTTACCGCTGTGAAGAAGGGATTGCTTGTCAACTGCGCGAGAAGACCGCCATCAGATGCGTTGCCTGCACCTGCAAACTGACGCAGTAGGTCTGCCTTTGACGGCGCAGCAGCTTCAGTCAGACCTGGTGATGTATGCGCTGCTGAGTTTGACGCGACTGTGACCACTCCATTGTCGCTCTGCATGCCCCTTGTGAGTCCGCTCCCGGGAGCATCTGTTCCACAGACAACAAATTGATTTGATCTAGATCATCAGTACGGATGCAATGGCATGGAATCGAGGCGTCAGGCTGCGGAAAGTTTTTCGTCCGATAGCTCGGAGTTAAGAATCAAAGCATCACTAGGAGCGAAGTTCGCGCAAAAAAGACAGGCATTAATATAACGGCGTCAACTACTACTCACTACTAATACCCAACGAGCCAGCATCTCCCCAGGCACCAGGGAACCGCGACACGAAAGGTCGGCCTGATCTCACTGTAGAAATACGAGAGTCGCTGGGCCTCGTCGAGCGCCTGCGATTTCTTTCCTCTTCTTCTTAGACCTCATGCGCACCTTTCTGCGACAACTGTTCAACAAACGCGCGGCCTTCAAAGTCCAGCCTTCACCTCCGCCTCCAGCTCCCTTTCGAACAATGTCGAGTGCCTCTGTGGCTGCCACTCTGTACGCTGCGACTGCTGCGGTCCCGTCAGTAGCGAGCCCCAGGCCCGAAGATGAAGTGACCAAGGGCAAGGCATGGCACGTCAAGAGTGGTGGATTCCAAAACCCGTGGCCGTCGTGGCAGATGCAGTCGGTCTTCAGCATCTTGTCTGGCATGGTGATCAGGAGATTCCAAGGGAAAGCCCATTCACCAGACACCACGCCTCCAACGGTTCCAGTACACAAGCCCGTGTTTCTATCTGAACGGACCGCAAGCTCCTCTCTGCGAGCGACCTGGTTGGGCCATGCATGCTACTTTGTCGAGTTTCCCTCTGGAATGCGAGTCCTCTTCGATCCCGTCTTCACAGACCGATGTTCGCCACTGTCCTGGCTAGGACCGAAAAGATATACCGAGATGCCATGCAAGATCAAGGACATCCCCACAATTGACGCCGTGGTCATCTCCCACAACCACTACGACCACCTTTCCCACCCGACGATTATGGAGATTGCCAAACTACACCCCGAGTGCCATTTCTTCGTGCCTCTGGGGAACAAGAAGTGGTTTGAAGACTGTGGAATCGTCGGGAAGTGCACCGAATTGGACTGGTGGGAGGACGTCGACTTCACGCTCAAGCCCTCTGCTGCTCCCGGGAAGGCCACACAATCTATCGTCACCGAGCCAGACAGCTCCGAGTCCGACACCAACCCTTCGGCCGATTCCATCACAGCTCGCATCTCGTGTCTCCCCTGTCAACATATTTCCTCGCGGAGCATTAACGACCGCGCCAAAACGCTCTGGGCCTCGTGGGCGGTGTCGTCTGGAGGCAAGTCCGTGTACTTTGGCGGCGACACAGGCTATCGCAGTGTTCCCAAGGAGGCCGACGGCAAGGACGACTGGACCGACGAATACGCCTCGCTTCCATGCTGCCCTGCCTTCAAAGATATCGGCCGTCTCCGTGGTCCTTTCGACTTGGGACTTATTCCTATCGGCGCGTACCGGCCTCGCTGGATTATGAGCCCAATGCATGCCGACCCGCGCGATGCTGTTGAGATCTTCCGAGACACCAAGTGTCGCAGAGCCCTTGGCATGCACTGGGGTACGTGGGTTCTGACGGAGGAAGATGTACTGGAGCCGCCCGTGTTGTTGAAAAAGGCCCTCGCCCATCATGGGATCCCTGAGACAGGGGTGTTTGACATTTGCGACATTGGTGATAGTCGAGAATTCTAAGCAAGAGCTTTGTTTGTATCTCAGGCTGTGCCGGCTCGGAAATGCAACGTGCAGGCAGTGTTCCCGCAGTGTGATTGATATAGCTTGACCATCTCCGCTGACCATCTGTTCTACCATAATGTCACCACCCAATGCTGCAATTGACAAGCAGCAAAGCCTTCCTTACTAATCGTACAGGGATCAACCATATGCTTGTGGCCGTCATCAGCTCCTTTCTCTGGACTTTTGACCACTTCAGTATCCGTTGCTCTTGAGCACAAGACCATTCCCAGTCATCGCTTTCAGAATATCGGAGTATGCAATGTCAAATCCTTTTCACTCCCAGTTGTCAGCCGCTAAAGGAGGCCCTCGGCAAAAGAGAGCTCCCTTCGTGACGTATGAGCTAGATTATGTAGCCTTGCGTTTTGCTCTGGACTTGCCAGGGGCTGCCTTCGTGCTCTTCTTCTTTGGTTTCACTTCTGGCTCCTCCGCATCCTCGTCATCCTCGTCGGCAGCGGTGGGCGACAATTCAGGTGCCGAGACCTCATATGCCTCGTCAGCATCTGGGTTGGCGTCTTCCTCAATCTCTGCCTTGACTTTCTTTGCTTTCTTGGACTTCGCTGTCTTGGCTTTCGACGTCACAGGGGCATCGTCTTCGTCTAAGCTCTCACGCTTGACCTTTTTCGCTCTTGTTTTCTTTCCCTTCGCCTCAGATTTAGGGGCTGGAGCATCATCTGAGTTCCCGTGTTGGGCGCTGATGAGGTCTTCAATGACTGTATCTTGCTCCTCTGTTTTGACCTTCTTGGCGCGTGGTTTTCTCGTCGGTTTCGCCTCCTCCGCTTCCTCTTCACCCTTGTCGGGAGTCTTCCGCTTTCGGCCTCTGGGCTTCTTGACAGGTGGAGGCGAGGCAAGTCCTTCTTCATCATCTTCAGCCTTCACTTTGCGGCCTTTACTTTTCATCTTTGGCGGCGGCGAGAGAGCTAGATCGTCTTCGTCATCTTCGGGTTCCGTCTTGACCTTCTTTGCTCGGCTCTTCCTCGCTTTCGGCTTGCTCGGAGTGCCATCTTCGTTTGCTGCTGCTGCGTCATCTTGCTCGGCATCCTTCTTCTTCTTTGGGGTACGTTTGTTGATGCCCTTCTGTCCAGGCCGATTCAGCTCCGGTTCCTAGGTCGACTGTGTTAGGATATGAGCGTGATCAGTCGCGGAGTGTCAGTGCTTACTCCCTTCCAGTCCTCATCCGCAACGTGGCCGTGAAGCAGCGCAAATTTGACCTTTTCACATGCCTCTGGAGAAAGTTCATCGTAGCCATCCAGGATTCTGGGAAGATCATCGTCGAGATCAAGGCCCTCTAGTGGCCCCACCTGCTCTTGGATGTTTTTGATCTGAGCAGGAGTAACACATCCCCTAGCCGTGGGGTAAACATATGAAGTCACATTGCGATGGAGTTGGGGAAATTACCAGTGCTTCCACTTCCACGTGAAGTGGTCCTGAAAGCTCACCAGGGTGCCAAATCTCAATTCCCCTTTCTCGATCTTCAGACCTGCAGCCTTGCATGCAGAGTTTTGGCAGTTTGCACGGCCGGTCTTGGCTAGTTCTGAATGTTGTGTCAGACTGGAGCACACCTGCAATGCCAGCGAAGAGAAGATGGTAAAAGTGACGGCAGCACAGGATGGAGCTAGTAACTTGGTACACGCCAACGCCAAAGACAGTCGGCCTGGGAGCGAAGACTGACACCGAATTATTTGACGGAGATGAACTCACCGAACCGGTAGGTGGCGTTCGACATCGTGCCTGCAGAGACAGAGATGTGCCGCGGGTGTCCCAGGGTTTGAGCAGTAGAAACTTCGAATAGATAAGCAGACGCTTCAGGAGAAGAATCAACGCGGATGCTCAGTAACGAACATCAGAAAAACTTGAAGCAACGTTGAGACAGATTCTGCGGCATGGAAGAATTGTTGGAAGTGCTTTGATGAAGTTCAAGTTGTGCCTTTGAAGTTGCTGGCACCGCAGGCAGGAACGCGTGATGGTCAAACAACGGGCAGCTCCTGCCTGAAGTCGTAACAATGAAACAGCGTCACGTATCAACGCGTACTAGTGCTACTAGTGCTACTAGTGCCTGCTAAAGTGTGAAGCGTGGCATCCAGATTCTCGGACGTCATCGTCATCTCAGCCTCGTCTCGTGTTCTTCTGCCTGGATTTTATTCTGCATCAAATGGATCACAATATACTTGAATGTTCATAGTACGATGTATCAATGGGCGGCAATCCTTCCCTTGACACCATCCACGCTGGCACTACTTCCTCGATATTCAGTTGAGATGCCAGTATGACATTGATTGTGGCCTCCAGCTATGAGGGAGCTTCAGACAAAATGAGCACCATGTTACAATGAATCCCTTTGATGCTTCAGAACCACAAGCCCAGACCCCTTTCTCTCCATGAACCACTCTGCTGCCTACTGGCTTCAGCTTGCTTGGGCATCACGCTTGCTTGGTTGATTTTGAAGCACCGGCTTCCTTTGCACCGTGGTTTCCATCGTCACTATTGATTTCGTGTGGGCCCTCCTGTCCCTCCAGGACAGCTCCCTGTTCCTCATCGGCATGTCTGTTCGGCCGGCTGTATGTCGCCGAAAACTCGTGGAGGCCATCGTGGAAAATTGCATACGGGAGCTCGCCATGGACCTCGCCGTCGCCGATAAGCAGCTGTTCTTCGTTATATCTTAGAGGGATCCTCAGGACATATTTGATGAACAAACAGATGGCACTGGTCCAGAAGATATTCCAGCCAATGATGAAGAGGAATCCGACAATCTGCACCCAAACTTGACGGCCATTACCATCAATGGCACCGCCGGTTGGCGCCAGGGCAAAGGCCGCGGTGCCTTCACTTGTTGCAAACAAGCCGGTCAAGAAACCGCCGACGATGCCGCCCACCAAATGCGTGTGGAAGTCTCCGACGACATCGTCGCTGAATTCCAGAAACCATCTCTGCTTGCCGAGAATATTCATGGACATCCAGGGAATGGTCCCGGAGCAAAGCCCGATGATGACCGCACCCCAGCCTGCCACAAAGCCTGCCGCCGGCGTGATGGCGACAAGGCCGGTTATAATACCTTGAACAGCCCCGATTACCGCTGGCTTCTTGAAGAAAATCAAGTCCAAGACCGTCCATGTCAACATGCTCATCGCCGTGCAAATGTTGGTATTAAGCACAGCAGCACCTGCATCTGGAGACGCAGTGTATGGGTCACCACCGTTGAAGCCGTTCCAGCCCAGCCAGAGAAGTCCTACACCAGCAAGTGCAAGTAGGACGTTGTTGGGATAGAAATCGGTGCGATCACGAGGGTGCCGCGGCCCAACCCAGTAGGCCATGACGAACCCGGCGGTGCCAGACGAGACATGGATGACATATCCGCCCGAATAGTCCAGAACGCCCATTTGATACAGGAAGCCGCCTCCCCAAATACTGAATGCTCCCACGGTGTAGCTGAGCGTGATCCACAATGGCACAAATGCCATCCAGGCGAGGAAGTTCATCCTTGCTAGGCCAGCACCTGCAATGAGGACCACGGTGATTGCTGCAAAGACGAACTGGAAATACACCATTGTGCTCATGGGATACGCGGCGGTTAACCCGGCGGCGGGCAATACGGCCTGTTTCAATTCATAATTCATCGCGACTGCCGGACCAGGGACCCCGACAAAAGGCAACATCTGCTCGCCGAACGACGCCTTATAGGCCCATACCACCCAGCAGATCAGGACAGCTGCAAAGGCATACAGGACCATGAAGGCGGCGTTGATCGCCCATTTCTTCTTCACCAAGCCGGCGTACATGATCATCAGGCCCGGAACCGACTGCAAGCCCACGAGGGTTGCAGCCGTCAGTTGCCAGGCGTTGTCTCCATTGTTGAGCCACTCCGGTGCGACAAGGTCGTCTGCATTCCAGTTCGGCATTTTGCGGCGGATCGAATCGTCGGCCGGGTGAAGAGGATAACGAACGAGGAGGGGCCTAGGAAGATTCGACGGGACAATTCTGAGGCCGATGGAGTATGGCGCTGCAACTGTACCAGAACAGGGAGACGTGTCGGGCAGCTGAGCGATGGTTCACGTCTCTTAAGAAGCCGGACATCGCGCTCCAAAGACGACATGACCCCTCTCCACGTCCTGAGAGTTGTTTTGGTGCCTACCATGCGGCACGAGTCCGACGGGGATGGAAGCGAAATCATTCCTCGAGCGCGTCACCCTTTGCCAGATCATGTCCTGGATCGGCAGCTCCATGCTGGAAGGGATGCCACGGTCTGCGAACGGCCCAGCCAGGCACCAGGATGTCCGTTGAGCACAGCTTTCGCTAATAATGATAGGCCCGACATGCGTGCCTCCTTGTCAATATAAACGAGGTGACTTCGAAGTTAGGCCATCAAGAAATTGCAAAGAAGGTACATCGACCGCTCCATCAGGCTTGGAGCATGGGGGATATCGCAAAGTCTGGGGAAATGCAACCAATGGTGGAGAAGAAGCTTATCAGTGCTTAGCATGGGTCCAAATGCACCATTCAACCCTGGCAAACTTTGCTAAGCCTTGCCCGGTCAATGCTTGGCCCCTTGACTTGGCTTGTTCGAACCTGGACGTTCAGCATCTTGCTCAACCTACCGGCGCAGGACGACCTCGACCTTATCTCTCCGACGCAAGGGAGGTATCAAGTGAACGGCATGATGTGGCAAGGTCTACACGAAAGCAAGCGAAGAATGGCCCCCAGTGGTCTGATGCCAGGGATCCGTCTGCAACCTACCACCACTCAGCGTGAGCAACAGCAGACACCTGGACGACAAGGGGATGGCGGATTGACATGCGGACGACTTGACAGGGCTTGTCTTATCTCTGCCGCTGTGACAGCAAGTATAATTTCATGTCCTTGACGGTATCTTGCGTTCGCCCGCGTTAGACTCCCGTTCGAGCGGGTTGTCTGCTACAGAGTTCCAGATCCTTGGGCCAAGGAGACCTATCATCAAGAGTGCACACTAGCATGGAGACTCGGCGTGCCCCCCTTGCTTTATCGAGATGCTTCCCACGGACAATGGACGAGGAAGCAGGTTGATACTTGATATATACGTCGATGCGTGTGATGGGTCGATTCTTGACCAAGGTGCAGGACCTGTCGAGCGTCTGTTTAGAGCCACAACGACGTTTGTCGGTATAGTATACAGACGAGCTCCTGAATTAATTCCCCCATCCTCAAGTGTCCAGCGAATTCCATAAAGTAAGTGAAACACCCAGTATCACTGTCGAGTTGTACACGTCTCAAGACATGCTCATCTCGCAGCCAAGCTGACACACCGCGCTGCCTTCCCCTACCACAACCACAATGGCAACGGCGGGCTCCCCAGGCACTTCACTTCACCGCACGTGAATAAATCGAGGGTATTTGTACCAAACTCGCCGAATTTCTTCACAATAGCGCAAAGACCCCCAGATGGCCCAGTGGCCTAGTCGGAACTGGGCGATATTCGATCCAAGTTCACCTGTTCGAGTCCCAATCTCTCCAACCCTGCGAACCCGGGTTAACGCCAACCACCGATCTCATTTCAAACAAAGTCCTGCGAACCCGGGCTGACACCAACCAGCGAACCCCAAACGGAAAAACCCTGCGAACCCGGGTTTCACTTCCCACAACCCTTGTATCATAAAAGATACAAGGCTTGTGGAAAAAGTTTTTGCCGTCTGAGAAGACTACAGCAGTGTCTAATGGTGGCCGTAAGATACCGACAATGTCAAGATCTTCTCATCTATCGCTGCAGTGTATTCACAATACATGGGATCGTGGTGTAGTCTACAAAGCTACGAAGACTCTCCACCACAGGTCGGTCGTCAATGTGGCCATGGCAAGCTTGGATTCGAGTTATACACTCCTTGACAGGTTACAAAAACCAAATACGGGATTGGGTTCTAACTTCATCTACAGTGTTACCTGGAGTTGCATTATTCAGACTTGAATTGTCTGCAAAGGTGTCTTAACGGGCGTGTGCTGACCTATACTAACATATCATTGAAGCCTGACATTACAAATCCTCAAACTATTGCCTAGGCAAGGTATTTGTTAAACCACTCAATACCTTGCTTCGCGGCATCATCCATGGCCTTCTTATCGGCATCACTGCTCCAATCACTGCGCAACGCAAACCCATGAACCTGACTATCATAGATCCTGACTTCAGTGGGAACGCCGTTCTTCTCCAGCGTCTCTTTGATCTGCTCGACGGACTTCAAATCCAGCATGGAATCCTTCTCCCCGACGGCAAGACTGACGGGTTTCACGACCGGAGTCAAATCGGCCGGGATGGATAGTAAGGACGGATGACACGCGTAAACGGCATCCACGCCGCCCTTCTGCCCCTCCTCCCGCTTATGGCCCTGCATAATGGCATAGCGCCCGCCCCAGCAGAACCCGATGGCGCCTATCTTTTGCGTGTCCTCGACACCTCGCACCGCGTCCATGAAGCCGGAAACAATCGGCTCCGAGACCCCTTCGCGGTGTTTGGCCAACCACGGCCCCAGCGTGGCCATCACGTCGACCGTCTCTTTCGCCTTGGCCAGTAGGCCTTCCTGCTCCTTGACCTTCAGCGGCGGCTCGATGCTCTGCAAGAACTCAATCGGCAGGGAGTCGCCCGCGTGCACGTCCGGGATGTAGCAGTAGAACCCGGCTTGGGCGTACTGGTCGGCGAGTAGGCGCACGTTCTTGAATTTCCAGCCGAATATGTCCACTATGAACACGACGCATTTCGCCTTGGACTTGCTCTCCGGTTCGGCGACGTAGGTTGGTAGGCTGCCGATCGTGGTTTCGTGGCCTTGTGGACTTCCGCTGTGCACGGCGCCCGAGAGGCAGCATGCGCCCATGCCGATTTGTGTCGACATTGTGGTGATATAACGGATTCCGATGGTGGTGTCTTGAGAATCCAGCGATGGCAGGACCGGGAGGGGGTTGAGATAAGGAGGGTGTGTGAGATGCAGTGGGACTGAGACTGAAGAGCCGAAACTGAAATGTAAAGAAGCAGTCAAGGGACTTTGTCCTGCGCGGCCTTGCTACTGCTTCAAGTTTGCGGGGTTGGTCTACTAGTACTTCAGTGAAGTGTGATCATGAATAAACTCGCAACTTGAACTGGGTAGAAAGGTACAGGTATAGGTACTTTTCTCATGTTCAGACCTTAAGGTACCTTACCTACTAGTACCTCCTTCACTCCTACCTACTAGTAACTACCTTACCTGCCTAAGGTCCTGTCCTAGTAGATCTATGACTTCACCCCTTCTGAAGCCATACTAACTGCTGGCTAGTACGTCGACGACGATTGGCTCAGCGGCTGAAAGGGGACTCGGAGTTGGAGTTGTTCGTCGATCCTTGACTCCGCGATAAGATCAAACTTACCTAGGTACCTTAGGTAAGGTATTTATCGGGACATCACTGCATGCGGGGTCATTGATGTCTATTGACCTTTCCGTATCAGTGTTAGCGTGCGATAGCGATCAACCCTGCTTGCCATATTGAGTCTAGTGGATTCTACGTCATAGTCCGGGGAAGAAATACAGAAACATTCACGTATGGGAATTTACATCTACACGTCAATTCAAACATATCTCACGTGTGCTTCTAGTTATAGGTTATCAGTTGACTGGATTTGCTAACTGGATTCTCTACACGAAGAGCTCAAGGCTGGCATGTCTCGATAGCAGTCAAAGAGATCGTCCACAGTGGCCTTCTTATCTCCTTGGATAGATGCATCTAGGCATACAGCCTGCATTGAGGTGAACTCCCTTTCGTGGGTAGATGATGGTGCAATCTGATATGCGATCCGTCTGTAGCTATGGGGTGCCACACCCGAGCAGACCTCGCTGTAGATGGCCGGAGAGTCGCTGCAAGAGAATGCTCTCGTGAAGCATTTCAGTTTTCCTCACCATATCATGTTGCTACCACGATGGATCCGATGTATCGGTGACTCCTGAGACCATTGTTGCGTGTGGAAGCCACGATAGCATCACCCTGTAAGCCTCAGGCCACCCGGGTCGTCTGCTGAACGAAAACTGTCCTCAAGACACTTCGTCCTCTTCTGCTCTCAGGATATTCACAAATCCATCCATATGGCATCGAGCAGTTCTAATTAACTTTGCGCTGTGTACTTCACCATACTCGATAGAGGCTCCCACTTCCAGCGTTCCCGAAGGATGACTGATCACCGTATTGGAGGGATGCAGGTGCCTGGACAGCTTTGCCGGAATAGTGCCATGCATTTTGCAAGCCACCCCCAAATTCAGGGCGAGTGTCACGGGAACGGCCTTGTGGGCTTGCTCCATGGACAGAGCCTGGCAAGCAAGGTCCCCACCGTCCTCAGTAGTGGTTGGGAAAAGCAGGACGATCTTGGGTATGCTGCTGATGTTGGGATCCAGACCCATCATCTCCGCGCCCGTTCTGCGGATCGTCTCGAGCTTGTCCAGTAGTGCCTGATCGACGTTAAGTTCCTCAGGCGAGGCATTTGCCCGCCAACCAATCTCACTCCCATCGACGAAAATTCCAGGGTTACTGACGTCGATAAGTGACGCCTGAATGACATGATTTCCGACTTCAATCTCATCAATTGGGTTGCCTGTCGGCAGTGCAGTTCCGGTCTTGGAGCCCGATGGGTCAAGGAATGATAGAGTAATGGTCGACCCTGTCCCGGGGACACCGTCGATGGAACAGTTTCCTAGTTCGAGGTATTGCCAGTGCCCGTTGACTCGACATGCTTGGAAATCGGACTGGATGATTTTGTCTGTATTTGTGTTCCTCATTCTCAGGGTAATGCACTCACTCTCGAGAACGGCGTGCGGTTGACTCTCGCTGCCTGGAATCTTCTCATAGAGGCCGGCATAGAGCGCAAAAGGGCCAACTGCAGCAGTCAGATTGCCACAATTACCAGCCATATCGAGCCTTCCATCATTGATGCCTATCTGGAAGAAGGTGTAATCGATATCAGCATCTGGTTGGTTTGAGGGACCAACCACCATCGCTTTACTGAGGGACGATATGCCCCCTCCCATCCCATTTAGCTGTCTACCGTATGGGTCCGGTGATCCCATGATCGTGGCAAAGAACGCTTCCATTCTTCTAAACTGAGCAGTGCCAGACTGAACATTTGAGGCGAGACTGGTCTGAAGCCAATCAGGCAGGTCTGAAAGCGTGAGGAAGATGCCCTTGGAGGTACCACCACGCCAGAAGGACGCTCGCACGGCGTGAGGGAGCAGAGAAGATGACGATGACATGGTTCTCATTCTCCTGGCACCTAGGTGACCGCTCAGGCGTAGAAGGTTTAGGCAGACATGATTTGTGCTCTGCAGGTGTCCCAGCGTGGAGGGTCTTGGGCAGCGCGGTCGGAAAAGCATTGTCTGAGATGGCACAGCGTCGAGGCAGCAGTCAACGACCCAACAGCCATCAAGCTGGGCGTAACGCTACATGTGTCATCGGCATAGATGACCGGCTCCTTTGATCATCCCTAGAACAACAGAAAACACTTGAGACGGGTTGCTTTGCATTGCACAAACCTGAGGTCGATCGATTGTTGTACTTGTGGTGAGGCCATCCAATCACAACGCCGTAATTGAATTCAGACTTCATCGATCAACTGCGCAACATCACACTCGTCCACCAGGTGAAGGATACCTAGGTAGTTATACGATATCACATCCCTCTCTCGGCCTGCTTCCGTTCTCTTTTCTACTGAACTCTCCAGGATGGGCTCTTTAGGGTCGCCCAGTCCACCCCAATTCCTTGTCATCGGCGCCGGGTCTCGAGGACACGCATATGCCCGCGCAGTCGAAGCCTCTACGTCGGGCACAGTTGCCGCCATAGCAGAGATCGATGCGTTCAAACGGCAAGAATTCGGCAAGAGATACATATGGGGCAGAGACGGACAGCCTACAGAGCATCAATCTTTCGCTGGATGGCAAGAGTGGGTTGAGTGGGAGACACGCAGAAGACACAATGCAGACAAGCCCGGAGGGATCCAGCCTGGCTATCTTCCTCTCACCGGAGTCTTCATTTGCACTTTGGACGAGACTCATGCGCCCATCATCCGCGCGATCGCCCCTCTGAACCTCCATATCCTTTGTGAGAAGCCGTTGGCGCTGTCCCTGTCAGACTGCGTGTCCATCTCCTCGTCTCTTTCAAGATACCCTCCGAAAGTGGTCTCAATTGGCCATGTGCTTCGGTATTCGCCGCACAATATCATCCTTCGCCAATTTTTGACCGCCGAACAGGTCATTGGCGAAGTCATTTCTGTCGAACATACCGAACCCATCGGCTGGTGGCATTTCGCTCATTCGTATGTCCGGGGAAACTGGCGACGGTCGACCCCGGAAGGTATCGGTTCGTTGTTGACCAAGTCCTGTCACGACATTGATTTCCTCATGTGGCTCCTCTGCTCACCGAGCCCACTCACTGGCAGCAAACCGCATCTGCCGTCGACTATATCAAGTACAGGGGCCGTGACACATTTCCGGCGCGCAAGGAAACCAAAAGCCGCGGGCCCGGAGACGACGAATTGCTTGTCTTGTCCCGCCGAACCCGACTGCATCTACTCGGCCAAGAAGATCTACCGGGACCGATGGCTACGAAAAGAGCGGGACACGGGCTGGCCACTGAAGATTGTGGTGCCGGAAATAGAGGACATCGTCGCCGCCAAAGGTTGGGACGCTGCCGAAGAGAGACTGATGGAGAAGCTCGGCGAAGACTACGTGAAAGGGAAGACGCCGGATGACATGATTGCTAGTAGGGGCTGGTATGGCCGCTGTGTCTATGAAACGGATAACGATGTTGTCGACAACCAGACGGTCACTTTGGAATGGGACGACGACCCTGTTCCTGGATATGAACTCGGTCGTGGGCCGAAGAGAGCCCTGTTCCACATGACCTATCCCACTCAAGCACAATGCGAACGTCGCGGTAGGATTTACGGGAGTCTGGGCGAAATCACCTACGATTCCCACACCATCACCGTGCACGCCTTTGCGAGCGGGGAAACGACCGTCCACGAGATCCCCAAGCAGGCGCCGGAAGTCGAAAAGAGCCATGGCGGCGGCGACTGGGGTCTCGCCGGCGCATTCGTCCGCGCCGTTCAGCATGTAGATGATGGCACGATGAGTGTTGCGCAGGCACAACGAGAGCTGGTTGGTTGTGACCTGGAAGAGATCATTCTCAGCCATGCCGTTGTTTTTGCCGCTGAAGAGGCACGCAGAGACAAGAAGGTCGTCGACTGGGCCGAGTGGTGGAGAACCAACAGTGGGCAGATGGTCGAGTGAGATATCGTCAATACGCAGACTCTATCGGTCCTGTTCTGTTTCATCCATCTGTCTACGATGGCGATGGCGATGGCGATGGCGATGACGATCAAGTGTGACGGCGTTACGAATGTTACGATTTCATGATTGACGACTCAGGATGAGAAATCCCCTGCGGCTTCAAATACATATACCAAATACACCAGAAACGGGTAATTACAAACCCGAAGAATGAATGTCTGGTCTTACATCAACCAACTATCTCCTGATGCTTCCTGTTCTCCTCTACCACATCGTCTGCACATCCTCCGAACATATTTTGTTTTATTCGACAGGCATGCTCTTTTCTGCACCGGTTACCGTGGAGGACCACTCACATTCCAACCGGCAATAGGTTTCCCAATCTGGACTGGACAACAAAGCCATGAAGTAAGCACGCCCATCCTCGACAAGGCGAGATGTTATCGCTATCGCTGGCCTTGTCGAATGATGCTTGCTTCCTCTCATGTCGCCGTTCCTGGTGTGAGATCAGATCGCTCGGTCTCGTCCATCACATCTTTCGCGCGGGTCGATTGATACTCGACACTCGACACTCGACACTCGACACTCGACACCAGCCACACCAATGTCTCTCCATCAACCCTCAACACGGCCGTTCCTGCTCGTCGTTGTTCTCGGTACGTCCACGTCCACATCAGCCCGTGACTTATTCACAGCGAAACCCATCAACGGCACGTATTTTTGTCCTCATTCTCATCCTCATCATCAACACACTCGCAGTCCCAAAACACATCCCAATCCGAATCCCTACCCAATCCCAAGTCTCTCCCCTGGCCCGAACAAATACTGTCTGCACTGCAAAGGAGAAGGGAACCCAATACAAATCACACTTCCATCGTCAAGGTATATACTATACTAACGTAAGATATCCATCTGGCATTACAGCGACTCTCACTCTTGCCACCGCCATCCCACATCCTCCATTCATCCCATCACCCACCGACCCAACCGGTTCGCAATACTGGCACTCCGCCCATCCAGCAGACGGACCTAGTCCCACTACTACCGCTCCCACCTCAAGTTCCAGCATCAACAACACCGGCCTAGGTACTGACAGCACCGACTGGTCATCCTCATCCTCAGATCCAGACACAACACTGCCAATAACGCTCCCCTCGAATTTCAACACAGTGCGCATCGCCCACGCCGTGTTCGCGTCGAGTGCGTTCCTGGTCTTCTTCCCTCTCGGCGGGATCTTGATCCGCATCTGCCACCCTCACCCTTGCATTGTGTGGATCCATGCGGCGATTCAGACGTTCGCGTACGTCGTCTTTGTCGTGGCTGCGGGGTTGGGGGTGTGGATGGCGAAGAAAGTGGATTGTGTAAGTGAGAATGAATCCTGGATTCTGCTCGATCGATGCCCGATACGATGTTCCTCTTTTAATTTTTGACCTTTTGACATTTTTGCGTTTGTGTTGCGTTGCGATAACACGTCGACGTGAGAGCACTGTTTCGCTTTGCAAGGTGTTGTCGTCGTATCTTCATGCCAGAAACGAATTGGAGATTCTTGGATGTGTCAGCATTTCCTGGTCTCATGTCAGTCAATGCTTCTTCAGGAACCACTGGATCTCCAGCCAGTTTCTGCACGATGGTATACAATAGCAGACAGATGTTCTGCACAAACCCGACACGACACAACCTGAGCAGAATGGCAAAGCTGGATTCAGCACACATTGGACTTGTCGAATACGTTGGTCTGGTGCAGGATACTTGGACTTGATACTTGATTCTTGATTCTTACTCCCCTGTTTTCTCATCCCGAGTCCCTAACATTTGTGTTGATGTCTGATATTGATGAGTCAAGTCATTCATTGCCCAAACATGTACTCAACGTGACTCTTGACATCCTTTCATCCTCTTCCCTCTGACAAGCTTGGTCCTTGACCCTTTGACATCCCTAATGTTTGGGTATCTGAGAACCAAGTTCGGGTCCAACATCACATCGCATATCACATATCCCTTTTCCCTATCCCATTATCCTTTTTCCACATCCCCTATCCCTTATCCCTATCACATATAGCTATCACATATCCCCCTTTCCCTCCTCCCTCTCATCAGTACACTCCTTCAAATCAAATCAAACCAATTCAAACTCAACTAACCATATCTCTCCTCTTCGAAAAAACCAGTTCCCGACATCCCACACCATCATCGGCCTCGTACTGCTCTCCCTCATCGCCCTAGTCCAGCCGACAACCCAATTCCTCCACCACCGCCTCCACCCACACCACCCCCGCCTCGCCGTCTACCTGGCCCACACACATCTCTGGCTCGGCCGGGTCCTGGTGACGCTCGGCATCATCAATGGCGGGCTAGGGTTTCAACTTGCCTCGACCTCTCCTGGGGTGGCGTGGTCGAGGGCGCCGAAGGTCGCGTATGGAGTTGTGGCGACGTTGGTGTGGATTGTCTATGTGGCTGTTTTGGCCGTTTGGGTGGAATTGGGGAGGGGAGAGTCTTGGTCGAGACAGATACTACTTGAGGATAGGAATGGGGATTCGGATTCAAGGCGGAGCCAGAGGGGGGGTCAGAGACAGACTCAGAGTCTGAGACTGAGACAGGGAAGTATTGGTGTGGAAGGCGATATTGAGTTGGATAGACTTGGTGATGACACTGGGTCAGAGTGTGGGAATGGTGCTGGTGCTGGTGCTGGAGCAAGGACAACAGAAGGAAAATGGGAAATGGGAAAGAAAGGAATGGCAGTGGCAGTGGCAGTAAGACCATCCCCTTAGCAACGAGATATACATTTGGATATATATAGTCGCGAGGAGCAGTGATTACGGGCTTGATATCCATTCTTGTACGAGGTTTTCACCTGGCTCGTTTCATTCCATTCCATTCCGATCAGCGAGAGACCGAAGACATGAGAGAGGGGACGAGGAGGAAGACGAAAGACATAAAGTACTCTTTCTTCTTTCTGCATTTATTTTATTCTTATTCTACCCACCCATCCTATTTGCATCGCTAACCGAAACGCGAAACATCCCATACACCTTCAAGTCCACCGTAACTGCTGCCAAACACAGCGAATCAACCTAACGAGGACAACTGCAACTGCACCGAGGGTAAGTAGCAAGTTTACCACGCAGTAATATCTCTCAATGCACAGGCATCACCACGTCAAAGGCACCAGTACCAATATTACCTCTCCGTCCAGCCACGATTCTGGCACTTGGACCCAACAGCGGATCGCTTTCGCCAAACAAGACGGCATCCTTGAGGAATCCCATGACGGTCTCGAAACTCATCTTGGCGAGGATGCTGCCTCCTTCTCGGACCAGCCCGTGGCGACTGAAGGGCTGGTAGGAGCCGGAATTGGTCATGGCGTCGGCGATCAGATTCAGATGTCGCGTGTCGACCGTGATGCCGTGGCCCTTGAAGACGCCGTCGATTTCCTTGATGATGGTCATGCGCGCGGCCTCGACCCCGTACAGCTTGAGCATGTCGTGCACCGAGTTGGTGTACAGCGAGTGCGGATAGATTTGGTCCTGGTAGTCGCGCATGGCGAGGAGGTTGACGCCTTCGGTGGTGATGACCGGCTCTTTGGCCGACTCTTCCTCCCCGGTCTCCTGGTTGATCTGCTTGACGGGCTTGCCGTCGGGGCCGTGGACCTCTTCCATAAAGAGTGTACACACGCCGAGGCCGGGGATGGATTGGATGACCGCGGCATGAACGCATTTCTCCAGGATCGGCAGGAGCAGCAGCTTGGGCGTGTTGGAGTCGTAGCTGAGCACGATACGGCAGGACTTGCCTGCGTTGCGGGCAAAGTTGAATCGTTTGAGGTGTGGCAGGTCGGCCTTGAGTCGGGTCTGTCGAGCTTCTTCTTCAGAGTCCATGTCTTCAGCCTCGTCGGTCTCCTCGGCGTCATCGTCGTCGGGATCTTGTTCACGCAGTGTTTGCGGCACTTTCGAGATCCGTCGCGACTTGCTCGGTTTCTTTGTAGGCGTCTCTTGCTCCTCGTCTGTGCTCATGGCTTCGTCGCCGGATTCGTTGGCAATGCCCTTCTCGTCGTCGTCAGGTTCGTCGTATGTGTCTTCCCGTCTACGTTGTGCGGCCGCGTCCTTTGCATCATCTGGGTCGGCATCTTCGTCGATGTCGTCCTCGCCGCCTTCTCTGTCTGTGGTCCGTGTTCGAGTCGGTCGGGCCTCTTCGACCACACCGACGGAAATACCAACAGCGGGGACGGCGGCAGTGGTTTCGGACAGAGAAGCCTCTCGAGCCTTCTTCTTGAACTCGTCTTTGATCATCTTGTCGAGTCGGGGCAAGAATCGCTTCTCGAAACATCGCTGAACGTCGGCACGTTGGATCGCATATTCCTCCTCGTACTCTGCCGGATCGTACAGGTCAATCCGAATGTCGAAGATCTTCTCATGCTCATAACCAGCACCACCACCCGCTCGTTCGGTCACCGAGAGCTTGTTGATGACATGCGCCAGTGAGAGACGGCTGATACTCTTCGCAAACCGCTCACCCTCCGCTTGGGTCAGCTCCTCAATGGGCTTCAAAGTCATCGTTGGGGTCATGATTTTGGCGCTGGCAGTCATGATGATCTCCCGCAACCGCGGAATACCCAGGGTGACGTTCTTGGCTGAATGGCCCGCCAAATGGAAAGTATTCAGTGTCATCTGAGTGGACGGCTCTCCTACCGACTGGGCGGCCACAACGCCAACAGCCTCACCAGCGTCCACAATGGACTTCATGTACTTCAGATCCATGATCGACTGGAACGTCTTCTTCGAGATGATGCCACCAGGGTTCGTCTTCTTGTCTCGGATCAGCTTGTGAGGGTTCTCTTTCACATAGGCGTTGACAGCTGCGGCGAAGGATTCTGAGGTGCTGCCAAAGTGGCTTGCGGGGGTGAACAAAGCCGTCAGGGGGTCCTTAGCCTTCCCTTTCTTGATGGATTTGAAGATGTCCTTCTGTTCGTCCGCTAGATCCAGATCTGGCTTCTTGATCTTTTCAAGCACCTCTTCCGCTTTCATCAAGGTGGCTACCGATTGCTGGTTTTCAGCGAGGAATGTAAACTCCTTGAGATGCTTTTGTTTCGTGACTTCAAGCCCGTCTTCTCCATAGAGAAACTGGATGACGTTGCCATTCGAGCTTTCTCGCACAGATGTATCGTATTCGGTACGAAGTCCTTCGAGACCCTTGACAATGCAGCGCTGCAGGTAGCCGGATTTGGACGTCTTGACTGCCGTATCGATCAACCCTTCTCGACCGGACATTGCGTGGAAGAAGTATTCTTGAGGTCTGATGCCGGTCAAGAATCGCCCGCACACGTATCCACCAGCCACAGGATCGGTCTCGTATGCGCGGAAAGAGGGCAGAGTCTTGCCACTGACCATGACAGGCACTCTTCGACCTTCCAGCACCTGTTGACCCAGATTGCAGGAAATCAAGTTTGCATTGACGCTGGATCCTTTAGCACCGGAGATGGTCATGGCCTGCATCTGGTTGCGTGGGAATGGCTTTCGAAGACCCTTGGGCAGACAGAACTTGGACACATTGTCAGTGATGGACTTGACTTTGGCCTTGTAAAGCTGATCCAGGCCGTTGAGCTGATCGTCGTTACGGACGACATTTTCCAGACGACTGATGAGATCGGGGTCTTGTTCGTCGATTCCGTCCGCCTTCAGCGTGACGTACTCGGCAGAGACTTCAAACCCAATTTGCTTAGCTCTGGTGAGCTCTTCTCGTCGTTTGCGGTCGCCTTCAGGGGTCAAGTAGAGATCATCCATTCCGCAAGTCCAAGCCCGCTCATTAAGGTATCGTGTAAGCAGGCGACCGAGTATACTCAGCAGCTTACCGGCAGTGATGTGGCCGTAGATCTCGTGGACGGAGTGAATGAGGCCTCCAGCACTCGGTCCCAGTTGGTTTTTATCGAGGATACCCGACAAATGCTCTCCGTCTCTGAATATCACCACCTGTTCAGTGTCGCGGAAGACAATGCTGTCTTTAGTCACGGTCCATTTTTCCGGGTCGTTGGATGTCTTTTCACCCCATTGCTCGGCCGAGGTGGAAGATTTACTGGACAAGTTGAGACCATGGAATCGGTCAGGGGTGATGTTCTTCAGAACAGTCGTAATGACCTGTTTTCCAGTCCACAACATTCTCGGTTTCAGAACGGCAGGCTCTACCATTTGGATCTTCTCGTAGACGGTGTTGTAATCCTCCGGCCTGAGACAACTGTATAGCAACTGCTGATATTGGTCTCGGTCGAAGAAAATATCCCGACTTGTAAACTGAACGCCCATGGAGATATGATCCTGAATCAAACCTCGCAGCGGCTTTCCTGCAGTGGCAGAGAGATACTGGTGATCAGTGTCGGCAATCTGCAGCGCTTCTGTCCGTGCAAGCTCATTCTGTGGAAAATGCATGTTCATCTCGTCACCGTCGAAATCGGCATTGTAGGTGTTACAATTGGCGTAGTGCATGCGAATGGTTTTCTGGTTCGTCAGCACACGGGCTCGGTGACCCATCATGGAGGGTTTGTGCAATGTGGGTTGTCGATTCATGACGACCACATCCCCTGTCTGCAGGTGCCGGTAGACTTTCTTTCCGGTATCACCCTTTGCGCCAGGAACCGTAGAAGTCATGAGTTGCTTCGCCAAAGCCTTGCGTTGCTCGAGTGTCTTGCGCTTCAGGCTGAGGACCATGCCATTCTCGTTCTCAATTGCAGCGGCGCCAGGGTATTTGTCCATACCGTTGATCACCGCCTTGCTCAGCTCCTCGAAGTTATGACTCGTGACTGGCTCCGGGTAGGTAAGCTTCTTTGCGAAGACAAGGGGCACGCCGATCTCGTTCGTCTCGATGTTGGGGTCGGGAGAAATGACACTTCGTGCAGCAAAGTTCACCCGCTTTCCCATCATATGCATCCGGAACAGGCCTTCCTTTTTCTCCAACACCTGTTTGATACCTTGGTCCGTGGGCTTGCCAGAAGCTGGCGGGGGTGAATCTATCAGGGCATTGACCGTCTCTTGTAGAACGATCGCAGCCTGAATGCTGTCGTTCAGGGTGCGAGGGCGCACCGAGTCGTCGGTTTTGGCTCTCTTCATGTCGCGAAGAATACCTCGGACGTCGTTCGCAGCTTTGATGATCTTGTTCAGAACACCGTTGGCCTGTGCTTCGAGCATCTGATCAGGTCCCTGCCTGGCGAGAGGGCGGAAACGGTTCGGGGGGACAAGGACGGCGGTCATGAAAAACATGTCTGGCGAGACCGACGAGTGCTTGCGACCTGGATGAGAGGCGTACATGAGACTGAGCACTTCCTGCTCCCGGTCGAACAAGAGAGTCAACGCCGCGTGCACCTCGTTGGACGTCATGTATGACTGCACGTCATCTTCGTCCTCCAACTCGGCGTTCTTCGACTGCGCAGCCGTCTCCAACGCGTTTCGCATCGCAATCTCTTCCTCGGCGCCGTGCGCTTCTGAAGCCTCGGCGTCGGCAGCATCAGACATGGCAACATCTTCATCGTGCACCCCGTTGCTCAAGGGTTTCTTGATCTTCACTTCCTCTTTCTGCGCCCTTTCCGACTGGAGGAAGATCAGCGGATTCGGGGCTTTCCTTCCCATCACACGCATTTCTTCCTTCAACCTCAACGCCAATGGTTTCTTGAAGATCTTGACATTTCGATCCTTTCGGTACGTATGGGCAGCGCCGCCACAGTTCGCACACTTCTTCAAGTGAGGCACCTCTTTAAGAAAATCCGCGATGACGGCCTTGCGACCGGCGATTGCCACGGGATTTCGAATTAAGGCCTGCGAGTCGATCAGGCCCTTCCTGCGTGCTCTTTTGATTGCCTTGTTCGTGGCTTTGGTTCGGCGGTCGATCAGATCGTCAATCTCCTCCTCGTCGTCGTTCTCCAGTATGTCTTCGACAATGTGGTCCGTCTTTGGCCTCTTGACCTTCTTCCCACCTAGATGCATGGCCTTGATGTTCTGGTGTTCTTCCACGAGCCCATATTGCAGTAGTCGTAGAGCGCAGACGGTCTGATTGATGTAGTTGGGCGCTGCCTTGAAGCGGTGACAGTATGCGCATTTGGCGCGTAAAAGCCGTAGAGTCGAGTCGATATACTGAGGATGGTAGCAAGGCACGGGAAGCTCAATGTGTCCGCAATGGCCGGCACAATGGATGGCATTCATGCGACAAGTGGAACAGCTGTAACAAGCGTTAGTCAAATACAATCTGCCATGCGAGCCTCCTTGATTCTTACTTCGAGTCCAATGCCTGTATGGCCCCCAGAGCCAGGTCGTGGACACCACCTGGTATAGGGCCAAACATGGAATCCAGGGCTGGAGTGACATGAATCTGTTTGACCGAGATCTTTCTGATCTCGTCGGAGGGCAGGCGAGAAAAGGCCAGGCCGCCGGTGGCCGACGACAAGGGCTTGTTGTTTCCTGCCATTGCACTCCACGATGCCACAGCCAAGCAGCCGAGAGAGATTCGACTGCAGTAAAGACTCGGGAAAGAGTAAGAAGAATGGACCGCAACTCGAACCGTCGACAACTTTTTTTCCGGCCTGCGGGGATTTCAACTTCTTGTTGCTGGAAAGTTTTTGGAGGCAGGCAGGCATTCGGATTATAGTTGTTCCGTTGCCGAGGAAAATAAACTCCGCAGGCACGTTGAATTCACTGTAACCACAACTGACAACGACACTCCTCAGGCGTCTTTCTATTTCTTACCACAGAATATCTTCACATCCACTGGCCTTGAGTTTAGGCGCTGCTGCCACTGCGGCTCCTGGCTTCGAGTGAGTTCGTATTCTCGAACAACTTTAAAAGATGGCCGACCGCTCGAGCAATATGCTGAAAAGGCCACACGCGGAAGAGAATGATCTCGAGAGCCAGAAGCGGGTCAGATCCAACGATGGCTCGCCTCGTGCTGCAACACCGGGGTCAGCGACGCCTGGCACGAAGCCCGACGTGAACCAAATGCTGGCGGCTGCCAGAGCGAGAGCGGAAGAGTTGAAGGCCAGACTGGCAGCCAATCGTCCTGGAGCGACAGGTTCACCGGCACCGCCTACACCCAGTGCGAGTGACCGGATTGCTCAATTAAAGGCTCGCGTGGCTGCGGCGACGAGTCGCTCGGCTGCACTGAGTTCGCAAAGACCAAATACTCCCACGACGAGCAGCTACACTCCGCCGACGTTCAGCGATGATACTTCACGGGCCCGTGGAGGCCTGGATGTCGGGCTGCACCCTGCGCTGCTCGGCGACATACATCAAGACATCCAGCGAAGTAAAGGCCGGACACCTCAACCGAAGTTCGCGACGGCTATGGGGAACCAGAGGACAGGATTTCCCGGTTCGGAGAGAGCGCAGTTGGACCTTTCAGCGCCGTCGCTGGACGAACTAAAATCCAATCCATATTTCGACCCCAGTCTGGGCACGCGCAATGTGATCCCCAAAGAGCGACATTCGCGACAGTTGATCTTCAATGAGAAGGGGAAGTACATCCAGCAAGCGGCGGCGCTGCGGCGGCAAGCGCAGCTGGAGGCGATGAAGAAGAAGATTGCCGAGCGGGCAAGACAGGCCGGGCTGGAGGAAGACATGGACACAGACAAGGCGTTCCTAGTCCCGGCTCCGCCGGAGATCGAATGGTGGGACGAAGGACTGGTGGACGGCAAGTCCTACGACGTGATAGACGACCCGTCGAAGCTGAAGATCGACACGCCAGACTCCATCATCACAATCTATATCCAACACCCCGTGCTGATTGAGCCGCCGCAGGAGAAAAACGCTCCGACGCCGAAGCCCATGTATCTGACCAGCAAAGAGCAGGCGAAACTGCGCCGACAGCGCCGCATGGCCGAGTTGAAGGAACAACAGGCCAAGATCCGACTGGGCTTGGAGCCGCCGCCGCCACCGAAAGTCAAAAAGGGCAATCTGATGCGCGTCCTGGGCGAAGAGGCCGTCAAGGACCCGACGGCCGTGGAGGCGCGCGTCAACCGCGAGATCGCCGAGCGCGCCCACAAGCACGAGGAGACGAACGAGGAGCGCAAGCTGACCAAGGAGCAACGCCTCGAGAAGCTGGAGCGCCAACAGGCCGAGGACGCCGCCCACGGCATCCACGTGCGCGTTTACCGCATCGACAGCCTGGCCAACGGCAAACACCGCTACCAGATCTCCGTCAACGCCGACCAGAACAAGCTGACCGGCGTCGTCATCCTGCATCCGAAGCTGAATCTGGTCGTCGTCGAGGGCGGCGAGCACTCCATCCGCAAGTACGACAAGCTCATGCTGCACCGCATCAAGTGGCAGGAGATGGAGGCCCCGCGCGCCGTCGAGGAGGGGAACCGCGAGGAGCTGGCCAAGTGGCTCGAGGCCGAAGACGAGAATGGCGAGCTGAAGGATCTGAGCTTCAACAAGTGCGACCTCATCTTCAGCGGCCAGGCCAAGCAGCGCAATTTTCGCAAGTGGTTGGGCGCCCGCGTCTGCGAGACGGATGCGCAGGCCAAAGACGTCCTGACTCGCGGCAAGATGGAGAGTTTCTGGAACTTGGCCAAGAGCTTCAAGAGGGAAGTGTGAAGTCCAAGTACAAGTCAGATCAGACATTACTAGACTATTCTTCTGCTTGTATGCAAATCCTGAAGCAGCCCATGCGTGCTATAGTATTCCAAACCAATACGCCGGCCTGCAAGTCGGTTAGGCCTCTTACTCTGGCTTCCAAGGGGAGCACGTCTGTACCAGTCGGCTTTGCTTACTGAAGAGCGAACTGGACCTCACAGAAGATCAAAACAGAAACAATATGAGAAATCCCTCAACCGAGGATGAGAGAGAAAGACATGGACTCGAAGAGCTGTGCTTTCGTAGAGTTGTATAGCATATACAAGTACATCTCTGCGTTCGCGCCGCATCCTCTCATCGATAACCTTCATAGCAAGCATGATCGTAGCCCTGCCGGTGAGCAGACGAGAAAGGAAAACACACAAATAGAGACAAATCCCAAAGAAGAGAAAACATGATATATAGTGAAAAGTATGTGCAAGACCTCTATAGACACGTCAAACTCCCTGGCTTTTCGAGACAACGCCGGGAACACCAAACAGCCTGCTTGACAGCAACCAGCAGGAACCAAGTATCAGCCTATATATAACCGAACATGACACGATGAAAGTGGTCCAACTCCTGCTCCTTCAGCCGCTGTTCTTGCCTCTCTTACCTCCTTTGCCCTCGTGCCCTGCTAAAATCACCACCCGGGGTAGCAGAGATCCAGGAGGAACTCATAAAATCCAAACATCAACCTCCAGCCTTATTCTTCGAGTTTCAGGTCTTGCGCTCATTTAGGAGGCATTCAACTTCTTCGCAGCGGCCTCCAGAATCCCCGCCACCTTCTCAACCTGGTGCTGCGCCTCCACCCAGTCCGCGGCATCGATGGCATCACGGATCCCCGGGAAATAGGCTTCATCGTAGCCCGACCAGGCCTGCGGTGCGAAGAGGACATGCTTGAACTGCGTGCGGTTGGCGAGGCCGCCGCCCTCGCTCAGATCGAGAAGGTCGGTTTCGAAATGCGCCATGCGACTGTTATGTTGGCCGCGGGCGTTTCCCATGGCGGTAGTTTCAAAGCCGCCTGCACCAAAGACAAAGTTGCGCCAGGTGTTGTCGAATAGGTGGAACGTGTCGGCTTCCTGGGCGAACAGGTCCGAAGCTTCACGAAGAGGGGCGAGGTTCACGGGGTTCTGGTCATTCGCGGTCGGGGCGGACTTTGCATAGGTGTCCAAGTCTTCGATGTATTTCGAGATGTCTTTTGCGTATCCGCTCAGGTCGAATGGCAATAATGGCTTGTCCGCCAGTTCGAGGATCATCAACGCCAAAATCTCGCCCATGGTTTTATGGTATTTCCAGTCCGGATCACCGAATTTCGACATCCACTCGAAATTGTCGTAGCAGCTGTGATAAGGGAATTTCGGTCCCTTGAAGGACATGTCGATCGACGAGGTGCCGGCGATATCTTGGAAGGCGACATAATCGCTTCCCGCACCCAGCCCTTCCAGGCCACGATTGGATTCATCCCAGATCTCACGGATCGTGTGGCCCGTGTCTGGATCGCCGACCCGGTCGAGAACATGTTCCAGCATTCGTGCGAAAACCGGCGATGCTGCTGCATGGAAGTCGGTGCCTGTGACACCGACGTCAACATTGACATAGGCCACCGCGTCTTCGCGAAGCTCGGCTAGACGATCCTCGACATGCTCTGTGCTCCCGATCAGATTATACTCTTCACCATCCCAGCTGGCGAATTCAATGGTTCGCAGTGGTCGCCATCCGAGTTTGCGCAGCTCGCCAAAGATGCGGATGACTTCTAGCATGATTGCCGTTCCACTGCCGGGATCGGCGGCACCTGTACACCAGGCATCCCGGTGGTTGCCCACGACAACTTTGTTTTTGGGTTCTTCCCAGCCTGTAATCTTACCGAGCACGTTGTAGATCGGCTGCCGCACCTCCTCATCCTGGATGTTTTTGAGGTTGACCCTGGGTGAAGTCTGATCCCCAGTCCAGTATTCTGTGTTTGGGGTACCCTGCCAAGTATCGGTCATTTGCTTGCCATGGCCCTTGATCGCTTCCAGCAAGTGTTTCGCATCATTCCAGGATATCGGAATCGAGGGAATCCGATTGAGTCCGGGGCTGTCTTCCGGATTCAACCGTTCTTGGTTCGAAGGAGTTGAAGCCCAGCCCGGGGTGAGTACATCTCCCACCACCCAAGACATCAGACTGACGGCTCCACGCTGGACACCGTCTTCCGGCATAAATCGACCCTCCGGAAATGTTGGGCCCACAACGAAGCCGTCTTGTGCAGGATCCGAGTAAATGATGCAGCCAGATGCGCCGGCCAGCTCGGCAGCTTTGACCTTCAGCGCGCGGTCGCCTTCAGAACCGTAATACCGAACAAGGACAATCGCATCTTTGACCGAGATTCCACTCTCGGCCAGCGTCTTGAAGTCGGCCCTGGAACCAAAGTTGGCGTACACCAGAGGACCAGTCACATCGCCGCTTTTCGAATGCCCGTGGAAGACGTACGATTGTTCTTGATCCTCTTCCACCCTGGCCTCCCATTTCAAATCTTCGGGTTCCACGATTGCGACTCTCCTCCCGTCTTTCCGGGGATAGTTTAGATAGACATCAAATCTTTCCATGTTTACGTCTTCCAGGTCTGAAGATTTGAAGAGCTCGGCCACCCATTCTCCAAGAACATAATTGCCTTCGGTACCCGCCACATGCGGAAAGTCCGTAATGTGCTCCAAGTATTTCTGCATGTGACCATGCCCGTTCATATGCTTTTGTACGAATACTCGCACGGATTCCGGGTCATACATCTGACCTATGCCCATTCTGTTCTTGGTAAACGACAAGACGTCGGAGGCTATCAGGGCGTACAGAACGCCCATGATCAGAAAGACACCAAACAATCGTCCGATAATGACGACGCGGTTCGCCTCTAGCTGCTGGTAGTTGATCCGGGGCCATGCCAACTTCGAGAGGTACTGGCGGAAGGAGGGGAGGGAGAGCGAGGAGAAGGAATTGGTGAAGCTGGAGAAGCGCTTGGAGAGCCGGTATCGAAGAAGGGATCGGGTTGCGGCGGCATCGCTCTGAGGATCTTCAATCTCCATTTGTTCCATCTCCCTCCGCACTTCGTCTTCGCCATCGTGTTCAATGCCATCGAGCGAGTCTAGACTCGGCCGGACAGACTCGATGGTTGGTGGTTGGTAATTGCCGTTCGACCCAGGGCGGAGGAGACCTTGCCGTTCGGCATCGTCGCTGATCTCTTCGGGACCGAGTCGCGATTGCGAGGAAACCGGCCGAGATGAGGTGGCCTCCTCATAGGTAGGGATGGGCAGGTGTTCGTAGCGGACCTTTTCGTCAACCATCGTTGATGGGGGAGTCTGGAGTGATGTCCCGAAGGACGCACTCGCAGTCGAGTTATCGGGGATGCATCCAGAGCGGAGTGTCGCTGCGACTGGAGGATAGTTGGACGGTGAAGATGGTCGATATGAACAATCCGCGAATACGACGACAGCAAGGATGAATACTGCTGCGGGGGGACAGAAGTGGTCTGCTCCTGGACGGCGACTGTCTTCAGTTGCTGTACGTACTGGCAATTAACTGGTTGCGAGAGGCTGCGGCTGCGGCTGCGCCACTCGAGATTCCGAGTCTCGGCTGAAGAACGGACCAAGCCAAGGACAGACGACGATACACCTCCATACTAGTATTCACGAACCACCACTATCACCACCATATCCGACCACACTGCTTGCGTAGAAGCTAGAGTCGATAACTACCATTTAGATTCCTGGCGCCTTTACCCAGGCTGCAAATTGGAAGACAATGTCGATAACTCGCATGTTGGTGGTTGTGACGGACTTGAAGAGAGGGCATATGTCGAAATAAGTGATGTCAGACAGGCATTTTCTATTTCTGCTTGGCTGCCTGTCCGTGTCATTTCCGGCTCATCTTTCACAGAATTAATCGGTCAGACCAACCACTATCATGTACTATACTACCTAGTGGTAACTCTACGTCTAGAGGCTCGAACACCTCGTCGACTCTTTGATCTCGAACTCTACCATTCATCCCTAACACCTCCACGAATCGATCTTCTCTCACTTTCTTCTCAGCTGAAGTAGTAACAACCACTGCATCAATCCCTGAAGGCCAAGAAATCTCTACAACCATGTCAGAAGATCAATCCCATGACGCCGCCGACCCTGACGCGGCGATGCGTGAAATGATGGGATTTGGTTCCTTCGCGACTCGCCGGCCAAAAGAGCAACCTCGTAAGTCACGTCGGTCCAAGCTGTCTTTCGTCTGTTTGTCTCTCCCTTACGGAAGTCTTGGTGTCTCCCGCCCTTCATGCCCGCTGTTCACATCCTTTTTTGCGTTAGAATTGCAACTGGTATGATATGTTCCGTCAAGCTATTTTGACCGGGATCAGAATCGCCGAATCAGTGACATCCCCCCGATATCTGAGACTGATTCACAGCCACGTCTCCTTTGGTCTTTAAGGCTGACTCGCGCCCTGATCTCCGGGCCTCAAGCTGCTGACCATGTCATCTTGTCATCCCTCCCCTGCACCGCGAGAGCAGTACAAATCGTGGGGAACTATCTAACGGCGTCCAGAAAAACCAATCCTCCAAAAAAGAGGGCACTCGACCACACAATCAATCCAACCTGAGCCAACATCGACTTTACCTGAAGCACAATTCCAAAACCCCTCGCTCACTTCAAAGTCCCGTCCAAATGTAAACGAAGATGAAGATGAAACATCCACGCAAGCAGCACAGCAGACACCCGCCATTCCCTCTCCGTCTTCATCGCGCCCAGCACCAGCACCAACACCGACATCGACATCGACAGAACAATCAACTTACGCCTTTTCATACCCGGCCACCAACACATTCTACACCCGCGCGCAACTAAATGAATGGGCTCAGGGTAAAGTCAACGCGAGAGGGGACACGGTGTACTTCAGACCGAATTTCGTATCTGATGATCCTTGGGCAAGACTCAGGACGCAGAAGACGAGTCAATGAAGCAGAGCAAGCAGCATGACCTAAAGAAGTTCTTCTGCTGAGGAAGACTAGACGTTGGACGACCTGGCCCTGGTGTGTTTTGAGAATGACACTCAAGAGTGACGGATCAGGGCGATCTTTACCAAGCCTGGTCAGAGTCGGATGAGATATGATATCAAGACCGAAGAGTGCCAGCACGTCTGGGTCCGCAACCGAGCTTGGAACATGAAGGGAAGGACAGAATACATCCCACGCCTCTCCTATAACGCCGAATCTGGCCTGATGGTTCTTGTTCGACGCCTTCTCCAAATGGCTATTCATTTGAAACGAATCACTCCGTCTATCTGTCCATGTGTAGACAATGATTATCCAGCCGACCGGACACAGCGCCGTCAATATCAATGTCTCCTTTCATGAGACAGTCTTACGCCCTGGCAGGTTCAACCAACAACAGCTTGACCATGACCAGTGCAACCCGGTACTGTGGAGCGTCTTTATTCACAGTCCCATGCCAACGGCAACTCTGGCCGAGATCTCATACAGCACCCATACCATACCTGCCTTTGCCGACATGGAGCATTTCACTCAGCAATGGGGGATATGTGAGACCCTCTCGACCTGCAAGTCTGACAGATATTGAATATCGAATATCAGATATGAGATAACAGACCTCGGATGCCAGATGCCAGTTTGCAAACACGCAAAGGATTGTATCTACCAACCAAAGACTTCCTTCCAGGAGCCCTGCAATGCGCGCTGACCAGAAACTGAGAGCCCAAGAGCATACTGCAAGGCTGTACGGATCAAGAATAAAGCACAGTCATAGTCACAGCAGCCCTAGCAGACCAACTACGTCGCTGGCTTTGCCTCGAATTCATCTACTATTGCTCTATCTGTCTCTGTCTCTGTCTCTGTCTCCAATGTCCATCTATTGTGTTATCCGGCCTACCCAATACCTGCCAACTTCCAAGGTAGTCATACTAGACCCTGGCAGCTAGCTGACACTATATTTTTTTGGGTCTAATACTCCCAGAACCATACTCTCCCTGCCCTCATGTGAGCTTCAAGTTACTCACTGTTACTCTCTTGACGTCCTCTTCCCGTCCTTCTCCCTGCCACTGTCCTTCTCATTTTCTCAACTTTCTATCTCTCTATCATTCAGTTTTGCTGCCTAATGTAAATATATATATGCAAGCTCGTATATCTAGTGTCACGGACGCACAAACCACTTACCTCTACACCTTGTCCCTTATCCGTGAGCCTGGAATACAACCAACCTACTTCATATCCACCCTCCTCGCCTCCATCTCCTGTCCTTTTCCCGAAATCGGGACTGGCCAACAATCAACAGCCAACTAATACCAGCAGACTCGGCACCGAATCTTGCAAGACCTCTCCGAAGCCGATTTCCGTTTCCAGACCTGAGCTTTGAGCTTGAAGCCATGAGCATGAGGGAGGATGCTGGGGACCAAGTCTGGGCACCAAAGCGTCCCCAACACTGGTGACTGGAGCAGAAGTCGAAGTTATACATGGTGACATCGATGTTGGTGTATCATATGAATCAAAGTGGCCTCGGCATGACGTCCACGTCCATATCAATATCAACATCAACGACGAGCCCCGTGCTGTGGGCGGTCCTGACTCAGGACTCCGGAGAATCTTCGTCGTACATGAAATCCTGCTTCCCCAGAATCAATCGGACGTGCGTTCCTCCGCGATCCAAGCCCACGCACGGGTACAGACGGCCTGGAGGAGAAAAGTCCCCAAATGCAGGTGCTTTATTAGGTCGAGAAGGATGCAGTGTTAGCGCCAGGTGCCGAAGAACGATCACCTCGATCCACATGGGAAGGAGGACAAGGGCTTCGTGAGGGATGGACACTCACGCAGCCGCTTCCCGTTCTTGGTGAAATACACCGTCTGCTCCTTCGGTATGATACAACAACCCACCTTGTCGCCTTTCCCAAAGCCCTCGGCGTAGGTTCTGCTAACGAGGCCGCTACCATGGTACAACTCTCCATCGTCTCCATGGTAACCCCAAGAGTCATCATTCCAGCCTGGCAGACGATCCAGTTTGGGGTTGTCCTGACAGAGTCCTATGACGACGCCACTGTCGCAAGGCAGGAGGGCGTCTTTGTCAGCCTCACGATTGAACAATCGAGATGACACGAGCGATTGGCAGAGGGGAGGTACCCACCCGTCATCCTCATCCTCAGCATCGACAATTTCGATTCTCGCTGACAGGCCAGGTGTAGCGGACTTCGAGATCGTCGATCGAGGGCATCTTTCTTGGCGTCGTACTTTAAGAGCTCCCTGACAATCTCGACGTGGCCATCCTGAGAAGCGTAGTGTAGAGGACGACGAAGCTCGTTGTCAGATGCATTTGGATCGGCGCCAGCCGCGAGAAGAGCTGTTACCACCGACCAGTGTCCGGCTTCAGCTGCGTCATGCAATGGAGTGCACTCGTACCTATCAGTGGCAGAAATCTTAGCCCCATTGCCGAGTAACATCCCCACGACATTGAGGCTCCCTTCCCTTGAGGCAAAGTGCAACAAACTCCGACCGAAGTCATCGACAGCATCCAATCTAGCGTGTGAGTTTAGAAGCTCTTCAAATAGTTCCACGTCTCCGCTCAGAGCTGCCAGATGAAGCGGCGTGGTACCCACATCATCGGTGAGATTCACGAATTCGTCGTCCTCTAAAGAATGTTGAGTTTTGTGAAGGAGCCACTTGACCACAGCCAACTGGCCTTTTTCACAAGCAACGTGAAGAGGAGTGCGGCCTTCTCTATTGGTAGCAGTTGGGTCTGAACCTGACGTGAGGAGCATCCTCACAACTGGCAAAGACCCCTGTCGACTAGCCAAATGCAACGGCGTCTCTTGGTCCTCATTCAATATATCGGTTTCGGCTTCGGCAGCGAGAAGGATTTGCACAATTTCCGTGTGGCCCTTTGTTGCGGCCAGATGCAAAGGAGTCGAATCTGATCCGTCAAAGATGTCCAGAGAAGATGAATAATATTGAAGAAGCGACTTCACCACAGCTACATGGCCGTGGAGGGCAGCCAAGTGCAGGGGTTTTGACAAGAAATCATTTCCAGCCTTTGATTCCTCCTCCTTCGCCTTTAAGAGCGCATTGACGACGTCCAAATGACCTTTTTCGGCTGCAAGGTGTAGAGGAAGACATCTGTGGTTATCTTGCGCGCTTGCATCTGCCCCTACCTCGAGTAGTAACTTCACCACTTCACCATGTCCTTTTTGAGCCGCTCTGTGCAGTGGTGTCTTACCTTCCCAATGCTTGCATTCGAGAATAGCGGGTCGGTGCTTTAGATGAGAAGGTAGGTTTCCTATAAGCATCTGTGCGATCTCGACGCGCCCAGAATCTGCTGCAAGGTGCAAAGGCGTTTCGTCTTTGTCATTAAAAGAATCCAAAGCGACGACATTCAGTAGCTCTTTGACTGCGCCTGGTTGCTGCGACTCAATAGCGACATGCAAAGGAGTAGAACCATGCTTATCTGTTCGTAGAGGATCAGCTCTGGCTTTCAGAAGGCTCCGGATGACGTCCACATGCCCAAATAAGCTCGCCAGATGGAGCGGTGTGGCATCGTCTTTATCAGCTGCGTGAATGTTTGGCTTCTTTTGCAGCAACAGATCTACCACCCGACAGTATCCCTTTCTTGAAGCGATGTGCAAGGCAGTGGCACCTAGCGGATCCGTTGCTTCCACGCTTGCGGCATGGTCGAGGAGCTCTCTCACAACCTCGATACTCCCATTCGAGGCTGCCATGTGAAGGGCAAGTGTACTGGACACATCGGACTGAAGGAGCGGTTTGACGATATTTTTGGAGCCTTGGTAGGCAGCAACCTCCAGTGCAATCGAACGCGACTTTTTGTCTCCCGTGGATGTTGAGAGTAACTTTGCAACAAGTTCGGCAAACCCAAATTCCGCTGCGATTGGCAGAGGATCCATGAAAGAGGCAGACCGACGTCTAGCCGGGTTCTCTAGGGACCACGAAAACCGAGACCAGTTTTGCATCAGGCTCTCGTTCGACAGAAACGAGTAAACTGCGTCTAGTGTCGGTATATCATTTTGCACCAATTGATAGTGTGCAGGCCAGTACTGAACAGCATATACCAGCAGATCCTGTACATCGCATCCGGAGAGCGGCAAAGCTTTTGGCCCATTTTGGTCAGTTCCTATCTCAGGTTTCTTCATTATGGAAAGGTAGTTCAGACAGGTTTGCGTGATATAACCGTGGCCTTTGAATGGCAATGTGAAGTGATCTGGCCAAGTTTTGGCTTGACCCTTGAGCAAAAAGTCTTGGAACGAATTATGGAGGAAGTAGGCGGCTTCGTTCTCGATCTTGATCAAGGGGCCAAACGTCCGTTTTAGATCCAGAGCAATGTCTTGTGAGATTCCACTCCGGATGGACTTCAAGTCCGTAAGCGTGGGTTCAAGAGCCGCAGCGGTAGCTAGCTCGTGGATTTTGAGGGGCCGACACGCAAAAAGGACCCAAGAAACGACCTTGTGTGCCCACGCGGCTCTTTGCAGAGGAATTCGACTGACGAACCGTTGATATATCTCGTCTGTTGTATCTGGAAGCGAAGCCAACTGCTCGCATATCGAGACAGTCGTTGACGGAAGGTCGGACGTCTCAAGTAAAGCCAGCTTCAAAGAAATGATGAGCTTCGAATTGCCTTTGCGCTTTAGTGATTGCTCGAGATCGGACTTGAACATGCGGAACGCGGGGTTCCTGACCACGAACTCTGATGCTTCATCTTTTGCAGCCAACTCGAGGAGCACGCTGTCTTTAGCCAGGGTATCTAAGTCAATGGTCGTGGACTCGGACGGTGCGGTCCATGTTGATTCCGAGCTCGGTGTGGTCCTGGTGACGACGATCTTGAAGTGAGGTCCCAGTGATCCTGGCAGTTCGAGTAGATCTTTCAGAAGGTGATCATCCGAAGCGTCACATTCGTCAATGGCATCTATGACACAAACAGTTGTGCCATGAAGGGAACACGAAACTAACGATCTGAACAAGACCCATAGTTTGTCGACTGTCCAGTTCGCCTCTTCACCCACCATACTGCAGAGATAGTGAACATGGTCGAAGAGCTCTGGTTTCCGGGACAAAAGCTGGTGACAAAGAGAAGCAAGCATTCTGTATGCGGAGCGGTGGTGTTCGTCCTTGGAATCGAATGAGAATGACAGGCTGTGTCGAAGCTAACATGACAAATATGAAGCTAATACAGACTTACCCGAACCTGGGTGGCCTTGTAGTTGAAGGAGTCCAGGCCCGGATCCTGTAAGCCAGGATGTATAGTCCTTGTTGCCCTCGATCCAACGATATGTTTCTCCCTTTGGTATCTCCGTTATTGGGAGATAGCTCTTGCAGTCCAGAGATTCCAAGGTTTTCAAGATGTGGACGTGGCGAGGTACTAATGGTCATACTATAATCAGCATTCTGTATTCGACAGATGAGATGGTAGTGTTGTTGCGGGAAAGCCTCATACCAGAAGACTGATATATTTTCTCACGAACCAGTTTGAAAGCTCGATCTTCTGAGTTTGAGAACTTGCAAAGATCGCCATGGGGACCTTGACGGGCGATTTTGATTTCACTTGAAGTTCCAAAAGTTGCTGAATCACTCGGATTTGTGCTGGCATGGCTGACGAGACCCTGGGAGGATAGTTAGGCCCAAACTTTGACAGAGAGAACCGCCATGTGGGCGCGGACATGGAGAACACCGACCGTCGGCGTGTTGTCATCAGCTTCCTCTGCTTCATAGACATTTAGTGTCGCGTATATTCCCGCGATGCTTCCATATTCTTTGCTCAGATGTGCCAGCGCTTCCCCGGAGGTTTCAAGAATCTTTGAAAGTTGACCTCGGTACTTGCGACGATGAGATAATATCAGGCGGGCCGCGAGACTTTCCCACTCCGGAGGGTCCAGGGCTCTGTGAGGACAACCGAAGAAGACCTGGGACGAGGACATGACAATAAGTATATGCAAAACAGATAAGAGTATCCCCAGGGATCAGAGCACAACGAAGCTTTCCAAAGCAAGCACATACAATAAGTGAGGTTCTTTCCACAATTGGCTGGTATTCTGACCGAATGCTCGAGAGCAAAAGAGCCTGTTTCAGTAGATGGAGCGATGATGGTCAGTAGAAGTCTGGCGTGAGCCGTGGATTTGGTCGAGGCCTGCCACCCAAACTGTGGTTCACATACTTGTTTGACAATGATTCCTCCAACGTCATGGCCGAGAATGATGAACGGGCAATTCTGAAGCATCGAAACCAGAGTCAATAGCGCTCTCGATCGCTCTTTCCGACATAGACTTTGCCGTGCCAGACACTTACACCAGGAAGCGTCCTCTCTGCGACTTGGTTCAGCAACTTGTGGGCTATCTGGGCAATCTCGGTCGCTGCGATCCCATCACATTGGAGAGTATAGCCAAAAGTCATAATGCGTGCATCGGGGAGGTAAGTGGGCAGAAAACCCTTCAGCCATTTGAGCATTCCCTTCACCATCAGTGTACGTCCATGAGTCTTCACGATGGCCTCCTAGACCGTGAACTGCGATAATATTGAACGCCCGTGGCGGAACATCCGCATCTCGATCTCTGTCGGAGACATCCTTTAACACGAGCAACCCCTCCGAGTCATCATATGACATTGTGGCCCTGGCGAGGTTCGCCTCGCCGACTGAATCGAGCGATGGTGAGGTATGAAGAGGACTGCACATAGATGCAGAGGAAAACAGTAGCAGACATGAAGCTTCGGTAGGGGACAGAAGACAAGAGCTTGCATGTGCTGTCCACAGAATCAGAATGGCATGTGTTGGTTTCGCACCCATGGCCGAATGAAGGGTAACATGTCCTCTGCACGAATGTGCCGCCTCATGGAAGCGACCGGTTTTCAGCTCTGTGGCATTGCATGTGAATGGGGCCAGTGATTGTCAATAGCGACAAATTGTAGCCCAACTCGAAGTCTGAAGCCCGGGGACTCCCCTGCCCTTCTGCAGTAGCGGGATGGCTACGTGGCAAGCTGCAAACATCCAAAAGGGCGAATTCGCCCCTGAACAGCTTTGTGAAGAGCACAGAAGCACGACGGCGACGATTGACGAAGATGGCATCGGCACAGAAAATGGTTCCTCTCGGCGACGAGGACTTGGTGTTGGATCTCGAAGATGAGGAAACTGCTGCACTGAGAGGCGATCTGGCGCCAGTAGTTGGGACAATTCAAAAGTCAGGGTATCAAGTCAGAATCCGTCGACAACACGAAGTCAATGGCCTTTTCGAACCTCATCTTTCGCAAGAGGCCACCCTTCTGGTGTTGAAGTTCCAACTCAAAGCCGACGATCCGAATGACCGCATCACATTCTTCTCAGTGTCGCTGATATTTGATTCAGCGCCCGATGCAGATGATGACGATGATCCCCCCTATCTCGTTTCTTTCGCTCCTGCCCAAGAAGGGGCTATATCACTTGAAGAGCATCAGACGACGGTGACTAGGACACATGAATTCAAGGTTACAGGCTCTGGGCAAGCTCCACTCAATGTTGCATCTCTGAATCTCGAAGGATCGAGGTCCACGCAGCGAGAATATACGCAGCAAGACAAGTACGTGCTCCAGACACAGACGTCGCGAGACCCTATGACTCTCAGCGAGGAAAACGTCGTGTGCTGGGAAATGAACGCCGCCAGCACCCCCGAAGGTGTTGGAGATAGCATTACAGTTGCGGTCTTGCTTCGACGAGCCCGCTCATCCAGGTTCTCTATCAGCTTAGAAGCCCATGCGCACGTCGGGAGCATAGCAAACGCGGTAGAAAAAGTCAAAGACCTCCTCGACGTCCGTAAGAAAAAGAAATATAAGACGCTGGGACGGTTTGGTCCAGCGAAGGGGGCCAAACAGGTGCCAGGTGGGCAGACAGTTCCAGAAGGTATCGATCCCAGCAATTTGTACAGTTGCTCGACTTGTTCCCGATATGCCGCCTTAAGGGGGCCAAAGACGCCGACATCGAGCGGCTGGAGTTTGTGAGAAGTATGAGAAGGTAAACGACAAAGAATGATATTGTTACAAAAGCAAAACTCGAGGAGCTCGACGGATTCATGGGTGGCAAAGCCATCGTTGATTAAGAGACGGGGTTTACCACACGCTCGCGCGCGGGTTTGCGGGTCAAACACGTCCTTTATCCAGGATAGGCTAATATGCTTATCGGTATATCCTTTCGGGGAACACGCAAAATGCCAATCAGGCGTGGGATAGGTGGTCCAGACACTACGGTGTGTCGACGCGGGCCAGATGATAAGGGGCGGAAGGGATATACCTGTTGCGGAGACGCATTCTATAGCAGTGATAAGGACTCGTTTTACGCCGGTGCCTCGGTGGCGTCGCGTGTCCTTGCTATGCACTAACATTTTGACAGTCGCGGCGTGACCGAGGAGCACGCCTGTCTCGTCCATATTGTAAACGTTCTCGGGAATGATGTTGGGGTTAGCCAGCTCTTTGCCAATCAGGTCGAACCAGTGTTTGACCTTGTCATATATATTCTCGTTAGCTCTCGTCCAGTTAATGGCTTTGAGCCTTCGGGCCCGCAGTTCTGGATGACGAGAGTAGAGTGCCTAGGGATAGTTCTTGCCGGGAGGTTGCACTGGGCCTTCGTTAGCCTTCGTCGAGCATGCAGAGCCGCGATGCCGCCTAATGACAAGTGCCAATCTCCGCAAGGCTTTGACCGGCAGGGAAAGCCATTGTCCGCACATCGTAAAATATACTCGACCAACGCCTTCTCTTCTTGTGGTGTGAGGTACTGCTGACCGATGGCCTTCTTCCGTCTTGCTAATGTTTCACTCGAACCGCTCGGCAGCGTGGAGGTGGGAAGGTCGCTCGATAAGGGCAGATTGAGGGTTGTTTTTGAGGATGACCGATCGTCGCTGATAGTGCTCGCTGAAGTCATTGGTGGCGATCGGCAAGGGCTTCACAATAGCTCAAGGTTTAATGCAACGCCGCCAGCAGACAGGAAACAGTAGAGGCCACGTTAGTATGCTGAGCCTTTCCGGAACGGAATAACGTTATGCCTTGGCTGCGCCCTCCATTCTCTCTCTGCGTGACCTGCACAAGCCCAGCCTAGACCGTTAGACCTACAAGGCTGATGATGGAGGTATTGAGGCACAACTCTCCAAATCAAACGCACTGTCTCGTGTCCTGTTGATTCCTGTAACAACATTACGCCTCGACACCAGCGAGCAGACCTCCAGGAGGACGTCATGGGCGATCCACTATCCGTTGCCGCTAGCGTGGCTGGCTTACTATCCCTCGGCTTACAGAGTACAGAGTACCTTTACAAGTATTACGCCGCGTGCCGAGATCAACATCGAGATCTCGCCAAAATCGCAGACCAACTCGGCGGCCTTCTCGAATCCCTCCATATCATCGATCAGATTGTACGTACCCGCAAATGGCGGCCCACCGAACTGTCAATCATACAAAGCATTGAAAGATCCATCACTCGCAGTGAGAACGCGATAAACGTGTTACAGGCCGAGGTTGACAAATTCAAAAACGTGCCTGCTGACGATTGGAGAAAGAAGGCGGTGGTGGTCGGGCGACGGGCGGCGTATCCATTTAAAAGAAGCACTTTAGAAGACCTCGGCGACGACGTGAACGATTTCCGCGACAACTTGTCGATCGCGCTACAGGCGCTTCAGCTGAAAGAGCATCAAAACACACAGGGCGATATCGAGGAAGTCAACGCGATCATTAAGGACATACAGGCACGAAGCGTCAGTGCTGATCTACGGCAGTGGCTGAGGGTACCCGATGCAACAGTCAACTTCAATGTCGCAGTTGCTAAGCGACACCCCAGCACTGGGCAGTGGTTGGTCCATGGTCCAGCTTATACCGCATGGCTGCAGCAGGGCAACTCATTTCTCTGGCTGTATGGGTTTGCCGGTTGTGGAAAGTCCGTGCTGTGCTCAACGGCGATCCAGCACACCTTTCGCCGCCGACGATCATCTGCCGACATTGCGGTCGCCTTTTTCTTCTTCGACTTCAGAGACGAGTCGAAACAAGATGCATCCGCGGCGCTCCGAGCATTGCTTCTCCAGCTCTGTGGGCAGGTTCCCGGTCTGGAAACCGACTTGAACCGCCTGAAGGACTCACACAATCATGGCACTCCACCAGTACATGTCCTACTTGAATATCTGCGACAAGCCGTTGCCCGGTGCCGGCACACCTACATTTTGCTCGATGCATTGGACGAGAGCCCGAAAGACATCCCGCGAGCCGAAGTCCTATCGGTGATCGACACTATGCGACAATGGCAGCTGCCAGGCTTGCACTTGTTGGTCACCAGTCGAGATGTTCCTGATATTCGAACTAATCTGCAGTTTCCGACAGTCAAGCAGGGTGTCGAGCATATCTCGTTAAGAAATGACAGCATTCAGCAAGATATATCTCGGTTTGTGACGTTTCAAGTCGACCACGACCGGCAGCTTCAGCGCTTGAGTGATTATCGGGAGAAGATCAAGAGCCATCTGATCCAGCATACTGATGGAGTGTCAGTACCTTGCTCCATATCCTCTAATTGCCTATAATTGGAGCTAACTAATGTCTAGATTTCGTTTAGTCGAATGCCAACTTCGTAGGCTACGACAGTGTCCCCAGAGTGGAAAGATGGTCGAGAAATATCTTCGCACTCTGCCAGCAACACTTGATGAGATATACGAACGAATGCTGTGCAGCATAGAAAACCCAGAAGAGGCGCAACAAATCTTATCGCTCCTATGTTATGCATCGCGGCCCCTGTCAGTTGACGAGGTCAATGAGGCTCTCGCCGTCGACATTGATGACCTCGAATGCTATGACCCCGAGAGGAGATTTACTGGCGGTCCAGACGATGTCCTTCTAATCTGTCCTGGTCTTGTTGCTATCAATCTCCGGAATGATGGTGTTCAAGAAGTCCGGATTGAACATTTCTCGGTCCAAGAGTACCTGCTATCAGATCGCATTCGAAGTGGCCGAGCGGCCGACTTCGCTCTATTAGGGCCATTGCAGCACGGGCGGATCAGTAAAACTTGTTTACTCTATCTGCAACATGATGAATTCCTCTATCAGACCTTAACCCCCGATCTACTCAAACAGTATGCCTTTGCGAGATATGCTGCAGAGTTCTGGCATCACCATTATCGCCAAGCTGACGGCCAGTTCGCCCAACAATTAACGGGAATGGTTAGCACTTTGTTGACAACGCGTCCCATGAAAAAACGTTGGGTTCGGTTACACCAGCCAGATCGACCTTGGGATACCCAAGTGAATCACGACAGATTCGTCGCAGATCCTCCTTCGGCAATATACTATGCTTCGTTTCTTGGCCTAGATGAAGTGCTGGGGTTTATACTGTCTATATCACCAGCAGACGTCAATACACAAGGAGGCGACTATGGCAACGCACTACAGGCAGCAGCAGCGAGTGGCCACGAGAAGGT